>NC_056733.1:47719165-47890902 GCF_019279795.1 Protopterus annectens
TGTAGTTTTACCTACACAAAATGCTTTATAAGATGCACAAATACCTGCATATACTACTGCTGTAGAATGGCAGAAGAAATATTTCGAAAACTTAATAGTATAATTACAATGTGTGAATGTGTATTGAGATCCTATGAAAATGTTAGGGCATACTACACATGTATTACATGAATGCATCCCATTTTGAGAGTTAGTAGTAGAATTAATAAGAAAAGGTAAATCTCTGTTTTCTAAACTCATTCTTATGGTTTTTGGTTCTTTTAAATGAAAAGGTATGTGCAGTGCCAACAGCAGCTGACAAATTGTGATTCAGTTAATAAATCCCAGTTATTCGAGATGGCATTTCTAATTTGTGACATGTCCCTAGAGATAGGTAATGGGAAACTAAGGGTTCTGTTAATGTTACTTGGTTTTGAAGTATTAGGTGTAAAACCATGTAGTAAAATTGGTAAATATTTAGTGTGTCTGTCATTAGAGATCTCGTTACATATATTGTTAAGAGATGGAGGGTAATTCCTTCGAAGAAACGTGTTTTAACAAAACAGCATTCTTTTGAAAGTTATAATCTTGACTGATAATTCTAGAGATGCGAATAAATGGACTTCTGACAAGGTTCCTTTTCATAAAAAAAATGGATGGGAGCTAGTAAAATCAAGCAGATTATTTTTATAGGTCTCTTTTCCATATATAGTGGAACATACTTGTATTAGGAGGTAGTAAGTATATCTGTGTATCTAAAAAGGGAATAGAAGACCCTATTCCAGACAAAATCAAGTTCAAAAAACCTAAACTGTCTCTCAAATCAGAAATAAAATTTCTAAAGAAGATTGGTCACCCTTCCACGCAAAAAAAAACAGTCAATAAATCTTTTGTAAATGTGTACTAGATTAAAGTTCTTCAAGGTATTTAAGTTTTCTAATTCCCATGTGCTCATGACAATATTAGCAAAAGCAGGTGCTATCTTGGAAACCATAGCTATTCCCTTGGTTTGTTTGTATATATGTCCATTAAAGAAGAAAAAGTTATTATTCAGTACCATTTCAACTAAAATACATAGTGTATTAATTTTAATTTTTGAGAAGGTCACCACAGAGGAGTTCACCCAAGGAGAACAATCAGAGGAGCAGTAAGCAAAGGTAAGTATAGGTGGGGATGGTGAGTTGACACAATGCCTTGATAATAGAATATACATAGAGGGTTGGCAGAGAAGAATATAAGAAGAGAGAAAAGAGTGGGAGTGTTAGCTCTTACAGGATACTGGAATCCAAGAGCCTGTAAGTTACTTAAAGTGAGTCAGAATGGAGGTCTAAAGGAAACTGTTGCCCTCTAGTGGACAACAGCTGTATAGCAGAGGTAATACATATTGAGATAAAAGATGGCAGAGCAGTACGTATACTATACAAGTTGAATAGGATAAGAGTAAAATGCCCGTAGTCTAAGGGGGGGGGGGGAGAGACAGGTATGGGAGCAGTTAGTAAAGGTTGCTGGCTGTCCTGGCTTTTTTCATTTCAAGTATAGTCATATTATTTTCAGCAGAAAACAGCACCTTGCTCGACTGCTTATCTTATGTTTATTAACACCTTTACTGATTTATCATTTGTGACATACGCAAATTTACATTTATATAAAGTAATCAAACTGTATTAACAACTTTATGTTCACAAACATACTTCACATATACTGCTACATAACCTAAACATTACATAAATTATTCAGTTCCTGCCTTTTTTAAACAAGAAATATCTTTATTAAACCAACATTTACAACATAGGCAATAATATACATTTATATAAATGAAAAACTACAACATAATCCTAGTTGCAGCATTTTACATCACAAACCACACTGACACACAGAGTTGTGAACATTATACATCACTTACAATCTACGCAATCATTTTCAGTCAAGCATTACATAGTTTAAGTCCTGCCTTCTTTTAAACCTCAGTCCTCCTCTGTATGTACTGTTCCCACAATTCCTTTTTTTCCTACATGGTTTGCTCCTATCCTTTTCTAAAGATCTCAATTCCAACTGTTTTATTTCTGCTACTATAGTCACTACTTCTAATATTACTGGTTTAGACTTTGATTTCCATTTTCCACAAATTGCTTTTTTGGTAGCCACCATAATTAGACACATCAGGGCCTTACCATGTCTAAGCAATTCTGGTTCTGTATCATATTTCAGAGAAATAATTTCCCTCATCACACCAATCTGCCCACCCAGCATCTTTGACTGTCCACCCCCAAAGGGAATCTTTAAAGTCCGCCAACTCAATGCACACTCAGAAAATATGTTCCCAGTTCTTTCTTCCTCGTCACACCTCCAACATTTGCTGTCTACCTGTGGAAAAATTCTCTGAAGTCTACTTGGGGTATAAAAATATGTATGCAAACATTTCTAAGCAAAAATTCTAAATCTTCTAGATTTTGTTGCATATTTGGGAGACATACATATATCCTTCCATTGTATAAGCAATTCACAAATATAAAATCTCTCTTCCCAGTCCTTTCTAAACTCCTCTGATTGCTATAGCTATCATGCAATATTTTATATGCTTATAGGTTCATAGGCATTTACTAGGCTAACAACCTTTTTAAGTCTAGCCATGCATCCCAAATCTCTGACGAGTTATGATACCCTTGATAAGTGTAAGCATGGGCCTGGGAGATGAACCATTTACAGGTTACCTGTTTGCATCAAAGATATAGGTGCCAAACCAGGGATTAATTTCCGGTCTCCCACCCACCCAATTGCCCAAGCTGCACTTGAATTAGATTAGGGAGGAACTCTGCTTCACATGGATGGGGAGCCTGTTCCATAGACGGGGTAGTCTCTGGGACACATATACCTATCTCTCTAGCAGGTCCTATTTATATCACAGGCAAGGTTTAAGTCTTTAGAATGGGTAATTCTGGTACTGTTTGTTTTGTGTGCTCTACTAAGTATTCCTTTTTTAATGGCAGCTTCTCTTCTAGATTCTGCTGAGAACTCTACCAGTGCTGGTCTTTCATTTAGGACCCACTTATTTCTTTCTCTTTGCCTGTACTCTGATATCAATCTTTGATATGGAAGGCAATCTCTAACCTGCAGTCCAAATAAATTCTTGGCATTTTCCCATTCTATTACCTTTCCATCTCTAGTTATTTGCTCCCAGTACCTTGGTTCCTTTGCCAGTTTTCTCTAATTAATTCCAGGTCCCTCTTGCCTGTTGTCTATATACCCAATTGCAGTCATCCCCTATCGGCAGAATCTCCATTCTCCATTTCCTGTGTTGGCCTTGTTCTTGGGATACTTTCTGCTACTTCATGACTATTCTGTATGAATACTGTTATTCTCCTTAAAGGCCTGCATCCAAAATACCAATCTCTCCTTTCTGGAGCTTTTCCCATGTTTCATCATCATCCCTTTCCACTATGAATTATAGTTCTGCTTGAGCTATGTATAGGAGCCTTAGCTGTGTAGTTCTGAAATACCCCTTCAAATCAGGTAACCCAATCTGCCCCGTTCTACTGGAAGAATCCACTTATCCCACTTGACTCTTGCCATTTTCCCCTCATAGATAAAGTCCTTCAGCTCTTTATTAATTGCTCTCCACAACTTCTTCTCTAGTTGATAAAAATATACCTGACCTGTATAAGACTAATGGGACTAAAAACATTTTAACTGCTTGCATCTTACTATCCATATCCATATAACAAAGCTTCCATTTTCTCAGTTTTTATATTATCTTTTGTTTAGTCCCTTCCCACATATCCTTAGCTGCCATAACAAAATCATTTTAATCCATATTACTAAACACTTCATTTTTATCTTAATTGTGTCCCAAAAAATGGATATTGCTGAAAAAATTCATGGGTGGGTACATAATTTACCGCTATTGCTTTTGTTTTAGCTTCATTAATTTTTTTATCTCAAAAAGATTTGAAACTGTCTCAAAATGTTCCACAACACTGTAATGTCTCTTTCTGGTTTTGTCAGGTATAAAATATCTGCAAATACAGCCAGCTTTTCTCGACTACCATACCAATTATATCCTTGAATTTAGCAGTCCCTTATTTTCTTTGCCAATGACACTGCTCATCATCTTAGGGCTTGCCTGAATATTTACTAAGTAAACAAGTTCAGGTAAATGGTAATACTTCATCACATGTAATGACTCTAAACCACATGGCAGTATTTAATACTACAACACATTCATTAATTCAGAATGAAAACAGTTGCCTTGTGCTATACTTTTACATTAAGGATGCATGAATATTTACATTCAGTTTTTCCTTTTCCAGTGTCATGCATCACTCTGAACTTACCCAAAGATATACTTCTTCTTGCTTCTAAAATCAGCAAAGGGGATTCCTTGTAAACCAGCCCAAACATCAGGTAATTTAAACAGTTCTTGTGCTGAAAGTGGTTGGAATGGTTTTAAGTGTAGAGAGAAAAGATGAAGTATAGGAAGCACTAAGATCCATGAGTCAATGTCATCCTCGATGCCTTTTTGGCACAGCTGAGTCAAGTATTGTGACATTCTGTAGGACAAAATGAGTACATCTTATAGTTTGCACATGATTCAAGGCCCACCAAAATTAAACAACATGTACACAACAGACCACTGTATTTTCTTCAGGTTAATGGACAATGCTTATTCTATCATCTTCTATGGAAAAGATTTGAACACTATCAATGTATTTTAATTTCTAGAGCAGATAAACATCACATGCTGGTCTAATCACATAAAGGTGCTTTTCTGGATAGTGGGTTACAAGGTATACCTCATATTTAGACAAAATCTTGGGTTTGTAGCTTACCTGTTCTCCCAGAAGCTGAAATTGCATAAATCAAAAGAGCAGTCTTCCAGGTTAAAAAAAAATCTGTACTGAAATAAAAGGTTAAATGGGGGCATGGTTTGGAGGCCATTACATCATACTTCCATGCAAAAACTTTCTTCAGGTAACGATTTCTGTTTCAGTGATGCCAAGGTGGGTGCAGTTTGTGGAGAATGAGATTCAACAGCCCTTTAAAAACTTCTCTCAACCTCTGTAAATGCAAGGAGAACCGTCCCTGCATCATTTTCCAACCACTGACGAGACAAAACCGCTGGTAATTTCTCTCTTACAAAATTATGTGCAGTTATTAGAATTAAAAAGAAATACACTAGTGCCTCAAGTCACACACAATTTTCAGAAATGACAGTAATGAAGTAAGCAAAAAATATATTAAGTTAAGCACTTTCATCTGAAAAAAATCAGGACTTCATCTGAACTGATTTTACCAAATATCCCTGGTTTAAATAACTCATTTGATAGTTAAATGACTATAGCATTACGAAAGTTTAAAGTTACTTCCTTACTATATTACGCATTTTTTATCAACTCTTCCTTACCTATTAAGTTTTTGGAATGCTTGGTTGTTACCTAATTACCTGACATTTGAGTGAACTTTATTTTATTCTAATGAGCAAGTGTACTTTAAACTTAGCTGATGCTTTAATCGTGTGACCATAAAAAGAGTCTTTTAAAAGTGTGTTATTTTGTAAAATAGTTTCTTTTGAAGTCCTGATTTTTTTTTTCAGATAAAAGTGCTCAACTTTAGTTAAAAGAAAAAAAAAAAGAATAAATATTTATTTCCCTACTCTTTGGAATTTCTGAGAATTGGTTTGTGTGGCTCTGGTAATTTTATAGGTTCACAGGCTCATGGGCAAGTTTTAGACTAACTGAATTGCAGGCCATTTTAGGACTAGCCAATTTCCTATTTTGTGCTAAAAATAAACTTATCCCATTTGGTTACAGATTGGGCTTACTTATTTCATGGTCAATAATTACATGTTACCCCTAATCTGGAATCGTACCATAGATAATTTGAGGTGACCCACGCATGGGATAAAGCATTTAGGAGCTGCATCTGTCTATTAGTATTACAGGGACAGTCCCAGTGTAAACGTTTTGTTTTCCATCCCCAGATCTAAGCTGTGCTTGAAAATGGACAGGGATGAAATCTGTTTTATGTGGATGGGGAGTGTTTTCCATAGCAGTAGTACCCTCTGGGAAATAACTTGCTCCTCCAAACAGTCCTTTTGATGTTGCAGAAGAGGTTTAAACCCCCCACATTTGAGTATTTCTGATTCAATTTGATTTGCTGATGTGCAGTAAATCCATCAGTAATGGGTCGAAGGATGCCTTGCATGCCAGACATAGGTCACCTATTAAGCAGTCTGTAGGATGAGTCAGTCCATGTATGACATGTTGTTTAGGCCTTGTATCCTTTTAGTAAGGTATCTTTGTGGGCATTCCAATTGTTGCATGTGTCTGGAGAGATGCTTGCCAAACAGGGCACTGTATTTAATGACTGTCCTAATAAGGGCTGACTAAAGGGGATAATGACATTCCTGGATCTGGACATAATCATATTATTTATAACACTACCGGCCCAGCCAAATTTAAACAACTTCTCAGGGCACATCTAAACAACAACTGGGTCTGCTCATGTACCTCCCCCGGCTAAACTAAAGCACCTACATCTGCCACTCTCTTCTTTTGTTCTTCCTTTTGTCTATCGTTTACCATCTGACTCTCCCTCCTGCACTCACCTCCCTACCTGCTCCATCTCACCATCTTTTCCCTCTCTAGGTTTCTCCATTCTATTTCATCTCTGCTCTCATCAAACTTTCCACACTCTAACTTATCACTGCGTTGTTAAACTGTGCCAGACTTCACTTCTGTATTAACCAAAAGCTTTGATGTTAGATGTATCTAATTTTGCAAACAATATTACATAATTGTACAAACAATATTGTATATTTTCTACTTGCTATTCTGTATTGTGTTGTATTGTACTATTTACTGTGTATTTCTATGTGGAGCTTTTATCCCCAGGCCTCCACTGAAAATGGGCTAATAGCCAAGTTGGACTTCTCTGGTAAACAAATGTTAAACAAATAAAACAAAAATAAAGAAGCTGTGGAAAAGAAGGGCTTTCTTACGGCAGACACAAGTTGGTCAAAGTTAGGTCACTGTCCACATAAGTTCCCAAATCCTGAACTTGGTCAATTATTTTTTTGTTCTTCATTTTCTCGCACTGGAAGCTCTTTTTTTTTTTGACTTATTAGGATTCCAACATGCTGATGAATCCCACTATTATGAGAACTGAACAGAGAATCAGCAGATATGTAAATTACTGAATGACGTATATGTAAATGCATTTCCAAGACAGCGAATGGAATGGATGCAGTATTACATATTTAGTACAAAACGTCCCACTTCAACAAATACAAACAATAGTAAAAGCAGATTTTTTTTTCACAAAGGTGGGGAACATACTACCGCCATATGTGGGAGGGGGACGTGCCACTCATTACTTTGTTAATTAAATACAATACACTAACTCTGATACTGAATTGTCTTAGAGAAAAAGGCATGCTTGTTTCTAAAGCAGAGTATTCCCTTTTCTTTGGGGGAGTACAACCTCAGATTTAGACGTACTCAGGGGTGCTGAAGTGCAAGGAAGATGGGTGAAACTATCCAAAATACCTCTTTTTTAGCTGTTTACTGCATTATTACTACTGTACCTAAACAGCTTGGCAGTTATACCCACTTTTCTAACATTTCTTAGATATATTCTAAGATAAAACGTATATCTATTTATACGGAATTAGCTGATTTAGCATTACATTGATGTGATTAATGTCAACACAGTAATATCAAATCGCAATCCGTTGATAAACTTCACTTCTGTGCATGCCTCGAGGACACTCTTTGGATTATGCATTTTTTTTCAGTGTTCCTGCAGGGGAGGCTAGCCCCCCCACACACACACTAATTATATATATGCTAACTCCAAGATCAAACAAACTCCTGGAGAAAAGGGCATATTCCCCTACCTTGGAAAGTGCATCTTGCAAATCTATTGAGCAAAGTGTGTTGTCAATACAGAGGTCCATTTACAGCAAAATGAAGTATGCCAGAGAACCCATATATTACAGTTTTATTAAACAGTTCCAAATATAAGTACAAATTAAGCAAAATCTGCAACAGTAGACAAAAAAGTTGCATTAATAAAGATCTGTGCCTGCTTAATTTCTAACCACACTAGGACTACCTCCAAAATTTGTTTTTACTTGGTTTGTTTAGGTGCACCAACAGCATTTTTTGCTGACAATGCTACTCTGAAGTTAATACTGCTTCCAAGTTTAGATATGAAAATTTAAAGTCAAAGTAAACTTTATTGTCATTCAGAAATCACGCAAGTAGGTTTACCCCGGGTATCAATTCTGTGTCACTGTTAGACAGAGGCATAGTATACTAACCTCGAAAAAGGGCAGAGCAAAATTAATTTAAAATGGGTGGCGAAAGCCATACACACTCTGGCTAGGCTTATAATTGCCCTAGGGCAGATAGCCTAGTATAAACCTATGAACCTATGAAGTGCAAAAACTGAACGAAATTCCGTATCTCCAGACTCAATGTGCAGACAACGTATAGACCACTTTCACAGACATTTACACATATAACACCTGGCTATTATGTCACAGACATGCAGGTAAGACAGACTAATATTGCACATAATTAGAAACACTTTTTAACTGAACACTTGCATGAGACATTAGTATTGCACAGGTACTTGCTTAAGACATTGCATTGATCCTTGCACAGAAAGAGACTGAGTATTGCACTGCGAACATTACAGTACTGCACTATGGACCTGAGAATATTGCACTATGGTTAATTTATGGATCTGCATGTACTGCTCTGAAAGAAGAGATATTTTACTGCATTGCTACTGCCCTAGATGGCCTATAAGTTACAGTCATGGTGAATACTGCACTAAGTATTAGGTGTGACTGATAACCAGGTTCTTGCATAAATTGTGACAGTTTGTACTGACCCAGTTGGACATCAGAGTGTATTTGGTTATTACAGTTCAGCAGCCTGATGACATCAGGGAAGAAGCCGTTCCTGAATCTCGTAGTTCTGCAACGTATGCTTCGTAAGTGCTTTCCAGATGATAGATGCAGGAACAGTAAGCAGGGTGAGTGCAGCCTTTAATTATTCCTCTGGACCTGCTGAGACATCTGGATAAGTACAAGTCATGGATAGGTGGCAAGGTTGTCTTAATGATCCTCTCGGCTGTCTTCACCACTCTATGGAGGGATTTGTGTTCAGAGGTAGAGCAGCTTCCATACCATACCATACTACGAGGTTGTTTGTCAGGATGCTTTCTATAGTACCACTGTAGAAGGTAGTGAGAACTGCTGATGGGAGATTCGCTGCCCTTGACCTTCTTAAAAAGTGCAGCCTCTGGTGTGCTTTCTTGACTATGGCATTTGAATTTGTGTTCCAAGACAAGTCCTCATCAATGTGCGCTCCTAAAAACTTTGTGCTTCTCACTCTTTCAACCGTTTCCCCATTGATGGTGAGGGGGGAATGTTCCTGTTCCTTGACATTTTTACTGTAGTCCACAATTATCTGTTTTGTCTTGTTACATTTAGTGCAAAGTTATTTCCACACCAGGTCTATACTCTGTTTCATAGTCATTACTGATGAGGCCCACCACTGTTGTGTCATCAGCAAACTTGATGATGTGATTTGTATTGTACCTGGCTGTACAATCATGTGTTAACAGGGTGAACAGCAAGGGACTTGGTACACATTCTTGTGGAACTCCAGTGTTAAGGGTGATGCTATCTGAGGAGTTATTTCCTGTGCACACTTGGAGGTCTGTCTGTGATAAAGTCAAGAATCCAGTTACAAAGTGGAATGCTGATGCCCAGTTGGAGTAGCTTCATTACCAGATGAAGTGGGATGACTGTGTTAAAAGCATAGTTGAAGTCAATGAATAGTACCCTCGCGAAGGTGTTTTTCTTCTCAAGGTGTTCCAGCAATAGATGGAGTGATAGCATCTGCCATAGAGCAGTTTGCTCGGTAAGCAAACTGCAGAGGGTCAAGATCAGCAGGCATCCCAAATGTTATGGCATCCTTGTCCAGCCTTTCAAAACACTTCATCACTGTGGAGGTGAGGGCTACAGGGCGGTAGTCATTTAGGCAAGATGGTGGAGACTTCTTTGGTAATGGAATGATTGTTGTATCCTTGAAGCATTTCAGAACTATTTGCTGACTCAGTTATTGAAGATATCTGTGAGGACATTTATTAGTTGCACTGCACAGTCCCTTAGCACACACCCTAGGATGTTGTTAGGCCCAGCTGCCTGACATTCAACTTATTTAGGAATTCCCTGTTGTCCTCACATTGTGAAGACAGGGATCTGTAGTCAGTAATAGACTGGATACCCTGCCATAGGCTCCTGGGGACTTTTTGGTCAGGTAAGTAGCTCTGGATGTTTCTGCCATAGGTGCATTTTGCTTCCCTCACTCCCTTGTTCAGATTTGCTCTGGCTGTTCTGAGGGCTTCCCTGTCTCCAGACCTGAAGGCTGCATTCCTTATTTTCAATAGCTCGTACACCTCTCCGGTCAGCCAGGGTTTCTGGTTGGCTTGTGTGATGATGGTTTTGGTGATTGTCGCATCATCCGCACATTTTGAGATGTAGCCCGTCACCGCCTTGATGTACACCTCCAGGTTGATACACTGGTTCTCAGTAGCCACCTCCTTGAATATGCTCCAGTTTATGCTCTCAAAACAGTTCTGGAGTGCTGAGACTGCACCCTCTGGCCATACTCTTACTTATTTAACTGTCTGTCTCCCTCTAGTTATCAATGGTATATACGTTGGTAGTAACAATATGCAGAGCTGGTCAGAGTTTCCCAGGTGTGGGTGAGGCACTGCCTTAAGTGCCAGTTTAACATTGCTGTATACCTTGTCCAGTGTGCTCTCACCCCTTGTTGCAAAGTCCGCATATTGGAAATGGTGAGGCAGAACTGTTTTCAAGTCGGCCTGATTAAAGTCACTTGCCACTATATGAACACAGTATGGATTCCTGTTTTTTAGTTCATTTATAGCCTGGTATAATGTGGTCATTGCCTCATTTGGACTAGCACTGGGAGGACTGAAGACAGCTGTGATGCAGACGCTGTTAAATTCCCTGGGTAAATAAAAGGGTCTGCATTTCAGTGACAAAAACTCTAGATTATCTGAGCAGTGCGAGGATACGGTCTCACAACTGGTACACCAGTTACTGATGTATATGCAGACCCCTCCCCCTCTGGACTTGCCACAGAGTGTGTATTCTATCTGCTCTAAAAAGTGATAGCCCTTCCACATGGACTGCACTGTCATTAATGTTAGAGTTTAACCAAGTTTCAGTGAAAATGAACACACAGCATTTCCTCACCTTGTTCTGAGTAGATAATTCCAGCCTTAAATAGTCCATATTGCTTTCCAATGATTGCCAGCAGAATGGATGGGAGTGCAGACCTGTAGGGATTTGCTTTCAGTCTTGCAGTGATTCCAAACCTAGATCCTCTTTTGCATGTTCTCTCACACCTCTTGCGTTTTCTTCTCTTACCATGATCCAGTAATGTTGATTCTGTAAATACAAGGCATTTTGTTCCATGTTTGAGTAAGATTCCCAGCTCTTGTAACTCGAGAAGTGTTGTAGGCCTCACAGGCCCCACAGACAGCAGCTCATCAAACCTGTTACACAGCAGGCCTGAGGATCAAATTTCCAGAATAGTCTCTCTACTATAAATTAGCTTAATGTTAGCACTCTTCCCTGATTTACTTTTTTCTCTTAATTTAGACAGAATAGGACAGACATTGCACATTTCTTTTCTGAGCTGAAGTAGCCGCTGCTATACAGAGCACCGCCATTTTTTTTTTAATTACATAAATTGATAACATTCTGCAACATAAGTGTAGGTATTAAACTGGAAAAGTAACCACTACTAAATCTTAGTTTCTAAAATAATTACATTTAGCCAAAACATTTAGCACTGCAGTACACAATAATGACTGCAGGATGTCTTAATGATTGTAATGCAAAAGTCATGTTACTACTTTGCATTTCTACTTTACATTTACACTAACATATTCCAGTTAACGACATGTTCAAATTTCCATGTTTGATATGTCCCACAATCAACATTACAGAAATTCACTGGTCTGCAAGTCAAAGATTCAATATTCATAGTTTCCTGGGATTGGTCTGCAAGTCAAAGATTCAATATTCATAGTTTCCTGGGATTATAACACTAACCTAAAAGTACAGATCACCCTCAGTAAGCAAATAAAAAAATTTAATCTAACAGAGAAGTGTTATCAGTTAGAAGTTCATAGGATAATAGGAAGTTACTAGGCTACTGGGCCTGAGGCCTTTATAAGCCAAGCCAAGATTTTAGCCCATGTTTAAACAAGTCAGCACCCAAAGCCCCTGTACAGCAGGGACACAGGTGGAATCCCAGCGTGTATTTTCGGTTTCCCATCCCGTTATCCAGGTTGTGCTTAAAAAGGGATAATGAGATATTCTGCTTGATGTGGAGAGGGAGTCTATTCCATACATGGGGAGTCTCTGGGACACAAATCTACCAACAAATTCTGCTGATATCACAGATCAGGTTGAGGTTGTGCTTATGGGTTACTCGAGTGGAGCTTGACTTGCGGATATGCAGCATTCCCATCAAGGCAGGGTTTGAGATTGCTTTGTATGCCAAACAGAGATCACCTCTGAGGAGTCTGTATGAAACGGAGTAGAGGGATAGGGCTTTTAGCCTATCTGTGCAGGGTAGATGTTTGAGGGCCTGGATTCTCCTGGTGAGGAACCTCTGTGGTTTCTGTGCTTTGCAAGGTACATGCCAAAGGGGGCGTTGTACTTCAATTGGCCTTATAAGGGAAGAATACAGGAATGTTATGACCTCTTTGTCCTTGGATGAGATACCCTTACTAATGAGGTGGGCCATGTATAAAGCTTTCTGTATAATGGAAGCAACATGGTGGTCAAAAGTCAGGTTGCTCTCATCCTGGGTGCCCAAATCCCTCACTACTGATTGTGTGCTTAGGATGTTATTAATGTGATATGTGGAGACATCACTCTCCAAAGGGGATGATGATGCATTGTTGGCATTCAGCTTGAAACCATGTTTCTGGCACCAGTCGTTTGTTTGGGCGAGACCCTCTTGTAGGACGTCCACATCACTTGGGGAATTGACCGCTCTCAGCTTGCAGTCCTCTGCAAACCTGGGCAGCCATAGCCTACAGGTTTTAGCCTGCACCTCAGAAGTATATCCTCAATAACAGAGGCCCCAAGACCAATCCCTGGGGAATGCTGCTTGTTACGGTTCTACTGCTGGAGGTGGCTTCCTTATTTAGATTAGAGGGGTTCTATCAGTCAGCCAGTTTGCTACCTATCTGGTAACATATGGATTGATGCCTAGCTGAGAGAGTTTATCTATTACGCCCAAATGGGGAATAGTGTTGAAGGCTTTGGCCAGGTCAAGGTAGGTGGTGTGTACAGTCTTCCCCTCGTCCATGGCTCTTTGGTGACTGTTTCAAAGAAGTCGACCAGATTTAACAGACAAGACCTCCTCTTAACAAAGCCAAACTGTGTGGGGTCAAGTGTTTGGAGGTTGCCAATGTCCCTGTTAATTAGGTCCATGACAATCCGTTCCATGGTCTTGCATATCAGGCTGGTTAGTCTGATGGTCTATAATTTGCTGGATTGGTGGATGCTCCACCTTTGTGTAAAGGGATGACAGTGGCTGTCCTCTACTTGTCTGGGACAAAGCAGTACTCAGGCTTTGGCTGAACAGGGTGCCTAATGGTGCAGCAAGTTCATGCCAGAGTTCATGTAGGATGCAGCCTAGGATGTTATCGGGTTCCATGGAGGCTGTATTATTTTGTCTTTTGAGAGGGCAGTGATCTGTTCCTAGAGATAAGGGGTGGGGGGGCAGGTACTGGGGATGTCCTTATTTACTGATGGCGGAGACAGAGGGGGGAAGTTTTCGCTGAATCTGTCAGCCAGTAGACTGGCTATATCTACGGCATTTGTGTATGAGGTGTCCTTGACAACCGGCTCTCAGCAGATCTGGATGCTTCCTTTGAGGTAGCGCACATATGTGAAGAAGGACTTATGATTGTCTCTAGTAGATGTGGCCAATCTGGATTCGAAGTTGGCTTTACAGGATTTCACTAGTGCTCTTACTTGCTTGTTCAGGCTAAGGAGAGATTGCTTCCAATTGGGCACCTGCTCATTCTTGGTCCTGGACAGCAATTTTTTCTTTTTATTTGTCCAAGATTGGTACAGCTCTACCTGCCTTTGCTAAAATTGCAAAACACTAACCATACTTTGTCAAATACTTTACCTTGACCATTGATGCAACACAGGATGTGATATGAACTCATGTACCACATTTATACAATCAGTTCAGCATATGATACATAATTTTTCATTAATAATTTTGTATCATTGCCATTGAACCACATTCATAAAACCAGCTCAGTACATTATAAATCACTGCCATCATATCTGCATCAAATTTGCATATTTAGTAAATCAAACTTAAATCAAAGTTACATATTTAATAAAAACAGAGGCATCACGTGGATTAAATGGCCACAGCCATGTGTTTATTGCCAATTACTGCCAATGACCTTTTCTAATAGAAGTCAATTATTTTTGAGATGTGCGCAAGGCAGGGATGTCAGGGAGGCTATTTCTTTATTTCATAGCATTGCCCTAAACCTACAGGACAACAGACAGCACTATTGATATCCGGCCCTTCTGATCCATCATACACACAACATAACTTTTTTCATAATTCTTCACAATTCCTCTGGGCCGCCTTACAATCTGCCAAGGGGCCAATGCCAGGCTAAGTTCCCCGGCAACAATCCTCGGGGCTGTCTGGCCTGTGGAAGGTCCAGCTAGAGTACTGAGCCCCCCCCCCCACTTACCTTGGCTTCCCTTACCCTTCCTGCCTTCCCCCACAGAAAGAGGAATATTCCTCCCTTCCGCCAAAGCCAAACACATCTCACACTACTCTAAGTGTAGGCCCTTCAGTGCTAAACCAGCTTGCAATTCCTTATAAAAACCCACATACCATCTTCATACAAATGGACCCCATATCCCCAGTGTACCTGTCTGTCTATCAGACCCAAATCCCAGGGGTGTGGAATGTACAACCCATTAATGTCCCTTAGCAACTTATTCATGGTATTATTAACTGTCTGTCTCATTCTTCCGCCTTTTCTGCACCAATTCTGGCCAACAGATAATAGCCTGAGGCCAGCATTTGTGTAGGCAATTAACCTCTTGTAGAAACCAACTAGTTCTTTTAATGGATGCTGGCAAATATCATTACCCCCTAAGTGCAAAACCATGGCTGCTGCAGGTTCACCACTTCTTGTTGCTTGTTGTAATATTGCCCTGTGTTGATGCCACCACATTCCTGGTACCCCAAACCAGATTGCCTCAAACTCTATTTCCTCTTCGGAAGGATGAGACCACCTTGCCCTGGATCCAGCGATCGAATCTCCAAATAAAGGATGACCAACTATCCAAATGTACTTCTGAACAGATGATGTGTGGGATATATTCTACTATACTTGCATCCATACTACCTACAGTTACTTAAACAATGCAAAAACAAAGGTGTATGGACAGTGCAACCCATAGGCTTTCCACTCAGTTCTGTGAATCGATCATTTCTTTCCCAGCAGCACAAACATCCTCCAAGGCCACATGATCTTGGCATTAGCTGGTATGCACTCTGTATAAATCTGACACTGCCTCATGCCATCCTTGGTTTAGCTTCAGTGGTCAAAGCTGGGGATCTCAGTCTACTAAAAGCTTACAAAAGCTTGCACTAATGACTGCAGCCGTTACACCACACACACACACAATACAGGTGGAAGACTTATCAAACACTAAAAAAAATATTTCATGTACTAACTTGAAACACTCAAGAAACTTCTTTTACAGAAGGATGAGTAAGGACTAATTCCACTGAAATGAAACTTTTACCCACAATCAAATCTGTTAATGCTAACCAACAACTACCTTTTTGTTTACACACCTGTACAGCAGTAGTCAGAGCCAGCCACACTTCCTCTTCTTTTCCATTCCCTAGTTCATACACAGAAAACATGCATACCCCCCCCCCCCCAATTAGGTCCACTGGGTCTACTTGGGGCATAAAAGCTCCTTTGCTGCTCAAGCGGACCTCTGACCTAGATCCTGCCACCCTCAAAACATAGAAAAAATAGGCTACAGCCCACCCTCTTCAACCCCTCTGCTAACAGCTGGTCTTCATTATGTTAGGTCTGCCCATGACACATAAGAAAAGTCAGCCACACCTCAAACTACTATGGGGTTGATTTTTTTCATATTTACTATTTCCCTTCATTACTCCATCTACTAAGCTTGCTTGAATGTAAGCATGCTGCATCTGTGGAAATTCCCAGAATGCCCATTCCCAGTAACAGTTTGCAGGCTGATACTGTACACTAACACACTTGCAAGAGGCAAAGGACAAAAAACCTGGACCAAGTCTAGACGTACAGCAGTTCATAAGAATTCTGATTTAAAATGCATGTGGCTGTACTCTGTCCTTTTGTCTTTTTGTGTGGTTGCTTGATGTATTCTGCTGGGAGTGAGGGTGAGGAAATATGCTCCTGCATATGAACTGAAGTGATAAATGTTAATGAATGCACTTCCACTGTTTTCACTAGTGTGTGTCTATCTTTAAATGAACATGAAATCTAATGTCTTGCTGTAGCAATATGCTCAAAATCATCACTACTGTTTACTTAAAGCAAACAAATCAAATGGTTAAGAAGCCAGAATCATTTTCAAAACATGTCCCTGCTGTTAATTGCTGTTTATTGTACAACTGTAGAAACTTTGGGACATACCAAATAGACGCATGTACAAGTCAGCCTCGTATATAAGTTGAGGGCAAGTTTTGACACCAAAAATCCATTAAAGGCACTGACCCTTGTATAAGTCTGTGTAGTAAAAATAAGTCAGCTACTTGAAAAATTATTGTGTGATGGTTTGACTTTTTAGATTCTAGGAAAGAATTCTGTAATAAGTCAAAACATGGATTGTGTATTAATTTAATGCAGGAAAATACCTTGAATTTTGGTTCCTTTGGTACACAAACCCTGCACCTAGAATATGCTCTTTCTGACGGTGCACATGTGAGGAAGCCACACACAAACTGCTTACAGATAAAAGTTGTGGCAATACGTTTTCGACGCACGGACTCCTGTTTAATAGGAAACTTCATGTTAACAGCAGTATACTCATCTGGGCTGAAAGTGACCCAAGCCTTGGTTCAGAAAAAAAAAAGTTGCACCATACATGAATAGTGTGACATTTAACTGTTATGTAACTTTTTAAATATATCATTTATTTTTTTTTTTGTTTTCTTTAGATGAAAAAAACTGAAAACACAAACTATAAACATTTAAGAATTTACTACTGGCACATAATACTATTCAAATCCTTTAAAGGAAGACTATTCATAATCCAAATTATTAAAAAGTCTGTGAAAATCAGCTTTGCAACTATTATCAGCACAAATATCATTCAGACCACCACTATTTAATTAACTTGATTTGTCATCATCGCCTTCCACATCTTTCAAAACATGCACTACAAGTAACGCAGTTAAAAAAAAGGATATTGTACCATGTCAGAGGGAATGACATCCCATACTACTTTGACCAATTTGGCAACCAAGTCAATACCTGGTTTCATATACTTGACAATTTTTGTTAGATGTGCTAAGCTATAAGCCGTCCATTCATACCATTTGCTTAAGTGGCTTATTCAGACAAATGTTTAATGGTGTAACCATTTAAGACTGAATAGTTATAAAAAACAGACTCACACATACCAAGTTCAAAATGGCCATTTCTCAGACTATTCCCTTTTCTCTGAGGTATGGCAATGTTGTTTTTGGTATGTATAAGTTTGGGGGGGGGGGGTACTGGGAGGCTTGTCCCATGTGAAAAAGAAATTTAAAGGAGACTAGCGATGTTCAAGATTCACTCTTCTTCAGGTATTTTGATCTTTTTTTTCAGTTTGATGGCACTTGACACTTCAAATACATTTCAGTAGGTAGCTGTTTAATAGCTGCAAAAATGCTGTTGGATCACCAGTACGGACAGCTGCTGTTTGCAAACATTTTGCTTCCTTTTCAGTATCTCAATGATATGACACTTGAAACTTCAGCTATCTACTCATTTCTTCTTCATCCATTCATCCTTTTGGATGTGCCCAGTCACACCCACAATGAATGTTAAGCTTTTTGGGTAATGTTTTTCTTTTAAAAATAACAGCAGAATGCAGTTTTGACCCACCAGCTAAATATTAACGAACAATTGTAAAGAGCAACATTTTCATATCCCGCTGTTTTTGACCAGCTTTGCAGCTAAACGCCCAGTTCTGTGTTACATTTCATTTATGCTGTCAATTCTGCTCAGCTCATAATCATACAGTTCCCACTACCTAATAAGCTGATGGAAAACCATAACCTTGCTGTTCAGTTCCTTCAAATGTTTCTTCACAGTTTAGTCCACTGACACAGGTATACTTTTTAATTCATGAAATGAGTGCACTAACTTGCAAAGCTGTTAAATAACATATTCCTTCTGCATCATACTTTTCTCTCCTTTGGATATCTGCAGCACTCTCTGTCAAATAGCCATTTGATTTACAAAACAGACATTTTGTTGTTATTCCATAAGCCACCGATGAAGCTCATTCTAACTCTTGGAGTGATGCCACTTTAAACTTAAAAGCTTTCTCAGTTTCAGGCATTCACTGTAAATTTGCTTTTCTTCTTCTCCTGTCATGCTCTAGTTTTTAACTTATACCAAACTCTCCGGCAGCAGCACACTTGCTACTGGTTTCAGCATGTTCAATGAATTTTAACCCAGTTTGGCTTCTGACACTGCTTTACAGCATTCGACTTCATGGGTGTTGAGATACTCTGCACTCTACATACTGACATGCTACATAATTCCAGAATTAGGGCACTGCAATTCAAACACACCTGTAATTGGAAGAAAAGTATTGTTTATTTAATTTATTTATTAGTATCTACCTGTAGCTTCCATTTGTTCATGAATCTTTGCATTTACTAGTATTATAAATTAAAGCAAAAACACCAGTACTACATAAAAATGCAAATAAAATTGCCTTTTTTAAAAATGTAGTTATACCTATGTGTAAACAAAAAAGGATTGTATAACTTTTATTATTTTGCATCTATATTCTAAAACTGCTGATGCCTGCATTGAAATGTATTTTCTTTCATTCTCCAATGACCATCACTCACTTTATCCTAATATTACAGATATTATCAAAATGTGGAAAAATGGAGTCAATGCATGAAGCAAAAAATAACTTGCTCACTCCTCTCACACTGCAATAGAACATGGCTATTTGATCTCTGTTTTTATTTCCACAACTTTATTAGATAAACAAAAACAGAACCAGCAACTTTAACCACAGACTTGAGAAAAAGCTGTGTGCATCAAATAAAATGAATCAATTTATTCATAAGTAATCTCAATGGAAGATGCGACATAAAATGGGCATTACATACCAAAATATATACTTTCAAACATTCAAATCTGTTTGAAGGAAATCTGCTGCTGACCAGCTTATAACTGTTAACAGTTCAGGACTTTTACTGGTATCCAATTATTCAGTGCTACTTGCTTTAACCCTGAGATAACCTGACCATCTCATCAATTTGTTACATACATCAACCGGACTTTCTCATGTGTGGAGTCCTTCCCTCACTTTCTGCCAATTCTAAAATAATAGCCTTGGCAATCTGCTACTGTAGAGACGTTCTGTTTTCCATCTTCTTGTTCAAGCTTTTTACATTACCACCATAAGTAATAGAATTGGTGTCTCAGACTGAAATGCAGTTCTGAATCCTGTCCTATAAACATGAGGGGTAATATTAACAAAACCTGTTGCACAAATTGCCCAGCATCTTTCATATCTGCTCCCTGAAATCCTTTATCATCTAACTCCAAAATATGTGAATTGCATCCCTTACCTTATACCTTCCTCACATCAACAAATGCCTAACATCCCAAGAAAAATATTGTCTAACATTGCTCCTATGTAAAAATACTGGTGGAGGCATTTCCAACTGAATATTTTAAATTTCTATGATTAAGATCTCATCTAGTTAGAAACACCCTTGTTTCGAGCCTGCATTGGTGATCCCTTCCCCCAAAATCCCAGTTCAGGTTGGCTTGGTATTAATCAAAAAGCTAGTTTGCAAATCCTCTAGCCCCTTACAAGCGCTACTTAACAGGCCCTTCAAATTCAGATCCACAGTCATTTCTACTGATATGGAAATTAGTTTAGGGATTCATCTTTCTGTCTGCCTCTGGATTCTATTTTTTAGCTACCCTTACCAGGCTCACATACTGCAGCTTAGTGGGAATCTCCAAGGTCAAACTTTTGCCTGATCTCCTCCCAGTCCAGCCAGTTATCTCCTCCCCTTAATTATTCCTCATCCACATTTTGAACCTATTCTGGGCATTTAACTAAGGCCTACGATAGTTACAGGTAGCAATATTTTGCCCGCTAATTTAATCTTTAATAACAGCATTTCCTTGTAAGCTTTAGCCCTTGTTTGATTACATAAGAAGGGTCTTGTGTATTCTTTATAAAATGCCAGAATGTCTATTGACTCAACTCACTTTTGCCCCTTAAAAATTCCATAGAAAGGGCCTCCCAAAGGGCAATGTACTCTGTATATCATACCACAAAAAATCTTCAACTGCAAAGCCTAAGAAACCAGTGTCCTACCACTTTTACTAAGAATTACCTTCTGCCAATCTACTACAAGAAACTTCCAGCCCCAGACACAGTCCATTATAATCCTTTTTTTTAAGATGTCAGGAAATTCTGTGAAAGCTCTGTCAGAAATGTTTGAAATAAACATAAAGCCAAAGACGGTGAGAAAAAGTGAGACCATGTACTCACTGGTCCAAATCAAATCAAGCAAAACCATTTTCAGTCTTCTAATATCTCCCCGCAGACTGAGCAACAGGTCTGCATACATTTTCATCATTGAATTCTTAATATTAGATGCAAAAAAACTCCCAATCACCTGACAAAATTAAACCTCTATAAATCTAAAAGCTCCCTTCTCAGTATTTCAGACAGGCTATACTTTACAGAAATACCCTAGTCTTATCCTGACTGACGCTGTACCCAGACAGCTTCTGAGAGTTCAACATTTCATATAACTTGGGAATGTCTACAAGCCATAGAGTAAAGCAACACCTCACCTGCATAAATTTTTTTTCACCTCTTTATCCCTCACTTAACACCCAACCAACACTGAATGATTCATCGTGGTTACTGACAGCTCAACGAAAAGTGGAAAAAGCAATTGGTAAAAGGGACAACTTTCCTCATACATACTTACTCCCAGAAAATGAACTGGATAACACCCAAGTGGTCTTAATTTCTGCTCCTAAGCTTTTGAACATTTAACAAATTAAATTAATTAACCTTGAATGTAGACCAAAAGCAAGCAACTATATGATTACGACCTGAGCAAAACTGACAACATATACCTGTCTCAGATAACCTTGCTGCACCTCCAGCCTTCAAAACTTGTGCAACTTGCAGTATCAGAATATTTCTTTTTGTGTTATCGAAGTCTACTTTACCCCTTCCCCATAAAAACACTAATCCAAAACAGCAAAACAGGGAATAATTTTTGAAAAAGTATTTAACCAGTATTGCCATAGATAACTTGTAATCATGGCTTTATATCAAACTAGGGTGACAGGAGGCCAGCAGTTGCTGATCACGGTTTTCCTTCAATAAGAGGGTTATTGCTGCCTCCTTCCACAAAGCTGGCACATTCCCATGATTCACAACCTTACCATATAGATTCTGAAGCAAAAGAATGAGGAACCCATTACTCTGCAACCAGATAAAAAATCTATTACGAGACCATGTCCTGGTGCTTTATTACTTGCAGATTTCCACTGCTGAAAATCTATTTGTCTTTTTTGACTGGAAAAGTCTGACTGGGCAAAGCCCTTTTTCAGTGAGGCTCAAGAAAAGCTCTAGCAGATGCATTTAAGATATTTATGGCAAAACAATATTTTATGAAATACATCACAAAGATACTTCTTAAGACATCTAAACGCAAACAGATAATTGTTCTATAGTGACACTATTAAAAAGATAAAACAGGTATTTATGTGGTGACATTATACAAGGTATAAATTTAGAGTACAAAACATTTAGTATACAACCAGTTCATGTGTGATACATGTGTCAAGCAGACATTAGATATGACTTATAGGACACGGGTAAGGAAGACTACAGTATGGGTGTTAGGAATAAATAAAACTAAGGTAAGTGTGTGAAACAGTCAGGAGGCAGATAATAGTTACAGCTAAAACAGGGAGGGAGGTATTGCAGAGCTAATTAGTAAAGGATTAAGGTGAGATGAGGGTAAGAATACTAGGATACACTGTGAATTAGAATCTGGTTATAAGAGAGTGGTGGGGATATTTGAAGAGGAAGTGAAAGGTGGGAACGAAACTGAAATGTAAAGTAGGGATTAATACAGGAAGGTAACTGAGGAGTGACAGTAGAAAGAGGTTATAAAGGGCTGGTAGGTATGAAATGACAAAAATAAATAGAGTTACCCATGTGAGGAGCATGGAGCACAACAAAGTGTAGTTTAGGTGTTGGTTTAGTAAGAGTTTAAAGGTGAAAAGTTTCATGGTCTGTTTTAGGTATGTTGCTATAGTGTTCCAGAGTTTAGATACCTAATGGGAATATAATGAGTCACCTTGTGCCGCTTCTGCACTGGCCCAGTAATGTAGGAGCCTCAATCCTCACCTCTAGCACCAGTGAGGGTCTTGGAGGATAACAAGTACACACACAGTAAAGTACAATTTCCCTTAAGAGCACACACAGATCACAGTCAGTCTGGGGCTGGTTCCTCCCTCTCTCTCCAGATCCCCAGTAAGACTCCCCACTGGCACAGCACTAGGGTCAAGGTCTCAGCCGAGTGGTCAAGCCAAAACCTCCAGCATCCTCTCTGTCCAACCAGTGCTTCGTATCTCACATAAACACACACAGATTTGATTTATATACAAACACACAAACACTCCTGGGGAAGGCTGGCACAGGTTCACTAGGTATGTCTCCTTCTGCCCAGACTATAAGGTAGCAATCACTGCCACCAAACACCCTTTATCAGCTACTATAAGGCCCTTCCCAAAGGGTGACCAATTCTACTGTGTAATGTTACTACTATCCAAATGGTAAGTGTGACCAAACCTTTAAGGCTATTTAAGAGTGGCCTATACAGCGTCACCAAAAACATATGCAAGTAGTCTAAGAGCTTAAATATCTCTTAACAAACCAGCCACAATTAAAAAGGTTTAAATATATATTTAATAAATAAATAATAAAAGCAAGACAATACCAATAACGCACAGTGACAACAGAGTTCAGAATCACAGGAAATACTTGAAAACAACATTGCAGGACAGCTCACATAACATACAGTAAACATCTAGACTAATCTTACTATATATTCCTCTCTCTCTCTAAGAGAGCTACTGTAATCTAGTACTTAATATTACCAGGGAAATACAAGTGCTGAATTAATGTTTCTAGGTCCAGAGACAAATACAAAATGCCCAGACTCACTCTGAGATAGTTCTTAAGTTACTATCATATATTTCTGCTGGGTTATATCTGATTACATCATTGTTGTCACATCTGCCTTTAGTTCCCAGGTTAACAGGAACTTAAAATTTAACACCTCTGTATTAAAATACTTATCTCTTAGAAGCTGGCCTGGAATTGGAAGTTGTAAAACAGTTAAATACTATTACCTTTGAAATCTGTAATTATTTCTGTTTCCAGACAAAAGAAAGAATTTCTAGCTGCAGACATTCTGTCTTCTAGCTGTGGTAAACACAATCATAAAACTCTTTACTTGTCAACTTATTTTCTTAGAGTTTTGCAAGTTAACTCTTTTCCACTAGGGTACACTGTGCTTCTATTCTTGAAGTTCAGCACATAACATAGTTTTCTTACATTTGTAGGACAAGCATACAAATCATATTACTATCCACAAATGACAGAGTTATTTACAAAATTCTAGCTAGCTGGGTTGGCATAGCCTCCACACACCTGCTGAGTTATTAGACTTTACCACTAAGGGTCTACTGGTTGAGCGACGGTCTCTAACCAGAAAGTAATGCTGCAGTATATCTTTAAGTACTGGACATTTTCTGGTGCATCTATAAGACTATCTGCAATAACAAGTTGCAAGCATGTTAAATAGTTGGGTAGCTCAAGCCAGTTTAGTTGTTTTACAGCGATGTTAAATCCACCACTGCAGAAAAGGGACCTCCGATTCCCAACCCTCTTTAGATGAAATTTTGGGCAACTCTCTTTTTTAAAAAAAGTCTGTTACATCTTTCGGTTTTATCTGGGAATCTTCATGTACTAATAAACTTCTCGGTTTGCTGTCGATCTGCTCTCACAAATAAACACCTTTAATACTGTAAGCATACCTCTCAACCTGGAAACATCAAACATCTGGACAAAGGCCCATAAGAAATTTATTTATATTTGTTGACCGGGAGTGTCCGACTGGATGTAGGTCCATTTTCAGCAGAGGCCCGGGGAGAAAAGAAAAAGAAAAGAAAATAGGTACAAATCTCTGCTAATTAACATACAATTTGCATACATAATTATGTAACCCCACCCACTTCAGTGGAATTCTGGGATGCCAACTTTCAAATGCAAATTGAAGAACAGACAACGAAAATATGGCCCTAGACCATGTAGTAAATGTTAATGATTTTTTTTTGAAATGCGCAGCAATGATGTTCACTGGGAAGGGGGAAGATGATGAACCTTAGGATTTTGTTTTTGGTGACTTGCAGTATGTGGGTTTTGTGGTAAAAGTAGGGCATTTAATGGTAGGCAATATTCTAATCTTAGCAAAAGAACATTATAGTTAGATAGGACCTCCAAAAGTCGTACTCCATGGCCTACTGATCAGTGGTGTAGCTAGAGTTTGTGCCGCCTTTTCCCCCTCACAAAATCATAGTCAAGTGGTGCACCCCCCTTACACAGCCCTCCCCCCTGCAGCCATTCCAATGTCCCATTACTTCACTATTTCGCCCCATTCATCATATACACTGTAATGTGCATACTGCTTTACTTCTACGACAATTTGGATTTTATTTAAAATTTTTATTTTACATTTTATAGCACAAACAATAACAGACATATGCCAAACAAAGCAATACAGTCACACAATGAAATTAGACTTGGCATTAAAACTTCTCTGCCCTTGAAATGAAACAGCATTAAAACCCATAGTCAAAGAAAATGCATCTGGCCAGTGGCGGATAAAGATTACCTTTGGGCTGTTTTCAAAACACAGGCCCCTTGCACACGAAACATACATGTGTTCTTTGATACACCTTCCTGATTGTATTAAATTATATTCCTTGTATAATACAGCACACTTGTTACAGCGTGTTTTAAATTTACTGTTTTGAACATTTTTCCAGTAAGCAATAAAACAAAATTCATGAACAAATAATGACGGAACTGCCCAATTCAGAACATTTCCATCATAAAAGTCTACTCAAACTTCTACAATCCACCAGTATCAGTAAATTAGAAGTTATGTACCTACCATAACGTTCCATGTTAGTTGTCTTCTCTCGCCTTCTTTCTTGCTGGATGGGTTCGGAGCCGATCCTCGGCTCCGACTCGGCACTTGCTTTAGCTTGAGAACTCCTTTTACCAGCTCGAGGCAACCCTATTATCCCATGATGCAAGGCGGAACTACCTCAGATCTCGTTTGGTAGCTAACCTACCCTGCTAAACACTATCCTAACATAATTAGGAACATAAGTTCCTAAAAGAAGTCCTCATATGAAGGCTCAGGAGGAAACAACCTAATAGGAACTCTTCAAGATCTGTCCAGGCCAGGGGGAAGGAGGGAGGGACGCAAGAAAGAAGGCGAGAGAAGACAACTAACATGGAACGTTATGGTAGGTACATAACTTCTAAATGTTAGGTTGTCAATCTCGCGACCGTGTCCCTAGCACCTGTATCCCGGGTGGCTCAATGGAACAGACTCTTGAGAACTGTGGAACCAAAACTGGCCCTATCTCTGGAGGCCAAGTCCAACTTGTAATGAGAGACAAAGGTATGAGGCGTGGCCCAAGTAGCTGCTGCACAAATGGTATCAATGGGTAGTCTATCCTGAAAAGCTGCAGAAGTGGATAGACTCCTGGTTGAGTGTGCTTTTGGCTTAGAAGATAGTTGTTTGCCTCTGAGAGAGTACACATAGGAAATGGTGGAAGTCAACCATCTGGATAAGGTCACTTTAGAAACTGGAAGACCCATCCTGTTTTCTGCATAGGAGACAAATAATTGGTCCGATTTTCTAAATTGTTTAGTTCTATGCAAATAGTACCTGAGCTGACGATGGACATCCAAAAAATGCAGTTTCTGTTCAGCTCTGTCGGAATAGTTTGGGAAAAAGACTGGTAGATCTATAGATTGGTTAATATTGGTTTGAGACACAACTTTGGGGAGAAAGGAAGGGTTAGTTCTTAATGATACCCTGTCCTTATGAAAAACCAAATAAGGTGAACGAATGCAGAGAGCTTGAATCTCGGAAACCCTTCTTGCAGAAGTGACAGCCAGTAAAAATATAGTTTTCCAAGTCAATAACTTCAAAGAGCATGAAGCAGACGGTTCGAAGGGAGGTAGTATCAAGGATGCCAACATTAAGTTTAGATCCCATTGCGGAGGAGGATGCTTTATAGGTGGTTTTAGGAGAAAAACTCCTCTCAAAAAGGCCTTGCATAATCTAGGAGACATAATGTTATTGTCATGCAAGCCAACATGATACTTGGAAATAGCAGCCAGTTGTACTTTGACTGTAGATGACGAGGATCCTGAATGAAAAACCTCTGCCAGGAAATCTAAAACAGAATGTACAGGAGCAGTAAAGGGATCAATATTTCTGGAGTTTGCCCAAATAGAAAAACGTCGCCACTTGCTAGCATAAATAGTCCTAGTGGACGACTTCAAAGAAGACACTAAAATGTCTCTGAGTCAGAAATCATTGGTAGCCTGGCTAGGGAAGGAAGTGGAGCAACCAAGCAGTGAGGTTGAGAGAATGAATGGCCCGGTGCTGCTGACCCGACTGGTGGATCAAGAGATCCGGAACTGGGTCCAGATGCCAGGGCTGCACCAGAAGGTGACGATGCAGAGATGGAAACCAAATTTGTCGAGGCCAATATGGAGCAATGAGGATCAATTTGGCTCTCAAAACGGTGGCTTTCTGAATAACTTGTGGAATCAAGGGAAAGGGAGGAAAAGCGTAAAGAAGTCCCCGAGGCCAATCCTGGGTTAGAGAGTCTCTCAGGGGTTGGCCTGGAAGGGAAAAGAGAGTGAAATAATCAGGGCACTTGTTGTTTTGAGGGGTAGCAAAAAGATCGCAACAAGGAGTGCCCCACTTCAGAAAAATCTGATCCACTACAGACTGATTGAGAGACCACTCGTGAGGCATCAGAATAGATCTGCTTAGCCTGTCCGCCAATAGGTTGGACCTGCCGGGGATGTGCGTTGCTATCAGAAACCGCTGAGAAGAGATCGCCCATTGCCAAAGTCTGAGAGCTTCTCGACATAACGGATAAGACCTGGTTCCGCCCTGTTTGTTGATGTATCAGACCACGGACATGTTGTCCGTTTGTACTGCAATAGTCCCCGTGGGAAGAAAGTCGTCGAGGGCTTGCAACGTTAAAAGCACTGCTCTCATCTCCAGGACATTTATGTGCAGATGGTATTCTATGGGTTGCCACGTCCCGTGGACCATCCTGCCCTGATAATGCCCCCCCCACCCGATCAGAGAGGCATCCGTAGTGACTGTGGCAACTGGAGGAGGGGGAATAAAGGGTCGGCCCTGATGAAGAAGAGGGGAAGATATCCACCAGTCCAAATGAGCCCTGCACGACTGTGTGACTAAGATTTCGTGCCTCATCGGGAGACTGTGGTACGACCACTGCGTGAATAACATCCACTGCAGAAGACGCATGTGGAAGCGAGCCAGTGGTAGAAGAACAATGGCCGCAGCCATAAGGCCTAGAAGCTTCAGTATAAATCTGGCTTTGATCTTGTTGCTTTGCAATAGAAGCCGAACGAATTTTTGGATGTCCAGAATTCTTTGATCTGTTAGTCTGGCTAACATTTTGACGGTGTTTAATTCTGCGCCTATAAAGGTGATAGATTGGCAAGGCAGCAGAGAAGATTTTTCGAAATTTACTGAAATTCCCAAACTCCTGCAAAGCTGTAGAGTGTAGTCTCTGGACTGAAGAAGCTGACACTTGGTGGTGGCGGAGAGGAGCCAGTCGTCCAAGTAGGGAAACACCTGGAATCCTAGACGTCTCAAGTGAGCTGTGACCACTGCCATGCATTTGGTAAACACTCTGGGGGATGAAGTGAGGCCAAAGGGCAGTGCTCTGAATTGGTAATGACTGGTCCCTAGCCGAAAGCGGAGAAACCTTCTGGAGCGTCTGTGAATCTTTATGTGATAGTACGCATCCTGAAGGTCTATAGAGCACATCCAGT
This sequence comes from Protopterus annectens, assembly GCF_019279795.1. Classification (NCBI taxonomy): domain Eukaryota; kingdom Metazoa; phylum Chordata; order Ceratodontiformes; family Protopteridae; genus Protopterus; species Protopterus annectens. Next base: position 47,747,742 of record NC_056733.1, read on the forward strand.
TGTCCTTGCCCAGGAAGGGCAGAATGGACTGAAGCGTGACCATCCGGAATCTTGCCTTCTTGACAAATCTGTTTAGATTGCTCAGGTCTAATATTGGTCTCCAATCTCCCGTCCTTTTGGGGACCAAAAAGAATCTTGAGTAGACGCCGGATCCTACCTGGTCTGCCGGCACCATCTGGACGGCTCTTTTTTCTAGGAGTTTTGAAACCTCCTGTTCTGCCAAATCCCTTTGACCGGGTGAGATGTCTGGAAGGGATTGTAGAGGTACGGGAAACCTTTCGAGGGGGATTTTGTAACCCTCGGATATAATCGACTGTACCCACATCTCGTGATAGGGATTGCCAGGCTACTGGGTACAGTGAAATCCTTCCCCCGACTGCCTCCAAGGGTGGACAGTCAGGCAACACCTCAGGGATGTTGAAAGGACTTCTCAGGAAGAGACTCCCTGTTGCCCTGGTTTTGAAGACCCCCCCTGCCTCTAGGGCGGCGTCTATTATTGTTACCCCCTCTGCCTCTGGGGGTAAGCTGACCACGTGCGTCCGGTGTAGCTCCTTGGGCTTTACGGAACCACATCTTCCCCCCCCTTCTGACCCTTGGGATATGGTCTAGAAGGAGTGGAAAATTGGACTCCAACGGCAGAAAGAGTTTTACCGTCCTGCTCACACCTGGTCAAGGTATCCTTCACCTGAGGTCCGAACAAAGCCGAACCATCAAAGGGGGTATTAGTGAAGGACACCTTAAAGGGGTCCGCAAAATTACAAAGCCGCATCCAGGCTTGGCGTCTAAGAGCAACTCCTGTGCCTGCGGCCCTGCTCGCTCCATCGGCCGCATAAGATATGAGCCGCATGGAGGAGTTGGATATGGAATTCAGGATAGCAAGCTGTGAGGCAATCTTTTCCTGAGCCCCAGCAGCAGAAGGATCCTGGACTACTTCACCCAGTTCTTTGAGAACATCTCGTTGAAGCCTGGTGAAGTGACAAAGATAATTCAGCGAACGCATAGCAAAGGTCGCTGAAGAAAACATCCGCTTTCCATACCTGTCCATGGTCCTAGAATCCTTGTTGGGAGGATGGACAGGTACTGAAGGATCCGCCTGTTCCTTCTTAGTGGCCGCCACCACCATAGCATCCACAGAGACACCCTTGGAAAGGAACTGTTTGTCCGAAGGGGCCGTGATGAATTTGGATGGTCTTCTGGGGACAGGTTCCACAGAATCTGGAGCCGCCCACGCCTTCCGAGCCACTACCTGCATAAGTGGGTCGAAAGGCGGAGACACCCAGGAGGTGGAGGGTCGGGATCCAAAGCCTCCAGGTATACCGACTCATCCTCGGAGGGGTCAATGGAGGGCCAATTCCCCCTCTGTTTGAGGAGCTCAAGGATGTCTGAAAAGGAGACATCCTCAGAGGGGGACCGTGGGGAACCCTCCGACTCATCTAAGTCGGTATCAGATGTAGTAGACTCAGGGGAGTCTGTGTGTTTCCTCTTACACGTCCTCTTCTGAGGGGGTTCCCCTGCAGGATCAGGAGAAACCTCGGAAGAGGAGGAAATTCCCAGTGGGGAAACCTGGGGCGATGGATCCCTGGGCCTGAGAGCAAGAGGCGTCTGCAGGCACTGATGAGGGAGGAGCTAGAGGGATGGACCGTTGACCAGGCTCAGAGGCCAGGACACTCCTCATCACCTCAAAGGCTCCCCTCCCCGGGAGGCCGGAATATCCCCGCTCCGAAGAAACAGGAATTCCCGGCTCCAAAGAGAGGGAAGGCTCCGAGGCCGATGTCGGCGCCGAGCTTACCAAAGCCGAAGCCCCGAGAGGGAGAGCGGGGTCGGACAAGGGTCCGATGCCACTAGCCCCCTCGGAGCAGACAGTGGAAACCAGACGACCGGATCCCTCCAAGGAAGGCCTCAAGGAGGAGATCGGAGCCGAGGACGACAGAGCCGAAGGATGTATCGACTCCGGCATCGAAACAGTCGCTGTCCCGAGAAGCTCCGGCTCCGAACTCTGGTGTGGAGTCGGAGGAGGAAGTTCAAGGAGTGGGGCTATAGCCGAAGTCTGTTGAGACGGGCTATGGAGCATTTGGGCCAGTGCCTGAGACTTCAACAGCCTGCTTACCACCCTCTCTAAGTCGTGGTCAGACAGCCTGGAAGATCTCGAAGATCGGCTCCGATGGCTCCGCTCCGACAAAAGAGGAGACCCCGGAGCCGAGTGGATACTCAGTATCGAAGGGGACCGAGATCTCTTTCGGGTCGAAGCCATCGGAGCCGAAGTCCCCTGAACTCCAGATGGAGCCGAAGGTTTCTCGGCTCCGATGCTGGATAAAGTGTCGGCTCCAGCCGGAGCCGACAAGGCCACAGTAGACAAGGTATCGGAGCCAGCCGGCGCCGAACCTACTACTTTAATGGTAGATGCATCGGTTCCAGCCGGAGCCGATCTCGGCTCCGACGGAGCCGGAGCCACCGGAGGAGGCTTGGATACTGAAGCCTGAGCCTTCGGTGGTTTAGAAGGTTTCCCAGACCCTGCTTTAGAGGGAGAACCTTCTGGCTTAAGTAAGCCACGGAGGATAAGCTTATTCCTCCTTTCCTGCAGGACTCTCTGGCTAAAAGCGTGACACAAAGCACAGGAGTCCTGCAGGTGCAAAGGCCCCAGGCAATAAACACAAGAAGTGTGACCGTCTGTCAGAGACATTTTCTGACAGCACAGGTCACACTTCTTGAAGCCTGAGACCTTGCCTTCCCTAGACATATCCTAGGAGGAAGTAACACACACAAACCCCAACAAACACACAAAATTAATCCCCTACACACAACACACAGGAAGGGATTAACCAATGGGGTTTTAGGCCTAACTAAAACTTTATACTAAAGGTTATAAAAAAGGGTTATAAAAGTTTGAAAACAAGGGAAAGGGTGGGCTGTAATTCACTACAGACTATACTAAGACTAAAAGGGGAAAATAATTTCCTAACTAAGCTTTTCTGATTTTACCAAGAAAATCACTTACCTCAGCTGGCAAAAAGACCTCTTTCGCTAAGCGGCAAACGAGATCTGGGGTAGTTCCGCCTTGCATCATGGGATATAGGGTTGCCTCGAGCTGGTAAAAGGAGTTCTCAAGCTAAAGCAAGTGCCGAGTCGGAGCCGAGGATCGGCTCCGAACCCATCCAGCAAGAATGAAGGCGAGATTGACAACTTAACATTATGCACAATCTCTGCAGAAGTAAAAGTCATCTAAATAATTCAACATTAAAGACATCTGTAACTAATGAAGAGGTTGCTGCTAGCAAACAACTTTATATTTCATTGTTTCATCTACAAATAAAGTGCCTGTTGCCATTGAGGAATAAACTGTTACATTAAAAAAATAATAAGCTAGCAATATTGCAATAGGGAATGGATGGCAAAATGGTAACAGATTAATTGTTACTGGGTATCTGCCAAAGAGGACATTCTCAGGACTGCAACATCCATCCCCTTTAAATGTACAACACAGTACACTATCAGAAATCCATCTACATACTGTGGGAGCAGAACACACAGCTTTCTGCATCAAAAGAAAGTATTCTACCTGTTGTGTTACTGACACAGCCTTGGCATAAGCAACACTAAGCTTCTCTCCACCTGAAGAACTATGCTGCACAAGAAATCTGGAAAAAAGCCAAATCCTACTGCTTGCTAAAGGACTAAAACCAGGGACACATTTTGCAAAATTGCTTGTATAATCTTAGAAAAGTTGCTAGAATAAAATGTTTTGTATTTACCATGCATCTCCCAAAAGATAGGAAGACAAACTTAAATAACTACCATTACTTAGTGAATTCAGTTCTGACTAATTTGCTAGAAAATCACAAATTTTAAGAGGAACAGACCAAACTATTGAACACAAGTGGTGGTGTGGGTAGGGAAATTCATTTTCTTGCTCTTCTGTACCCAAGGTACAAGGTTTGAGCCTGAATAACTTTAACCACCAGGTATATTTAATAGGGGCATTTTACACACACACACACACACACACACACACACACCTCGTCTAGCAGATAACTTGGGCCACTCTTTAGCGCAACAGATAGATTAAAACAAAAGTGCAGCACAATGGACTTCTACAGATCAGATGAATGCAGCACAATGGACTTCTGTATCATACAGTTGTTAATTGGCCACACACACATCCGATTTGCAGCATAACGGACTTACAGATCAGATAAATGCATACAGTTGTTAATACAAAGGACTTCTCCATACAGTTGTTAATCAGCCATGCACTTGTTGCCTAATAGATAAAATGCACAACGGACATACCCTTTTGTCCAAACAGCACAGCAGCAAATAGGTAAAATAAAATGCAGCACAATGGCTTCTCCATACAGTTGTTACAGTAGCAGATAGATAAAATAAAATGCAGAACAGACTTCTCCATGTGTGTGTCTTTCGGCTTTTCCCGGTTAGGGGTCACCACAGCGGAACTCCGGTCCGCTAATGATTGGCAGTAGAGTTTTACATGCTGGCTTGCCGGGCCTAACGCACAACCTTCAACGAAGGAACGCCCATTCACGCATGTCATCGCACAGTAGATGCTTTAACTGAGAATCGAATGGGCAACGTCTAACTGTGAGGCAACAATACAGTTGCTAAATTGGCCACACAATCGGATTTGCAGCATAAATGACTTGACTTACAGATCAGATAAATGCACACAGACAATACATACAGTTGTTAATCTGCCACACATCCGACTTACAGCACAAAGGACTACCAGACTGACTTACAGATCAAGCTACAGCATTTAGATAAAATGAAATGCAGCACAACAGACTCCTGGCTTATGGACTTGCGCACACAGTTACTCGGCCACAGAAGATTACAAAAAAATAAAAATTTAAATGCAAACAGTTAATCCTGACTTGCAGCAGCACAACAGACTTACAGACAGGCAGGCAGGCAGATATAAAATGCACTCAATCTGCCACAGCACAAATACAAACAGATCCCTTCTTGCAGCTATGCACACAGGACTTACAACAGCATTATGGGCCTGTTAGAGTGCATTTTTTTCTTGCCTGAAGTGGAAAACTTTATGTACATCTGCCACCATTGCTGTTACAGTCTCCCTATTTCCTTCCAAATAGTTCAAAATAAATATCTGACCCAGATGAGTCCAACAGGCAGTAGCTGATGGCATCACTCACACCCCTGCAGGATGGTGATGCGTGGTGATATCAGCCATAAATTTAAAGTGCTAATACAAAAAATAAATAAATTAAAATGATAAAATGAAATAATCAACAAAAAATCTTGAATTAAAGGGACCACTCGGGAATTTGTGGCACCCATTATTTTGCCCTCAAAACTGGTAAATACCAAGCAATTCAGTATGGTTGAGAGGTGTGAGTAAGGAATCCCCTAGGTATAATCCCTTTATACTCCCCTTGCAGGAGTTTCCAGACATTTATCCTGTAATTATCCACCATTGTTAAAGATCCCCTCATACCCTTCATAGATCTTAAGTCATCTCCAAGTGTCATTTTCACCTGGCCTCTCTCTCAGAAATCTTTTGTGTGAACAACCACCTCCTTTAAATTGCTTAAAGTCCCAAACCTCCCTTAAATTAATCCTGTTCTTCAGCATATACATGTGCTCTCTTAATAAAATGTGTGTCTAACTTTTGAAAGATTCATGAAAATAACACACAAGGAATCTCAAAGTACCTTCCTTTACATGTTGCCCCAAAGCCTCCTCTACCATCTCCAATGGTCCAAGATGATCAGAGGGTACACACCTACAGTCTTTTTTTTTTAATCTCTCTCCCCACAGGGCCTAGTAATGGTTCCTCTACTTACACTTGAGTGACCAATTCATTCTGTAGCAGTAGAAGCTGAGCATTAAGGCTACAGGTAAGCCCATTAAGCATTCAGGTTACAGGTAAGCCCATTCCTGCCCAGAAACCCAGTTAGCTTATCCTATCTCTGACAGATGTACCTTGCTATACCTGCAGGGTGGCCTACCCTCTCCCCTTGAAAAGCATCCCCCTCCCCTGCATCAGTTGCTGTACTTCTGAGCTCCACTACATGCTGCTTTCTGCAGAGTCCTTGGCTTATTTTACAGATGCAATCGACAATTTAGCCTCCCTAGGCTTAAGCTCAACTCAGTGCAAAACCTAGTGTTCCCACAGAGTATCACAATGTGGCGAATAAGAGCCACCTCCCTCTGCTAGGATGCGCAAGCCCAGCCAGTTCCTACAGGCACCCAAGGTGCTATCTCTGTATTCAGGTCACTCGTGACATCGTAAGAGTTGTATCCCTCTATGCCACAGAGCTGGATGGGTGCATATCCATACTCTTGACCAGGCACACATGCTTCTATGAGACATACAGCCTATCCAGTCATGAGCCAGATCCAAATCTATTTAACTTAAAAAGTTGGGATTTCCCCACATTTAGCTACTTTCTTACATCTGTGAGCCCAACTGCTTTCATACACATTGATTAATGTCCCAAGAATTGTTTATTATGTAGCAATCATTACCCTCCTGAGACATACCCACTGGTAACAATGGATTTACAATTTCCAACATAACATAACATGACAACACCTCTTAAAAAGCAATCAATGTTATCTTAATCTGAATTGGGTTAAAGTGGAGGAAAGACAGAGAAGAAACCGTATTCCACACCAGAAAGAGAACCCTAATGTCAGAATGGCTTTGCAAATCCACTATTATATCCAAGATCCGTAATGAATACAGCCTTTGATAGGATCGCCATCACTCTACTTTCCAGTCCCAGATACTCAGTTCCAGCCCTTCTATACCAGAATCCCCTTGTTAATTTCTGATGTTCTAATGCATTAAGATACAATTGACAGAATTATGAAAACTGCATCTGATCTTGCTTAATGTACTGAAACACTTGTGATCTCTCTGAAGGACGTGAAAACCCAGATAGAGTTAAGCATTATCACCATAATTAGCTGAAAATTCTATACCAATTTAGTTTAACTACCTTATACTCTGTACTATATACCACTTCTTGTCTGCAATGTACTTCCTATGATCAGAAGCACATTCTCTCTGTCACACACACACACACCTGCACATTTTTTTATAACACTCATCTACTGTACAAACTAACATTTACCAATTACACCACGCCCAGTAACAAAAAAAAAAACACTATTCTCCAATTCTATCAAGATTTAAAGTCATTACAGGTGTTATCGCTCAAGTACTACTATTAGGCAACTATCTCATTAACAGTGCAAAAGCAACTGAAACATATTACTTGCATAGTGCCATGGCTGGATTTTGTGTTACTCCAACTCTGTTAGAGCAGGTCAGATTGCTTTAACCAAAAACTGCACCATTTGTGATCGACACTGGCTACCAGATCTGCCAACACTAGTATTTATAAGAAAATTTTCACCAATAGTTTTCCTGAAAAACTATTTCATAAGGACTCAATTACTGATTCTCATAATTAAATGGACTTCACTTAAATGGATCCAGTAGCACTTAATTTCAGAGTTGTATTACGTCTGGGAATCTTGAATCAGCAGTCTTCTTTTCTGCATCTAGTGAAGGTCAAATAACATTGAAATCAACTTAGTGGGAAGTATTACAATTTCTGTGCATTTAAGTCCAAAAGTATTTCTTTAGTGCTCCTTTCAGATGACATATAATAATGTTACAATGTGCATGATACATTAATCTTAATTTTGAGGATAATGTTGTGTGCTTTTATTTAATTTTAAACAGTAAGAGGGTCCATGCTTTTTTGTAAAATGTGACTTTTATTTTAATATCTGAATTATAAAGAAATGTGTAAGGATTAGGATGGAAAATAGAAGTTATGAAACTGAATAACACAGATGATATATATGGGTTCCTACCAGATGCTCGAGTCTGCAGATACTCGAGATTTATATGGGAGACTATATAACAGATTCCGAAAACACAAAAGCTTTTGAATTGAGATCACGGTACTGTGAGGATCAGGGAAATTACCCTTTTCCCTACTGTAGTGCGATCTCAGAGTTGGTATATATAATATGCAAGGGGTGAGGGGGAACAGCCCCCCACATGGGAGGTGCAGGGGGGGCTTGCCCCCCCCAAAAATGTATAAAATAAAAAGGTAGATTTTGGGTTTTTTGGAAGTTCGAGTTTTCAGAAACTCGATCATATTGTCTCAACAAACTGAATTTCGCATTTCTGAAAACTTGAACTTCTGGCATAGACCCATATAAATTTATATATATGTATGTATACATATTTAAACTAAAAACATTTTTATCATCAGTAAGCAATCATACATTTATAGAAATGAAAAACCATACTGCCATATTTTCAGCTGCAAACCTTATACATCACTTATAATCTATCCAGTCATGGTCAGTCAAACATTACAGCGCTCATTCAATTCCTGCCTTTCCTTCAACCTCATTCCTCCTCCAAAACATCATTCTGAATGTGTTGTTTCCACAGTTCCCATTCTTACTATGTAATTTGTTCCTACCCTTTTCTAAAGATCCAAATTCCAGTTGTTTCATCTCTGTTACTATATTCATTACCTCTAGTACAGATGGTTTAGACTGATTTCCATTTTCTAGTAAATGCCTTTTTGGCAGCCTCCAGAATTAAACTCAGCAAGGCATTACTATTTCTTTGCAATTACGATCCTGTATCACAACAAAAAACAATAATTTCTTTAGTTACACCAATTTGCTCACCCAGTATTTCCGACAGACTAGCCTGCAGGGAATTTTTAAAGTCTGCCTGCTCATTACACTCATAAAATATATGTTCCCAATTCCCTCTCTCTTCCCCATCACACTGACATTTGCAATCTACCTGAGGAAAAATTATTTGGAGTCTGCTTAGGGTATAAAAATACCTATCCAAACACTTCCGAGCAAAGATCCTAAATCTTCTAGACTTTATTGCATATTTGGGAGCCATACATAATTGCACAACTAATTATCCCTTTTTTAACAGCAGCTTCTGTTATAAATTCTACTAAAAACTGCACCAGTCCTCGTCTTCCGGGTTAGGATCCTCCTATTTCTTTCTCTTTACCTATACTCTGATATCAATCCTTGAAAGGGAAGGCAATCTCAAGTCTGCAGTCCAAATGAATTCTTGGCCTATTCCCATTCTATTACCATTTCCTCTCTAATTATTTGCTCCCAATACCTTGGTTCCTTTGCCATTTTCCCCAGTAAATTCCAGCCCCCTCTTGCCTATTCTCTGTACCCCTGATTACAGTCATCCCTACTGGCAGAATCTCCTTTCTCCATCCCCATGTTGGCTTAGTTCTTAGAATACTTTCTGCTACTTAATGGATATAATGTTCTGTATAGTTGTTATTCTCCTTAAGGATCTGCATCAAAAATCCCAGCTTCTCCTTCTTTCTTGAGTTTCGTCCCTGTTTAATCATCATCCTTTTCCACTTTGAATTACAGCTGTCTGTGCTATGTATAGCAGCCTTAACCATTACTATTAATGGTCTGGGTTTCTGTCTTATGGCCAGGTTTGGAGCATACACACAATGTGCACTTTAACAACTCCTGTTGTGGAATACTAGTACAGTTGTTTCTTTGTGCTTTCATAAAATTAATAAAGTCTGTTCCTTCCAGTTTCTCTGATGCAGCAGAACATTTTAGGTTTTCCCTACTTGCTCTGTCCTCTAATTCTACCATTTTTGAAATATCTTCTTGAGCAGTCTCATACTCAGCCAGCCCCTTCTTAACTTCGACCTCTGAAATTTGCAGTTTTATCAACTCATCTGAATATCTTTTAAAGTATCTTCCACGTTTTTCAAGCCTTTTGTTATCCGAGTTGATATACTGCTTCATTGTGTTTTACTTAAATTAATTGGCTCTGAGCACATTTATCTTAGGCTTCCCTCTAGACTGCTGGAAGTCATATCTTGCACCAAAGCTGGAGTGTGACCTGCTTTGTGGTTGAACATCTGCAGGATTCTTCCCAATCAGTATTTTCTCCTTATCTTCTGTGACTGATTTTCTTTCAGGTTCTTTGAATTTCTTTTTTACTGGCATCCAGGTAATACACTTACTAGCCAGTTACTGAAATTTTCCCAAAAAGAAATTCACTGGCTCTCTTCTCTGACTTTCTGTTTTCACAATGGGAGAGCTGACATTACGCTGGTAGTGTGCAGCCATCTCTGAAGTCCCGGATGATAAACTGTGTTGCAAATTTTTTTCAGTATTATTGAATATAAGAACGTTTTTTTTTTTTCAGGTATGGGATTCTCTGCAATGGTACTACAGATAACAAATATTTCAAGATCAAAGCATTTTGACATTTACACCTTGCCTGCACCCTCCCACTCATGCCACACCTCGTTTCTCCAGAAGGGCCATACCAGTCAATTTGGGAGTAAAATCAGTGGCTATCCCTAAAGTCATCTAGGTTACATTTAAAAAGACAGTGCATAACACTGCCCAAAATACAGGGGTAGCTTGTTCTAGAAGTTTGTAATGTTTTATTTATCTGTTGAAGATTGTGCCTCTGGTTCTAGTATTTGGCATAATATACTTAGTATTTGGTATACACTTCTCAGAAGTTCAGGTCAAAACTAAGGGGTTGTAGCTGACCAGGTTTGCAGACAACTGCAAACTAGGTGCAATCACTGAATCCCCAAATGATGTCAGCATACTCCAGGAGGGTCTCAGACAGAAACGACTGATGCATTAGCAACGATCTCAAAATGAATGCAAAGAAATGCTTCATCTTTCCCTTTGGCATAAACAATGTCCCCTCACACTATCAAATCAATAATGCCTTAAGTACCAATGAAGTGGTAAGAGACCTGGGATCACAAGTTGACTGTGATCTTAACTTTGGCCACCATGCATCTACTGTAGTAAGGAAAGCAATCTATGTAGCACACTTGATTACTAAAGGCATTACCTCAAGAGCAAAAGAAGTTATAACCCCCCCCACCCACTCGTCACTTATCTAACCCATAATTGAGTAGAACGTCCCGCTTGGCATCTACCGTACTAAGCACCTGCAGCAATTATAAAGACCTCAGAGGTTTCTAACTAAGATCATCAAGGGGCTCCAGCATGTGCCTTACACAGACTAAAGTCCCTGTCACTATACTCCACATTGTACAGACTTTTTAGGGGAGACTTATGCCTGGCCTACAGAGCAATCCAAGACTCACCTAATGAACTTGCTGCATATCCGTAAATCAAACAGGACTAGGGTTTATCTGTTCCAGGGACATAAATAGGGCCTGCGACTTAAATAGGATATGTTGAGGGACAGATTTATCTCCCAGCGACTGCCACATCTTTGGAACAGGCTACCAATTCATCTGAAACAGAGTATCTCTATGACACTGTTCAAGGGGAACCTGGATGAGTGGATGGGGCACCGTAAATTCTTACTGGGGATAGTGCCCACAACCCTCCTGGACATGGGCATTCATCACTAAATTCAATCTTGGATAATGACTAGAATTTCTAGGATATTACAATAGGATGAAACAGCTAGGCTTAAAATGACCTCTGGGTCAATAGAATAGTAAATCTCCTATGATCCTATTATTACTGTGTTCCCAAGAACCTATTGCTGAATCATCACATTGCCACCACATGCCTATCATATGCAAAGCATTTATACGTATTCTAAACGTATAGAAATATTGTGCATACATGTCGATAAGAAAACTCAACTTTCTTGACTTATATATGTACGGTTAAGACATATTTCTCTCCATGTATAATCTATAATATCTTTATGTAATCATTCACGCCATGCTGTTCTTACCTTCATCCTGTATCGTCTTCTCAAATCTAATATTGTCTTACATGCTCTACTTACTATTTTAAGTTTGCCATTTCTTTTCTGATCTTGATTATATAATCTATTATTTCTATTTTAACACAACTACTATCCAATCTCTGCATATCTTCCTAGAACTCTACCATTACACCTGTATAAGCAGGATTTGGACATCATGCATGAGTTTAGGAAAAATAAACTCTCAGAGCTCTCTAACTCTTCGTCTCCTTTAACTGTAAGCTTCCCCCATGCAACACTAACTTTTGCCAATCATTTTTTTACATATTTTTGTTACTTTTCTTCCACATCACTTCCTCTCTTAGTTCCACTATACTTATTTAAAATCTATCTTCCTTTTATCCAAAGCCATAGCCAGGCCCTCTACAGCAATTTCTACTTGCCCTAATAACTTGAATTTTATTTCATAACTGTCGCATTCGTGCTGGTACATGAATAAACAAGTCTTCGTGGGTTGTGTTCAAGCAGCTTTATTATATACAAACATTACTTATAGAGGTTTATTGACTAGGAATTAAGTAACTTGTATACAAACTAACAACTGTGATCATACATGCTCATACTCTGGCTGCTTCTACAAAATGGCACTAGGGATTGCACGTGTCTGGAATTTATACGTGCACACACAGCCTGACATGCTTAGATAGAGCACATACACGTGTTACATTCTGATCTACATCCTCCCTCTGAGAAACAGATCACGCAATTTGTCATGATCTTATTTTGCATGCAGAAATCACAGGTAATCTATAGGCATGCATTATACAATAAGTACACACACACACACACATATATATATATATATATATATACACACACACACACACACACACACTCATATACAATCAAGTACAAGTTGCGGTGTATTTCACACTAGGCTTAGAAACTCATCCATATCGTATGACTTACAACTGGGAATTAGACTTAGCAACTGGGACAGTTTCTGCAAAATGGCTGACCTGTGGAATGTTCAAATCACTTTCTGGAACAGAATCAGACTTTTGAACACATTCTGGTCTAGAAACGATGTCTGACTCATTATTTGATTTAGAGTTTGCATCACAGATGCAATGTTGTGACTGCAATGATGATTTTGGTACAGGAAGAAGATGTCTGCAATTCCTCCTATACTCCATACCCTCGGAGTTTTGTTATTTAATTTATTTACATTTGTTGACCGGGAGTGTCCGACTGGACATAGGTCCATTTTCAGCGGAGGCCCGGGGAGAAAAGCTCCATAGTTAAAATAAACAGACAATTTAACACAGAAATTACTTACAACATATTTACAGATGAAGAACATAGTAATCAGTAGACAACTAGAATCTTTATCTGTGAAGTACATAACAGACATTAACAAATGTTACAAGAAGAAGTTCCTGCTGTATAATAAGTACCAGGCTTATGAGCATTTGAGCTTGCTATCATCAAGGTAGAGTGGAAAGAAAGGTAGTGGTTGGATGGGGTGGGTGATATTAGAGTGGGAGTTGCAAGGGCATAGCCAGCATGTTTTTAGGTGCGCTTTTAATAAAGTTTTGAAAGTTTACCAAATAGGCTATCGGCTTGGCACAGATGCCTGTAATCTGTCCTATTCGATCAAACCTTTTGTTTGAATTTGTACCGTCTTTCCTTCCCTCAATGAATGAAGTAATCTGCTCGATCTGTCGTAACTAAATTTCTGGATAGTATGCTTCTTAAACAATTGAGCCTCAATGGATTTAGGCTGCAACAAACTTGATGAAATAGGTACCGTAGTTCTAGTCTGTCTGGAAAATGGACTTTGAGCAGGAGAGCCAAGAACGTTATCACAAGGTATGTTTCTGAGATTAAGTAGATTAAGGAATATATCGGTATTGTCATGCACTGACTTCTCAAATAAATGCTTTGCACTCTGTTCTGCTCATTAAGCTAGACCACTGGATTGAGGATATTCAGGACTACTAGTGACATGTACAAAGTCCCATTCTTTTGCAAATTTCTAAAACAACTGACTAGTGAAATGAGTATCATTGTCAGAAAAAGTTTGTGTGGACTACCATGAACTGAAAAATTATGTTTTAACTTTAAGGTCAAGTTTGGTAGCAGATCAATCTCGAATTAGTTTGAATAAGAATCTACCAAAACTAAAGAGTGTTGATTGTTCCACTCAAGGACATCGGTTGCTACAGTAGACCAAGGTAGTTCAGGAATTGGACGTAGCTGAAGCGGTTCTCTTTGCAAATGCACTCTGGTGCTATTACATATTGAATAAGACCAAAGAACTCTATCAATGTCTTTTGATAATGAAGGTCAAAATTCTAATTCTCTTGCTCTTCATTTAGTGGATAATGAACCTGAGTAACGACGATGCAAAACCTGGATATATTCTTGTTGTAAGGAAGCAGGAGCAACAATTTTAGGAATTCTGAAAATAATGCAATCTTCCATCCAAAATTCATTTCTGTAAAGAAAAATACTCTTGCACCTCAGGTGATGTACTGGATTGCTTTGACGACCATCCGACATTAATGTAGTGATTAAGCTTTTGTGAAATTAGATCAGTTTGAGTGTGATCTCTTAGCTCATCGAATCTAGTGGTGGAAAAATTACGCACTGACATTATGCCAAAGTCAAAATTCTCTGCATCAAGCTACTCTGTTGTACTTCTAGGCGATCTGGATACGGTATCAGCCAAATAGAGTAATTTGCCTGTAGTGTAGACCATTTTGAAATTGTACTTTTATAATTTAAGCATCATTCTTTGTAATCTCGCTGGAGCAGAATGCATAAGCTTCTTTACAATAGTAACTAGAGGTTGATGATCAGTTTCAATCTGGATAGCTTGACCATAAATATAATCATTAAACTTGGAACATGCAAAGACTATTGCCAAAAGCACTTTTGCAATTTGAGCATAATGTATCTCAGTTTGAGTTAGTGTCCTAGATGCACAGGCTACTGGTCAGTCCTCTTGAAGAATGACTGCGCCAAGACCAAATTTGAAGCATCAAAAAAAGAACTGGTTTATTCACATCATAGCATCTTAACGTTGGTCAGGTGGCAATTTTCTGCTTAAGGACATCAAATGCCTTCTGATGATATTCCAACCAGGACCATACAACATCTTTGCATGTTAGGTCTCTCAAAGGTGCTCTCAACTTGCTGACATCTGGTATAAATTTGCCTAAATAGTTGACCATGCCCAAAGAAAATGCTGTAAATCTTGTACGCTGTCTGGTGCTGACATCTCTCAGGTCTCAAGCCTGTATCTGTAAACAAATGTCCTACATACGTAACTTCTGGAAGTCTGAATTTGCACTTCAGAGGATTGAGCTTTAAATTCACTTCACATGCTGTATCTAGAACTTTCTTGAGGTTTCTGTCATGCTCTGCTTCACCACTGCCTCCAACTAATAGATAGTCTACTATTATGGCAAAAGGATTAGATTCATAGATTAGTACTAGGCTAACTGCCCTTGCGAGCCATTTTAAGCCTAGCCAATTATCTCCTGTGAGTTTCAAACCCTGTACCTTGTGTTTGTAAGGCAAACACCTTAACCATTAGGCTACCCTCCCAACCAAACATAGATAACCTGAAAATATTTGTTCCATTGCATGCTGAAAGACTTCACTTGCAGAATGTATTCCAAAGGGCATCCATAGGAATCTGTATCTGCCAAGTGGAGTACCAAAAATAGTTAGAAATGAGGATTTGCGATCTAGCATCATTTGCCAAAATAAACACTCTGCATCCAAAACAGAAACAGTGGCATTCGGTATTAGAGCTGCAACTTCTTCAACTGTGTGCATTGGATGACATGGGCTTTTCAATGCTTTGTTCAAATCTCTTTGATCAATGCATATTCTGATTTCATCTGAACCTTTTTTGTGAGCGGCTACCATGGATGACACCCATTCCATTGGTTCTGTGACTGGACAAATCACACCTTGCTGCACCATTTTATCCAACTGAGCCTCAACTTTGTCTTGCATTGCTATCGGAACTCTTCTTGCTGGTCTGACAACTGGACTGATCACTGGGTCTAACTTCATGGATTACACAACTGGAAGTTTGCCCAATTTGTCATAGAAAACATCAGCATACTCTGAGAAAATGGCTTCGGAAAAAATCAGAACTTGGAACTGCACTCACATGATGAACTTCTTTGCCAAAAGAAACCAAATCATTCTCAAACTATTTTAGACACAATAAAGACTGCAGTGATCTTTGGACTACGTAGAACAAGTAACAGTTCTCGCCTAAATAACACGAAAGCTTTACTGAACCTTTGGTTTGAATTTCTCCACCTTCATAAGCAACAAAGCAACAAGTCTCGCACTGCTGAATACACTGAGCTGTTCCTAATTCTCATTTTTACAAATATGCTGCTGATATAACATTACACTTTGGCCTAGTGTCCACTTTGAGCTCTGTGGATTTTCCATTGATCCGGACCACACAAACCACTTCACTCCTTGTTAAGTTCACTGCATCAACTCTTTCTCCAAGCACTAATACACCATCTATGTAAAAAAAAAACTACTGCTTCGGTTCAACTTGATCAACTTGTTTTTTTGTGCAATCTTTCTTCACAACTGCGTGAGGCTTATTTGATTTGCAAAACTTTTGGAAATGGTTCCATTTTTTACACTTGTGACATTGCTGACCAAATGATAAACACTTCTCTCTTTTAGACTCATGATTTGCAGCACAATTGCAACAGTTAACAATAAAGCTAGACTTAGGTTTTACTGACTCACGTTTGTGCTGCATTGAACTGATGGTGGAGCTTGCACTTTTTCTGGAACTTTCTGGAAAGCTTTGTGTCTTCTTTGGAAACCCTGTGGCTGCCAAATGCTTAGGCCTGTTCTTGCTTGCCACATGTTGCATATGATCTATGTTTGCTCTGGAGCTCACTGAAACAATGGTTTTGTCACTTGCAAGCATACTTGTACGTCTTTCTGTTACCTCATGGATCTGACAAATCTCCATTGCTTTGCTCAATGTTAAATCACTGTCAGGGAGCAAAATCTTTCTTACTGCAGCACTATTAATACCACACACAAGTCTGTCCTTTATCAGCTCATCATTTAAATCACCAAACGGACATGTTTTAGCTCTGTTTCTCAAGTCAGTTATATAAGCTGAAAATATTTCCAGATTTGTGATCTCGTGTAAAACAAATGCCTCTCTAATGTAACACTCGTCTGGGAGTTGCACATTTTTCTAAACTTGCACTTCAAATACTCAGGGTCTTTTCTTGATTCAGCTTGTACAACAATATGGCAGTCTACACCTTCTTCATACACTGCTGGTACATACACAAATGAACGCTTTCTTTCTATAACATCAGATCCTGCTAGGTTTAGCAAAATTAATGCCCTGGTACATGCATCTCTATCTGCATAAGCTGCTTGTATGAAAATATTGTACTCTTGTTCAAATATTCTCCAGTTCTCTGCAATATTTTGGTCAAACACAAGTGGCTGGGGTTTTTGAAATCCATCTGGCTTAGGATCTTGCAACTATGCACGGATGCACATACATACACATGTGCACAAACAACTGGCATAAACAGTACTTTCCCAATGACTTTGTGCTCTGAACTTGTATTTCCTTTTGTTGAGCTTATTGGAATTATGCAGATGAACAAACTCGTAGTACTTTCAAATAACTGAACTTTGCGAAATAACTTCTCAAACTTCTCGATGCTTTATTGCACTTTGCAAAATAACTTTTAAGACTGTTTGATGCTTTAATGAGTTTTGTGAAACAGCTTTTTGGACTATTCAATGCTTTACACAGCTTTGCAGAAAAATTTCTTGAGCTTTTCGATATCTTATGGAATCTTTGATTGATGAAGGCAAAAATGCTAAAGTAATTTATCATCACTTTCAATACTTTCAGAATTGGTAAAGTCAGAAATACCAAAGTAATTGGTAAAGGCAAAAATGCTGAAGTAGTCACTTGGAACTGTTTATCGACAAAGGCAGGAATACTACAGTCATGCACCATCACTTATTAAAGTCATCACTTTAAAAAACATTCAAGAACTTTACGACACAACTGAGTTATTCACGAGCACTGTAATATTCTTGTAAATCTTTTGTAAGAAACTCCTTTTATCAATGCAAGAAACACATCAAGCAACTGTACAATGCAAATTAATCGAACCTCTGTTGTCCCAAACTCAATAGCTTTTGACGTATTTGCACTTGTGAATAACTGCATACAGTAGACTGAAATGTCCCCAAAATGGCGGTACCATTGCTAGGCAACTCTTTACAGTACAAGAAGCACTCTGTACTGGTGGCACTTTTTGCGAATAGACACACCCAACACAACAACTTTCTTGTTGAAATAACTATGCTTTGACTGGACTTCACAAAATAATTGCACTTTGCACACAATGAACTCTCTGAAACACATGCACAGTAATAAACACACACTAAGTACTTTTGCACACTCTGAGATATGCTGAATAACTTCAGTCTGTAGAATCTGAAAGTAACTCAATTCTTTGTCTCTTAGCAGGGGAAGGCTGGCTTCCCCTTATTAGGGTAATAAGGTCTTCAGCCATTCTAAGCATTTGTTTTTGCAGCATGGGAGCTTGAGCATGCATATTGTTCGGTTTTCTAGGCGTAGTGCGTACTCTGGGCCTCAGAAACTCAGTAGTTTTAGCTAAAAATGAAGTTGTCGGCTTAATTCTAACATCGGTAGGTTGGAATACACCCTCAGAAGCCGGTGCCTGCACAGTGGCTCCGGACCCAACGAAAGTAGAGACATCTGGAGGTTCTATAGCAGAAGAAGCATCTTGCGGCATACTGGACTCCAAATGGGTCTCAGCAGAGGCCTGCGAATCTGTAAAGCGGGCATCAGTGGCTGCGAAGGCGCCTCACTGAGTTCCGGCGGATTGGCGACTAGCTTAACAGAAGAGTCATCGGTTGTTCTGGACATATGCGGTCTGTCTCTGTCTTTATCTTTACGTTTTTTCGGAAGATCGGTAGTCGGATGGCTTATCGAAGCCATTATGCAATACTGAGAAAGAGAGTGAAAGAATTTAATGACAAAGTTAAACAAGGCACAAAATCGACAGCAAGGAACGTTGTGGTTTGGGCCTAAATAGGTGACGTGGTAAGAATGAAAATCTCTGTGAGGTATTTGCTTTCCACAGGCAAGACAATTGTTAACTTTTTCTGACATCGGTTAGAGCAAGAAAAAAGATCCCTGACAGGGTACTTAGCTTTAGAAGACTTCAGGATTACAACTCAAAAAATTAAAATTTCAGGTAGCGGCCGACCGGCACTTGCGAACTGCTTCTGCTTCGGGCTCCCGCTCGGCAAGAAAAGCTGATGTAATGGTGTCAGCTGCCTGTTTTATACCCCTGATGTCACGGAAGAAGTGACAGCATTTGACACAGAAATCCTAAGACTCTGGTATTCGGGTCGACTGAGGGCTACCTGCAGGCAGATAACCCAAGTGTGATGACAGCAACAGTAAAACACGAAGAACATTCCTTTGTTGCTTTCAGTCAGATTGCATCATTTTGAACCTTCTTACTCCCATTTTGTTAATGTTAAATGAAAGTTTTAGTATTCCCTAGTAATAGGGCGGTGATGCTGTAGCTAGAAGTCAATTAGCGATTTTATAATGTAGTACTTAACAGTACTGGAAAATCAGAAGGCAGTGGATTAGAAATAAAGTTTGCAAAAGCCTCACCTCATATAGCCTCATAGTGATGTCCAGAAAGAATTTTTAATGTGTTCACAGTTGTCAGCAGTCCATTTGAAAAGTTCTTGGATATTAGCCCAAGCTGAGATAGGGGGTACAATTTCATTTTATTATTAAAGACAAACTGTGAGCTACAGAAGCAGAACATTGTTTTCTAGATAATATGGCTGAATGCTGCCATGGGATTTTGGTGTGTAGCTTGGAAGCTAGTGAACACTGTATTTACAGTGCCATCTTTTTAGTACTGATTCTGTGGTCTTATTTTTATTTCCATTATTATAATCTAAGCTTAACCATATGTGAGGGCAGCCTTCTGACCTTTATCACTGTATCCGAGAGAAAATGGCTAACTTCATGTGGCACATAAAAGAACATAGTTAATCAGTGCTATGCTAGTGTTAGAATAGTTATATTTATTTAGTCTTGTTGATGTTAGTCCTACTAAGCATGGCTTATTTTCAGGCAAGACAAAGAGATGGACTTCTGACTGGAGGCAGTTTGACCAGGACACCACGGAAATTAATCTACTTTTTTCTATTTTAAATTTAAATGTATTATGTTAATAAAGAACTCCTACTTTTTAAGTGCCATAGGATCTTCTACATCTACCTGAGCTGCAGGTAACTCATCAGTGGGGGACTTGGTGTAATGTTTCTTCTGAAGGATAGCACTTCAGGACAGCAACACCCCTCCTTATGCTGCTGCACAACATTGTCAGCACTGGAACATGAATCCAAGAAACTAGAAATCACAAGCCTTCTGTTCCGACCTCAAAGGTATGTTCTGTCTGTTGAGCCCATCCCGATCTTTACAGGCAAAATACATAAGTACAATGTGCACATAATACCTACAGTGGTAGGGGGAATAAGTATATATTTAGTGTGCCCTTGTCATTGCCACATCTCAGATATGGTGTGTACAACCATGTTACATTACACTAGCTATATTAGGAAGGTTATGTTGTGTTTTTTGGCACAGCTGCTACAGTATTGGAAAAATACATGCACGTACATGTGATTAAATGATGAATGGGCATAGTGACCAAAACAAAAAGTGACATATGCCTGCAATATGCAGAGAAAATGCATTTCAGATATTGTTTCATTTGCCTTTCTATGGTTTACAGCTTCATCTGACTATTTAGTAAACAGTGTTTGGCCTGATGGGTGTCCATTTTGGATACACTGTTTTGATGCACATGCAGCCAGGTGGTTTATGATCTTTTGAACTTCATTCTCAAAGTCTCATTTGTCATCTAACAATATCTCAGAATTGTTAACTAAATGGCCAACACTGATAGGCCGTACATTGTTCTTTTTTACTACAGGTCTGTGGAGTGCAAAATTGAGCAAAAAGGGATGACCATGATATATGTTATTACATAATAATGTCACTTTTGGGGGTCCTCAGGAACGGGTTTGAAGCTGAATCTTCAGTCTGTCTGTGGAATGATGCTAGATCATCTAGCTACATTGATTGTGTTGTCTGTGTATAAACATATATAGACTAGTTAGAATTTGACAGGGGGGTGCCTTGGGAAAACCTGGATTCAATAAGGGATCCAGGAATCGAAAAAGTTTGGGAACCACTGGTGTAGGGGGGTAGGTTGTAAAAGTGCACTGATTATATTATATGTTATGCTGAGAATTTTTTTTTTTTTTTTTTGCAAAGGTGACTATCTGGCTTAATGCCCTTGGCTTAATGTAAAAACAAGTGTTTTCTGTGAGCAAGTAGGCTTGAAAAATTATAAAATAATGAAAGCCACTAAAAGAGCTAAGTTTCTTACATATGCAATGATATTAGCTTGTCCTTCCCCCTTTTCAGCAGATGTTCAGTGGGAGACATTGGCAACCTTCAAACACTGGACCCCTCCCAGTTTGGGTTTGTGAAGGGCCGATCTTGTCTCCTGAACCTGACTGACTTCTTCGAATCAGTCTCCAGAGCTGTGGACGAGGGTAAGGCGGTCCACACAGCCTATCTGGACCTCGCCAAGGCCTTCAACACCATCCCCCACTCTGGAATCCTTGATAAACTTACTAAGCTGGGCATAAATCCCTACATCACTCAATGGGTTGCCAACTAGCTTACTGACAGAACCCACACTGTAAAAGTAGCAGACTCCAAATCCAGCTCCAGACAAGTGGAGTAACTCAGGGTTCAGTCCTGGGACCACTCTTGTTTGGCATCTACTTCTCTGAAGTACAGGCCAACATTAAGGGACTCTGGCTAACAAAGTTCGCAGATGACTGCAAACTGGGTGCCATTACTGAATCCCCAAATCATGTGGATATTCTACAAAAGGGCCTTACAGAAACAGATGCCTGGTGTTAGAGCCATGGGCTCACGTTTAATGCCAAGAAATGTATAGTTATCCCCTTTGGAAAAAAACATGTACCCATGCATTACCACATAGGTGGCAGTACACTAAACATTGAAAGTGTGATGAGAGACTTAGAGATACAGGTGGACAGTGGTCTCACCTTCGATAAACAGTCAGGAAATCCTTCTATGGGGCACACCTCATCACTAAGAGCTTTTTATCCAGAAAAAGGAGGTCATTGTCCCACTGTACTCATCCCTCGTTTGACCCATTATAGAATATAATTCCCACATTTGGTGTGTACCTCACAAGACATCTGCAACAGCTGGAAAGGCCACAGAAATACCTCACTAAAAGAATCACAGGCCTAAAGCAGATGCCATATGCTGACCGTCTAAAAACACTCCAGCTATACTCTGTGGCATATCGTCTACTCAGAGGCGATCTTTGCTTAACATACAAGGCCATGTCAAACCCTGAGCTGTTGGACATGCTCCACTTAAAGAAATCTCAATACCTCAGAGCCACACGCTCCAGGGATCTAAACCTTGTCATCACAATGAACAAATCATGCTGGAGGGATAGGTCCCTGACCCAGAGACTCCCCATACTCTGGAATAGACTGCCCATAAATGTCAAGCAGAGCGCCTCCTTGGCCCTCTTCAAAAGGAAGATTGTTGACTGGATGGGAGATGGGAAATTCACCCCGGGGATCGTGTCAGTCACCCTGCTAGACAGGGGTCCAGAGAAGTAAATATTGTGGGAAGAAATATCCAGGGAATTGTTATGGCTAGGTTTGTATAGGCCTTAGGGCCGATAGCCTAGTACCAACCTATGAGTCAAGAAGTCTACAGCTAAAGGCAGTTATGCATTCTGTTCCGTTTTGTTCTGTGTGAAATTTAAAATATTCCTTCAAGCATCTGCATGGTTGTTAGCCATTTTTTTTTTCTCACTGGTGATTATGTTTCCATAGAGACAAATTATCTGAAAGTGCAAGCAATTTATCTTGAGAGTTCTAAGCACTGTTTGCTGAGGAAAATGCAAAACGGCAAGCAGTTCAGTAAAAAATAAATTTCGAAATTCCTGTAAGTGAATAAGAGTAAGCAACTTCCTCAGCAGCCTTAATACCTTAATGCATTTAACACAACAGTGTATAACTTATTTTTAATAACAGCCAATGTACTTTTTCTTAAAGCTAAAAGTTAATGTTTTCTGAAAGCATACAAAATGTTTTTCACATCTGGAAGGGGAATGAAGACAAAAAAACATACACCAATCAGCGTAAGTGTGACACAACAGGTTGTAGCATGTGCTTTGGCTTTGACATGGGTAACCTTAATTTTAAGGCAGGTAATGCTTGTGGGTGCAGCTGTCATTTGGGGGCAATTGTTCTATCGGGGGGGGGGGGTTAAAGTTCATTTTTTGTAGACGTATGTAGTTTTGCATTTTTGTTCTAACTTGAAGTTACGGGGGTGTTCTGAAAATATTTCATTTTTTTGTTTGAATGTTTTCATTAAAAATGTTGAAAAATGTAGCATTGGTTAACAACAGAGATGACAAGAAACAAGTGTATAAAAGATCAGTCTGACAAACATTATTGGGTTCATGTAACAAAACTTGGAAACACACATTCAAAAAAGCTGCCATGCATAATAGGTGGAAACAATAGCTTCTTATTATAATGGCTATGCTACCCATATAATCTTGGAATATAAACTGCCTTAGAGGTAAAGTCTACTAAGTCACAGAACTGAATTATATTAAGAAATGTAGACTGCAAATAGCAATGCTGCAAGAGTTACATTTGGAATGAAATGAGCATGTGAATTTGATAAAGGATTTCTGAATGGATATTAAGCAGAATATCAGGGACAAAGGAAAAGGGGAGTAACAATGCCAATTGCTACAGTAGCTCCAATAGTGGTAGAAGAGGGAAAGAAAAAGATAATGCTAAACTTATGGTAGTAAGTGGCTATTGCCAAGGGAAGAGTATTACTTTGGCATATATTTATATTCGTAAAAACAACGTAAAAAACTCCTGATAAGAGATGAACGCTCCTGGTTTCAAAACAAGTGTTAATATATAAAGACAACAAACTGGAGCGAAATGGCCTCAGTAAAATGACTTTTCCAAAGGCACACAAAAGAGTTATTCAACTCAATAAAAATAGCGTTCCAAAGGCACTGAAAGGTTATTCAACCCAGTAGAAACAAAAGTTCACACTTTTCCAGTCCAGTAACCAAGTTGAAGTTTGAAAAAGCCCTATGGTGAAAGCGCTTACTGTTTGCTAGCTCAAATAAATATTTCGTTTGGATTATATGTCGTTGTGCGAGGCCATTTCGCTCCAGTTTGTTGTCTTTATATATTTATATTCCACCAAAAACTGCAATTATAGAGCTTAAGAATATTTTGGGAGAAATAATCAGCTTTCAGCAGGGGATATTACTAAAAGGTGCGGACTAGAACTTGGTTTGCAACAGTGAGGACATGGAACATGTGAATTCAGTAGCAGGAACTCAGAGATAATTTACATATTACTCCCCAAGGTACAATAACTTGGCTAGACTAGATAGAGATTATATTTCACAGGAACATGTGCTTTTTACTGAAAGCCTCAACACACATCCAATAACTATTTCAGATCACACACCGATAAAAGTAAGACATAACTGTGTGGTGATTTTATAAAAATGAGACACTGGTGCAGTCTCACCTACCTGTTAAAACTTGAGGAATGGGTAGTGAAAATTATTAAAGAGTTATTAGGGAAGATAGAAATTTCTTTTGTAACTGATTTTTAGTTAGTGGGATAAAATGAAAATAGAGTTTAAAATTAGGGTAGAAATAAAAGAAAAAAGATATGGTTACAATAGTAACTGGAATTTAGAGGGACTGACCAAGCTTAAAGTATTGCAAAATAATGGGAACCTTACAGAAAAAGAAGAGGCACAACTGCACAGTGCTGAACAGAAAATAAGGGAGTATCTGGATAATATGCATGAGCTTAGAAGAATTGCTGTTAAGCAACTATTTTTTGATAAGAACTCCAGGGTACAAAAACTTTTACCACAAGGACTTAGGCAACAGAAAGTAGAAAGGGTTGCTGCCAAACTTAGGGAGCCTGCAACAAGAATAATAACCATGAACCTGTAGAGGTATTAGAGAGATTTAAAAAATGGTATGAAAATCTGTATAAAACAGAAAAATGTGGAAATCAAGAAAGAGAACAAATGGAAATATTTATGGAAGACTAAAGTATGTCACAGAGGTAATGAGGCTCAACAATTAATACTTAAGATAGGCGAAGAGACAAAAACAGTAGTGCATAATCAAACTGCAGGAAAGATATTATTCCTATGGAAGTTTTTTTTAGATAGTAGGAAGAAAGTAATAAAGATCTGGAAGGTTTTATTTAGTAGTATTATAAAAAGAGGAGAAGCACCAACATCTTGGCAGAACATTGTAGTGGTTGTAATATCTAAAGACAGTAAAGACTCATTATACCCAGCTTCATATAGACCCTTTCCAATTTTAAACCTTAATTACAAAGTGTTTATGTCTATATTAGCTAAAAGAATGGGAAAGGTATTGCCAAAATTGATGGCTACGGATCAGATGTGTTCTATGGAGGTGAGGCAATATTTGACAATATTAATAGAATAACGATGGCAAGTAGGGAACAGAATGCAAGAAAGTACCACTACTGTTGGTGGGTCTTGAACAGGCGGCCTCGGTGGTGCAGCGGTTAGCATTGCCACCTCACAGCAAGAGGTTCTCCAGTTCAATTCTGGGCTGGGGTGCCTTCTGTGAGGAGTCTGCATGTCCTCCCTGTGATCACATGGGTTTCTTCTGGGTGCTCTGGTTTCCTCCCACATCCCAAAGACATGCTGCAGGTGGATTAGACACTCCAACTTGGCCCTAGGTGTGGGTGTGAGTGTGTGTGTGTGTGGTGTGTGTGTGTGGTGTGTGTGTCTCTTCTGTGGAAGTTTGGGCACCAGGCTGCCATCTCAATACTGCAAACCTCCAATGCCAATCATTCTGCGGACTATTGTTTTGCTGAGGTGACCCCTAATGGGAAAAGCTGAAAGGAAAAGAAGTTGGTTGGTTTTGAAGCATTCCACACAGTAAACTGGGGTTTTATGAGTAGTGCAATGGAAGCATTTGCATTCCTTGATACAATAATAAGGTTAATTAGCAGAATATATGAAGGATTGGTGGCAAGAATTAAAGTTGTGTCTGAACAGAGGAACCAGGCACGGGTGTCCTTTTCCCACTGTTTTATATTTAGAGCCATTCACAAAGAAAATAAGACTCAGAAATTCAAAAATATAATTGGTAGGCTAATCAAGAAAAGCTGGTTTATTTGCAGACAATGTTATTTTGTATCTGATAAATCCAGAAAAAGACATCTCAGTGTTGTGGAACATTTTGAGACGGTCTCAAGTCTTTTTGGGATATAAAATTAATGAAGATAAAACCAAAAGCTATAGCTATAAATTATGTTACCCATACCTGAAATGGTTCAGCAATACCTGCACCTATGGGGACATAAGATGAAGTATTTAGGAGAATGGATTAAAATGGATTGTGTTATGGCAGTGAAGAATATATGGGAAGAAAATAAATAAAAAAATAATAAAAATACTGAGAAACTGGAAGCTCTTGTTTATGGCTATGGTTAGTAAAACACAAACAGTGAACATTCTTTAGTCCACTTAGTTTTATATACAGGTCAGTTATATTTTTATCAATCACTGGAGAAGTTGTGGACAATATTTAATAAAGAGTTGAAAGAATTTATCTGGGAGGGGAAGAGGGCAAGGGTTAAGTGGGATAAGTTGATCCTTCCAATAGAACAAGGTGGGCTAGGATTACCTCATTTAAACAGATATTTCAAAGCTGAAAGGGATGATGATCAAGTGGGGGGAGGGGAATTCAAGAAATAAGGAGAAAGTGGTAGTTTGGATACTGATCCTTAGAGAATAACAGCCACACAGAATATATTCATAAAGTAGCAGAACTAAGCTAGTACGAGAATAGAGAAAGACGATTTTTGGCAATAGAGATGACTGCAAGTAGGTGTACAGAGAATAGGCAAAAGGGGGCTGGAATTTACTGAAGAAAACTGGCAAAGGAACTAAGGTACTGGAATCAAATAACTAGAGAGGGAAAGGTAATAGAATGAGATGATGCCAAGACGACATTTGGACTCTAGGCTATATAGTTTGCCTTCCTACCAGGGACTGGTGACAGAGTTTAAGCAAAGAAAGGGATACAGGAATCCTAAGTGAAAGATTTGCTCTGGAAGAGTTTTAGTTGAATGTAGAACAGATGTCACTGTTGAAAAATGGAGGATTAGTAGGGAATATAAAACATTGGATGATAACTAGAAGACTCAATCACAGGAAGTTAGAAAAGACGAGAGAAGAGAGACTGGATAAGCAATTTACAAGGGTATAATGAGAGAACATTTGCATGTCTCCCAAGTATGCAACAACATCTAGAAGATATAAGACTTGAGTGAGAGGATAGTGGTAGTAGCAAATATGTTATGGTGTATCATCAGGGGCACATTCCAGAAGTAGACATGCCTCAAACTCTACAGGACTTTGGTCAGAACATACCCTGATTAATGCATACAGCTGTGGAGGCCCAATACGGATAGGGACATCAAGTTGCTGGAAGGATTCTAGAGAAATGCTATCAAAATGGTTAGTGGAATGGAGGAGAAAGAGTACGATCAGAGAACAGAGCAGCTAGAATGTTCCTCACTTGAGACAAGAAGAGATAGTGAGGACATAGTATGGGGTATACAAGACCATGTCAGGAAGACTTGACATAAAGGGAAGAAGTAAGCACAAGTAGCTAACAGTTGGTGCTAATTACTCCAAGGATCTCCCAAAACACTTTTTCAGAGGATTATAAATGCATGGAATGGACTGCCAGAATAGTGGACAGGAAATCCACAGATGCATTCAAGAGGGCATGGGACAGATGGAAAAAAGATAAAGGTATATGGTACAGAAGGTGGGAAGGGGAGGGTGAATGTCAAATACAGTTAAAAGCACACTGGATACATTTATTGTCTCATATCCCCCGACAAACACAATTTTGACAATCCATGAAGATGCAATGAAGATCCCCTAACAAATACACACACAAAGAAAAGGCACCTTGCCAAAACGATTACAGACTAAAACTAATGAAAGAATTCAGTAACTTGCACAAAAGATGTTAAGTATTCTTTACAAGCAGTTTAGCCACCAGATAAGATAAGACCAACTAGATGTGTCAGTCATTATCAGCTGTCAAGGTCTACATTTTCACCAGTAAACAGTGAACTCCATACCTCTGAATACATACAGCCTAACTGCTAAAACAGGTGAAATGTGTTAAATTATTGTAATTATAATACAGTCACAGCAAGTGGTGCTTTAAGTACTCAAATGCTTTATTAGGCAAACACACCGATGGATTTGTCCAAGAAACATCTTAAATAAATACAATTTAAGTTTCACATTTACTGATTTGACGCATAATTCTAAACTGCAATTATTGTGTGTTTTTTTTTAACAGGCAGTGAAGAAAGGCTGCAGATCAGGCCCCAGCTGGTGGGTTCCCTGAAACAGAAGTGGACTTTCAAACAGTTCTTTAATCATGTCAGCAAATCCTACCCGTCATATTACTGTTATCCATGAGCTCAGCTACTAAATATTTTTGAAGGGCAGATCCAGGAAAGATCCTGAGCTTCAAATCAATTGCAATTTGCAGATCTCACTTAACACCTGTTCTAAGCCTCAAATGAGTCATGTCAGTGGAGACTGGAGTAACCATATCATCATCAGAGCAAAGGGTGTAGAAACAGTCAAGCCTAGCAAAATAAACTTGACCAAAGTATCATACTGTTAACCTCCCCAGTCAATTACGGTTTCTATCAGATGGACCTGTAATGCTGCAACTTTATCCTTTAACACCTTCTTCACACTGTTCAGAAGTTGTTTGTATGAGACTCCACTGCCTATTTGCAAAGTTAACACAGCATTCTAGATTTTTTCAAGTTATGATTCAGACTGATGTAGCAGAAATAATGCAGCATTATTTTTACAACTGAATATTGTGCATGACACAGGAAATCTATTCAAGAGAATTACTAAGGCAAGAAATGAGGTCTGCACATATTTTTAAAAAAGGTCTTCATTACTCAAGTCCCCAGTGAACTGTTATATATGTCTCCTATGTAATCGTACAGATTGCCAACTTGCAATATATTACAGTCCAAAAAGTATGTCATCAAAACATGTTGACTCTTTCAAAGCACCAGTAAAAATAGAGAAAACACATCTTAAACCAATTCATTTTTAGCTCTTATGTAATTAACTACAATCAATGTAATCTTTTAACAAAGGTTACCTTGGAATAACAGAAAACACTTCCTTCAACTCCAGCAACTCCTTGCAAAGTTCTTCTTTCTTTCCTTGTACAATACACAAAAGCTTGCACACTTTGTGGACATCTTCCTTGGATTTCAAGAGATCAAATTCAATAGTTAAGATAAGACTTAAAAGTCCTGCCTTCAGCCGATTGTTTACTATTGCATCTTTTTGAACAGTGCAGTTGGAATCTGATTCAAGAAATGGCATAACCATCTTTTGTATGCAATTCTGCAACAATTCCTTCACCTAAACAAACGAAAAAAGTTTTATTTGACTCTGTTCAATATAAAAGGCATCATGGAACAAAAATATGGGGAACAGGTCAATTAAAACAAAAATTTGCTTAAATTGCATTCTATGATTATGCTACCCGTCCATAATTTAGCTTCCAATTATGAAGGGTTTCAGGAGGAAAAACTCCTCATTGTATTCATTTAAGTACTTGAACATCCTCCTTGGTATCTGCTAGAAGAAGGACACAATAAAATATCAATTTAGGCAGCAGCCTGACCAGTAACATGCTAATGGTCAAACATCTTTTCCCAGTGCTGTCTTAACTCCTTCACTACACATCCAAATTTTCCTTGTTGCCCCTTTCCTGCACTGTGCTTACTTGGGCATTTTCTTTACTCCCTCTGACTCAAAACTGAGTTCCTCAGCTTTAGCACATAACCCAGGGTGACAATACTGTTTCAGGTAGTTGTCCAAAGTGCATATTACAGCACAATAAGAATAAACCACTAATCCAAAGGTCTGAATCCACAGAGGGTTGTTAAGAGATCATCTGCCTACTCCCTATCTAGCACAGATGGATACTATCCGACCTCAGTGTTTTATCCAACTGTTTGTACATCCGTTTTTTTAATTCTCTACCCAATTCAAACCTTTTTCTCTTTCAATGTACCCCTTCAGTCTAAGGGTACAGTAATCTCCCCTTTTCTTTACTGTTATTTTCTTTCATTATTGCTAGAGATACATATTCATAGGAAAGGAATCACCACAGCAAATGATCCCACCAGAAAATTCACTACAAAATATAACAGAATTTCCTTTCTGACAGTACACTCAGTAAGATTCTTTTAATCTCCAGATCTTGAAGGCACATGTCCAACTCAGTGGACATTGAGGCATTTCACATCAGGCTACCTGGTCCTATGCTGTCCAATTTTTCTACCTTGAAAACTGAGTAAGCTGCACAAGAAAAATATAAAACAGGATATGGACATAACATTATACAACTGCAGTTCTAAACAGGACATCAATCACTTGAGGTGGGTGAAAGAGTTCCATGACTACAACAGAAAAATGGAAGAGTAATAATAGCGCACAGGACTGTCTCAAAAATCAATTGGTAGTGAGTACTTGCATATCTGCTGCATTTTAATTTAAAGGGGCCTCTATGGTGGGTTACAGATGAGAGACTGCTCAGCTACATACAACCACCTCTCAGGGAAGCAGATGCCAGACTGTTCTAAGAGGTGAGGCTCAGAAGTTTCAATTCTACCGCAGTAAATTTAAAGAAGTACGACTCATGGAGGGTTTCCCTAAACAATAATCACAGTAAAAACAAGCATCAATGGTCACCTGGCTGTTTCACAAAGGGATACAGTTTTGAAAGTGGCAGCGGAAACAGCAAGAATCCTAGTTAAACAGATTCCATTACTTAATCAACAGGTGATTAATAACTGCATTTTATGTCTTATGGTGACTTATCTATTGAATACCAGATAGCATTTGCTTGATTACTGCCAGGCCCATCCTTAGCTGAAACAAAGGAGATTAATTACCATCTATTTCAGCAAATGCACTCTTTCCAAGGCAAAACGTGAAATGGATGTGCACTGGTACCTCTCAAATGACTGTCAATTTCAGAGGCATTCATGACCCAATTCTGGCTCAAACCTTTTGCTTTCTCCCTCTCAGAATTGCCATTTTTTGGAGAAAAAAAGGTGGCGGACTGCACTCATTACATTTACTAAAAAGTGACTATCATCATGGTTACAGATTTTTTACTTCAAAACCTGCTCACTAGTTTATATACTCTTATTCTGACAACTTTCCAAGTTAGAAATACCTGTGGTTAAAACTATCCACACTTTAGGACCTTTGTTCAAGATTTTGGAGCCTCAGTAACTGAAAGCTGTGGTGTACATTCAAGGTATGAAGGGCCTTCTCCCCTTGGATTCTGACTCCTTCCTAGAAGGA
This sequence comes from Protopterus annectens, assembly GCF_019279795.1. Classification (NCBI taxonomy): domain Eukaryota; kingdom Metazoa; phylum Chordata; order Ceratodontiformes; family Protopteridae; genus Protopterus; species Protopterus annectens. The sequence continues at coordinate 47,779,224 of NC_056733.1, forward strand.
ATACATGCTGATTGAGAGAGAGATCCAAAACCACTTCCGAAAGGTAACATGGTTTAGCTGGAACTTCCAGACATTTACCACATGGGAGGCAGTTATCTATAATAGTGTCATGCTTTGGCAATTACACAAGTCAAGATAACCTGATTAAATGATGCTCTGGAGAACTTTAGCAACTTAATGGCTAAATGTCAGGGTGGAAAGGTGACGGTGAAACAATCACTGGCCACAGTGAACCATAAAAATAATAAATCCAGTCTTACAGTCCTTTCTTTCAATCATTCCAATTTGGCAGAAGGACTTGTTATTGCAAGGCCATTTGTTGGTCAGAAGATAAATGAAACTACAGATCTATGTATGAGCACTAAAACAGATCTTAATATGCTATATAAGCAACCCAAAAAAAAAAAAAAAACAATATGAAATATGAAAGAAACAACTAAAACAGATCCACAACTGGAATGCAAATTTAATCCTCTGACGTCTCGGCCGGAGCCTTCAAGGAGTAAAAAACGTACAAACACATACACTTTATATAGACCAAACGCCAATTAATAAAACAATTATACAATAAATCAATTGTCTGCAAAGCACAGCATTATGTCAAATGAATACTCTCCAATTTAAATCTTCATTAAGGCCCTGTGGATACATAGTGTTAAATTTTAAGATATAAATAGCTTCCTTATATAATAAAACCTGTTTAATATTCAAAATATCATGCCAGGAACAATTTATTTTTTCCAAAACTGCACCTTGTAACTCCTCATTTTTACTATTATGAAAATTTCTAAAATGTACAGCTATAGAACTTTCCTCTTTATTATTAGTAATGTCCCTAGCATGTTCCATAAGCCTAACCTTAAAGATGTTAAGTGGAATGAGCGGATGTATTGGGTCACTGTTGATGTTAAGAGCCTCTACACTAACATTAGCCATCAATTTGGTATGGAGGCCGTGAGATTTTTCTAAGTAGATCATCCAGCCACCGAGTATATTTTAGAGCTTATTTATTTTTCTTTGACACATAACTTTTTTGAATTTAATGATTGCCTGTATCGACAAAAATGAGGTACAGCTATGGGGGCAGCTTTTGCCCCCATGTATGCAAATTTAGCTATGGGCCTTTTTGAATCTGAATTTTTGTATAGAAATTATTTTTTTACATAAACATGTTATTAAATATTATAGGTTTGTGGATGATTTGATTTTTCTGGTTGAGGATGGTGAAGCTTTAGTAGATAATTTTATTTTAGATTTGCATAGAAATAGATTTTCTTTGGAATTTGATGGGTTTAAAAGGGGTACATCTATTCCTTTTCTTGACATCATTTTAAATATTGTTGATGGAAAGAGTTTAGTAACATCTGTCAATACAAAGTTTGATGGGGGCACACAGTATGTTTATGGCACTAGTTGCCACCCCCCACATACGTTGGAAGCTTTGCCATATGGGGAAATTTTAAGAATTTCCAGATTATGTAATAATGAGGTTATTTTTGATAAGGAATTGAATTTATTGATGCAAATGTTTAGTCAGAGGGGATATACTAAGGAAGTAATTCAAAATGGTTATAAGAGGTTTTGTGGATACAGGTGTAAAAAAGTTAGTAATAATGTGTATACTAGGTGCCCAGATGCACATAATGATAAGATTGATAAACAAAAGGACATCTTGTATTTTGTTACAACTTATGGTTGTTTTACTGCTGAATTGGTTAAGTTAGTTAACCATTATTGGAACTATTTTAGTTCTTTGAATAATGAGTCATCATGGTTGGATGCCAGAATAAGATTTTCTTAAAAAGAGGTAAGAATATAAAAAATTTTTTAGTGAAGAGTAAATTTTGTTATGCCTTTAGCTAATGTACAACGTAGTTGATCATTAAATGGCACTTTTAAATGTGGTAAATGTAAGGCTTGTAGTTTTGTAGCTAATAGTTTCCCCTGTATTAATAATGTTAGTTTTAATACATGTAGTGTTTTTAGTTGCAACTCTGAGGGGGTGATATATGCCCTTAAATGCCCATGTAATAAATTTTACATCGGGGAGACCAAAAGGGCATTTAAGGTTAGGCTTATGGAACATGCTAGGGACATTACTAATAATAAAGAGGAAAGTTCTATAGCTGTACATTTTAGAAATTTTCATAATAGTAAAAATGAGGGGTTACAAGGTACAGTTTTGGAAAAAATATATTGTTCCTGGCATAATATTTTGAATATTAAACAGGTTTTATTATATAAGGAAGCTATTTATATCTTAAAATTTAACACTATGTATCCACAGGGTCTTAATGAAGATTTAAATTGGAGAGTATTCATTTGACATAATGCTGTGCTTTGCAGACAACTGATTTATTGTATAATTGTTTTATTAATTGGTGTTTGGTCTATATAAAGTGTATGTGTTTGTACGTTTTTTTACTCCTTGAAGGCTACGGCCGAGACGTCAGAGGATTAAATTTGCATTCCAGTTGTGGATCTGTTTTAGTTGTTTCTTTCAGATCTTAATATGCTGAATAAGGTCACAGTAAACAGTAATCTACCTACACTAAATAACAACAATGGTATCAGAATCTGAAAGCCACTCAATGCTATCTGTGGAAAAATCAAATTCTTCGGGAACAGCCTTTAGTGACCTTTATGTCAAGGTTAACAAGTCTGAAGCCCTCGCTTAAAGCAAAGTATTGCTCTCCTGCAAAGACATCACCACCACCACCCACCACCTTTTTCCCATTTTCCACATGTGGTCAGGGTATTGTGTTAACTGTCACCAACTCTCTCGATTCAATGCCATGCATACTCCTCTGCCTTCGACACTCATGCCCATCGCAGATCTTCTTTCCCACAATCTATCCAACTCTTTGCTGGATGCCCTTGTTTCCTCTTACCTTCTTCCTTGTCTGTCCCAAATCCATGTGGTGCAGCAAAAGGAAGGCATACTGCAGACTGAAGCAAGTCATACAGCAAAAGGAGTTAAAGTATAGCCTTCCATATCCAACAAAACTATGTTTGGTACTACAAGGTGGAGCTGTGACCGTCATGATGGCTGTTGAGGTTATTTCCCTTTTTACAGCAGTACAAGCATATTATGGCTGAAGAAGCTGAGGGGTTGTACACTTGGCTCACCTCGGGGACATATATGAGATGGCACTACCCCAGGCACTGGGGACTAACTGCAACAATGGAGGAGAGAAAAAGTAGTGGCAAATGCTCAATGACCATGAACATCTTTGCTCAGAGAAACAACATCAAAGCAACCAGGCTGCCTCAAAATTAACAGGGTGCATTGGCAGTGATTTTATGTTCCTGGTCATCAAAGCATCCAGAGTTTAGAGTCACTTTGTGAATGAATGGGCTGAAGAGCCCTGCATACCAAAACCTACAAAGCCGAATGTCATACCCAGATCAGTAATAAAGAGGCTTCTTTAACTACAAACAAAAGGAATTGCTTTCAAAGATGTTAAGGACTTCTGGCCCTAGAAGACACCAAGACTCCACAGTGCACTTTGAAACATATGTGGTATAGCAACAGGAAGGCATACTGCACACTGAAGCAAGTCATACAGCAAAAGCAGTTAAAATGTAGCCTTCCATATCCAGCAGACTTATGTTTAGTAATACAAGATGGAGCTGTGACTGTCATGGAGGCTGTTGAGGCTAGTTCCCTTTTTACAGCAGTGCCATTATATTACAGCTAAAGAAACAGAGGGTGTGCAAACTTAGCTCACCCCAGTGACATACCAGACACTGTAGACTAACTGCACCACTGGAGGAGAGAAAAACTAGTGGTTCATTTTTGACTTTCTCAGCTACTGACTCTGTCACCTTCTACTGTCTTAAATTTGGAGGACTAAGGCTTCATTACTGAACAACCTTGTAAAATTGACTGCCTGATTTGTTTTTGCTTAACTGGTTGCTGCATACATGCTTGATAAAAACTACTGCAGAATAGGTTATAACAGTATAGTGCTTTGTGGGGTCAGAACAGTTAGTTTTCCTTACTGTGTATTTGTTATTGCTTCCTGCCAGCTAACAGTTCAGTAAGTTTAGTGCAGCATATTTAGCAGGCATGGTAGTGTGAGCCTTGTATACCAAGATGGCCCTTCTGCTGAGGACAAAAGCTCACCAGAACTACATATTTTCTAATTTATAATGTAAAAAGGTGGAAGTACTACAGTACTGCTGCCCGATTCATAAATCTTTTTTATTTTTTTTTTTAAACAGGGACAACTAGTATTAAGTTTAGGCATTGTATGGCTATCTGTGGTTTTAAGAAACAGCAGGGTTACTACAAAAAACAGTTCAGGTAGCCTTGATGAGTTTCTTTCCGTTGTTTCTTTTTACTGGCACAGAGACATGTCTCCTTTCATACTGACATAACAGTAGTACGGCATGTTAAGTGGTGACTAAGACCCCTGGTGGAATATAACATGTTTCTTTGTTAGCTCTCAAAAGGACTAGTGGATCTTACAAGATGGCTGCACACTGATTAACAGCTTAACTTCAGCTCTCACACAGTCCGAAAAAAAGAACTCGGAAGAGGAAGTCTGTGGTCTTATATTTCTGGGTAAATTTCAGTAACTAGAGATTAACTGCACTACCTGGATGGCAGGAAAAAATAGAGGACCTGAAAGAAAATTAGACATAAAAAGTGAGTTAAAAATACTGACAGGGAAAAGTACTGCAGCTGTTCAAAAAGCAGTGCAAGCTTCAGACATGACTTCCAGTAATGTGGAGGAAAATATAAGACAATCACACAGAGACTTGATTAAAATAAACGAAACACTGACAGAATATATCGACTCAAATAACAAAAGACTGGGAAAAAAGGAAGGAGCTTTAAACTCATTCACTCCAATGGAGCTCAGGAAGCTTACACTGTAACTTCCAATAGGCTGAGCCTATGTCTTGACAGAATCAAATTATGTCCTCATACTTCAAACCAATGTTCATATTTGTGGAACCATAGCAGTTATGAAGGAAGAATGAATGGCAAACTATTCAGCATAAACTATGTTTACATTGGTCGAATTACTTAGGTTCTAGGTCTTAAACCAAATTTTATCAGTCACAGTAAGCACAGTAACTATTACATTTGTCATATTTTGTAAACAACTTAAAATATCTCAGCGACCACTCAGGTTACACACATACTGTCAGCATCATTTTATTCATTTAGCTGAGAGCTTTCATATGAGGCTAAGGAGTTCTGTCTGTGTTACTTTGTAGTTGAGATATTTACAAAAGTGTGAACATTATATCGGTATAAATTAATATAATAAAAACAACAGTTAATATCTAGTTGCCTGCACGAAACAGAGGTCAAATATTAATGCAGATGAGTTTGACATTGTGTAGGTTTAAGATGAAATCTTTTAAAACCTTGTACATAGCATGGTTTTAGAATTACTGATGCAAAAAGGAACAAGCAGTATTTGACGCCTAGAGGTGTCAGTAGGATTTAACTGTAAATGCACGTGCAGGTGCTACTCGGATGTAATGAATTAAATAGATATTCAGATGAGCTGATAAAACTGCAAAAATCAGAGGTAAAAATTAAGAAAATGCTGACTGACTATGAGACTTGCTCAAGAAGACAGAGCACAAAGGGAAAACCTGAGATTTTCAGCTATACCAGAGAAGCTGGAAGGAAGAGACTGTATTAATTTTATGAAAGCACAAATAAGCAACGGGACTGGTATTCCACAGCAGGAGTTGTTTATTGAAATGGCACATTGTGTGCATGCTCAAAACCTGACCATGAGAAACCAACCTAGATCTTTAATAGTAAAGATGCAATCTTAAAAGCAGAAGGAGATGATTCTGACAAAACTGTGGCAGAAGAACAAAGTACTAAAAGTGGGAAACAGAGTGTTTGTGGAGAATGATTACTCACTGCACACCAGGCAAAAGATGAGTAAATTTATTCCACCATTCAGGGAATGTTAAGAAGCAGGTGTAACATTCAAATGACTGTATCCAGCTATCTTGAAAATATTCTTAACTGCAGGAACAAAATAATTTTTAATGTAGTACATGCTAAGGAGTAAATACAAAAGCTTCTCCAACAAAAAGTGAGATTCTGCTTCTTGTTCTAATAAAGACCACAGGGAGACTGTGCCAGTGAAACGTTTTCCAATGTTTCGGCGGAAAATACTTGAAAACAGGAAACAAGCACAAGAATCGACTACAACAATTGAGAGTACACTGAAAATGAAGCAGAGACAAGATTAGGAAAATAGAGATGAACAGGAACAAAAACTGTAACTTGGAAATTAAGAAATGTAGGATTAGAAAGCAATAATTATATTTGTGAAATATGAAATAAGAAAATTTGGAAATACGAGACTTTCTGACTTTGTTAAACTTGTAGTGGACTCTAAAGCATATGCCCTACTTCATGGCATTAATGTTTGGAAAAATACTTAGGAGAGGAGGAAGGAGGAAGTTAACTGTTAAGTAAAACTACTTTAAAGCATACACTATAAGAATATTACTTTAAAAAAAAAAGTAGGTTTCCTCAATTATTTTGTGCTCCTGTTTTTTTTCTTCCCTTCCTTCTTCTCTCTCTCTCCCTCTCTTTGTTCAGTTTAAAAAAGGAAGAAAGGTCTGGACGAAACGGCGTGACAGAATAAAAACTGATGTACTTTTTCTCATTCTTTCATAGTGGAATGACTGGATTAAAGCCCTTAGCTAGATTTAATGTTGTTGCTTTTGGCTTTTCCCAGTTAGGGGTCACCACAGTGGAACTCCGGTCCGCTAATGATTGGCAGCAGATTTTGATGAATGCTGAGGTGCCAGCTCGATGTTTAACCTTCAACGAAATCACGCTCATTTACGCATGTCTTTCGAATGCCCACCCAACCGCGGGGAAGACATGCAGCCTCCACACAGAATGCACTCCCTGCACTCCAGCCAAGAATCGAACGGGAGAACCTCTTGCTGAGGCAACAACGCTACCGCTGCACCACCATGGATCTTAGCTTGATTTAATAACATGTTTTAAGAGAAAGCAAGTAAACAAAAAAAGAATATTGAATATTATACTTTTTTTGTCTAGCAAATAAATGTATGTTTTTAGTAGCAACTTTGTCTCCATGGAGACATGAGGACCAGATACAATCTGATAAAGAGAAATTGCTAGGCGATAATGTTTTCTGAAAACATTCAAGTGTTTTCCTATCTGAACTGCTATAAAGATAAGACAAAACTAGACAACACTTAGAAGCACCGGCTGTACCATTCATCTTGGCATAGATAACCTGTCTTTTAGGTTAACCCAAGACTGAGTGTGTCAGTTTGGGAAACATGTTCCAATCAGGAGGGTAAAACTTCAATAATGTACATAGTTTTGTGTGTTAGTATTAAGTTAATAGGTTTTACAGGTATTGGGGTGTTTTTTTTTGTTTGTAGGCTTTCAATAAAACAAAAGGTTTTGTAAGAGTAACATAGGCTCAAATGGATATGACAAGAAACAACTGTATAAAAGATCAACTCACCAAACAGTGCATGCACTTAACACAAAAGCTGGAACTAAATACTTAAAAAAAGCTGTTACATGTTAAAGGTGGGAATAATATCTTTTTAACAAAATGATGCTTTCTGTAATGTCTTTAAATGACAGTGGTCTCACAGATAAATACAAAAAAGAAAGAGTACTGAACTGTATTAAAAATGAGTGCAAATAACTATACTACAGGAGATAAATCTGGAATGAACTAAACATATGAATTTGATAAAGAAAGGTTTTTCAGGGTGGTTATTCAGCGAAATATCTGGGACAAAGAAAAAGAGGAGTACTTAAATTAATTGCAAGAGGATCTCCAATAGTGATAAAAAATAATTAAGATAATAATGGTAGATTTGTGGTACTAAGGGGCTACTGGCAAGGGAGGAGGATTACAATGGCATATATTTACATTCCACTTAAAACTGCTACAATGGATCTTAAGAAAATTCTGGGAGAAATAATCAGCTTTCACTAAGGAATATTACTTGATGGTGGGGCCTAGTATTTGATTTCCAGCACTGAAGTTGTGCCAGGGGCCAAGAATGGAAAATATAACAGAGAAGAGAAGATTTTTGAAGAAATTTACATTTGGCATGGAAGATGTGAATTCAGTACTAGGAGTTTGTATGAATTTACATACTTCCTAAGATACAAATACTGGAAAAGGATGGACAGAATTTACATTTCACAGGAAGATGTGCATTTAATTTAAAGTCTTGATATGCACCCAATAACTATTTCAGATCATGTGCCAGTAATAACTAAAACAAAAATACAGTGTAAAGAAATAAAAATGAGACACTGGCACTTTCCTATCTATCCGTTGAAAAGAGAGGAATTTAAAGGAATGGGTAGTGGAAATTATGGTGCTATTAAAGATGAAATTTCTTCTGAAAAGATAGCTAGGGGGGGTGGATAGAATTAAAGTGGAGTTTAGAAACAGGGTGGAAATAAAAGAAAGAGATATGGTTAAGAACTAACTAGAATTATTTCGAGGGACTGACAAATGTTAAAGTATTGCAGAAAAAGGGCAATCTCTCAGAACAAGAAAAGGAGCAGCTCAGAAAATAAAGGATTACCTCAATAATATGTATAAGTTTAGAAAGACTGCTGTTAAGCAACTGTTTTTTTTGGATAATTCTAGATCACAAAGACTTTTAACACAATGAATCAGGCAACAGAAAGTAGAAAGGCCGTCACCAAGCCTGGGGAGCCTATCAGCAAGGTCGACAACAAGAGATCCTGTAGAAGTACTACAAATATTTCGGAAATTCTAAGAAAATCTGTATAAAGTAGAGAAATATGGAAATCAAGAAAGGTACAAATGGAGATGTTTCTGGAAGAATTAAATATGCCAAGGTTAGACATAGATGAGGCTCAATTACTAACAGGATAGGAGGAGATGAGATGAAAATGGTGATGTATAAATCTACAGGAAAGTCCCCAGGAATAAAATGAGGGGAAAAACTGATAAAGATCTGGAAGGTTTTGTTTAACAGTATTTTAAAAGAAGGAGATGCAACAACATCCTGGAAGAAAGTGGTGGTGACTAATACCTAAACAGGGTGAAGACCCATCAGATCCAGCTTCATACAGACCCACTTCAATACCAAACCATAACTGTGAAATGTTTATGTCAATAATGGCTAAAAGAATGGCAAAAGTGATGCCACAATTGACAGATATTGATCAATGTGGCTTTATAGAGGGGAGGCAAACATTTGGTATCATTAACAGAACACTGCTGATGCAGAGGGAAGCAGAATGTAAGAAAATACCACTGTTGTTGGTAGGTCTTGATGAGGAGAAAGCATTTGCCAGAGTAAGCTGGGACTTTATGAACAGGGCAATGTAAGCATTTGCATTCCTGATAAAAATTATAAGGTTGGTTAGCAGACTATATGAGATTGGAGGTGAAAATTAAAGTGGGTGGGTTTCTCTCTGATAACTTCAGCTTCAGCAGAGGAACAAGGCAGGGGTGTCCTGTTTGCCCTTGGTTATTTGCATTACATTTAGAACCACTGGCAAAGAAAATAAAGGACTCAGAAATTCAAGGATATAATTGGCATGTTGTCAAGAAAAGCTGGCTCTATTTGCTGATGATATTTTATACCTTACAAAACCAGAAAAGGGCATTTCAGTGTTGTAGAACATTTTGACAGTTTCAGATCTTTTCGAGATACAAAATTAATGAAGCTAAAACAAAGGCAATACCTGTAAATTATGCACCCACACACATATTGGTTCAGCAATATCCATATTTATGGGGACATGACAAAATGAGGTACTTAAGAGTATGGATTAAAAATTATTCCGGTGTGGCAGCTAAGGATATGTGGGAACAGACTAAACAAAAAATAATACAAAAACTGAAAAATATGGATACATATATATGTACAGTAAGATACAAGCAGTTAAAATGTTTTTGTCCTTTTATTCTTATACACAGGTCAGGCATATTTTTACCAGCGAGAGGAGAAGCTGTGGATGGCAATTAATAAAGAGCTGAAGGATTTTATCTGGAAGGGGAAGATGGCAAGAGTCAAGTGGGATAAAACTGATTCTTCCAATAGATCAAGGCGGGTTGAGATTACCTGATTTGAAAGGCTACTTCACAGCTACACAGTTAAGGCTCCTAACACAGCACAAGCAGAAATATACAATTCAAAGTGAAAAGGGATGATGATGAAATGGGGGGGGGGGGCTAAAGAAACAGGGACAGACTGGGATTTTGGATGTACATCTTTAAGGAGAATAACAATAAACATACAGATTATACTCACAAAATTAGCAGAAAGTATTCTAAGAACTAAGCCGACATGAGAATGGAGAAATGAGATTCTGATGAGAGGGATGATTGCAATTAAAGATGCACACAATAGTTCAGAGTGGGCTGGAATTTATTGACGAAAACAAAACTGGCAAAAGAACCAAGGTATTGAGAACAAATAACTAGAGAGGAAATGTAAAGGAATGGGAAGACGCCAATAATTTATTTGGACTGCAGGTTACATTGCCTTCTCTATCAAGGACTGATATCAAAATGCATCCAAAGAGAAAGAAACAGGGGGTCCTACATTAAAGACCAGCAGTAGCACAGTTTGTAGTAGAATCTAGAACAAAAGCTGCCGTTAAAAAAAAGGAATAATTAGTAGAGTATATAAAATATTTCATGATAACTGTAAGAATCAATTACTCATCAGAGGAGATTAGAAATGATTGGGTAAAGAGACTGGATAAGCAAATCACAAAGAAACAATGGGGGGTATATGCATGTCTCTGAAATATGCAACAAAATCTAAGAGTTAGGATTTTTGCTTGGAAATGTTTACATGGGTTTTTATACCCCAAGTAGACTCCAGAGAATTTTTCCTCAGGTAGACAACAAATGCTGGAGGTGTGATGGGGAAGAAAAGGGTAACTGGGAACATATTTCCTGGGACTGTAATGAGTTGGCAGACTTTAAAGATTACATGCAGACTACTCTATCTTTTACTTATAAAACATTTGTTTTATTTTAAGTTTTCTGTTCTACTGGAGTTTTAAGAGGTCTTGGCTAGGGTCAGTTAGAAAAGTTAGCAAAGAATTCCTTTACAAAAAGTGAATAACATCAGCTAGTTAGTGGGAGGAACTGAGAAATAACATTCCTCATTTAGCTAAACATATTTGGAGGCATCTCTATTTAGCTGTAGTGTTTGTTTGGCTTGCTTGCTGCACTCTTCCTGAATGTTGCTGATCTCTGTCAGCATTTTATTTTTCCCACCCACCCATTGTTGTATTCTTAAACTTGGTAGCTTTTGAGTTGCCTGCCCCTACTATAAATCTGATTTTGGATACTCCTCCCAGTCCCATCTCATCAGCTCATTCTACTGAGTAGAGAGAGAGACCATTTGAAAAGGTCCACTCCCTTAGTTTCTTAACCTTGAATTATCTTCTGTTTCCTCACTTCCCACTTAAATAAAAATATACTTTATTTAGCTGCTTTTACTGTACTTGTGTTTCTTCCTACTTTATTTTGCTTTTGCTGCATGTTAAGCATTCAATTACATTTATTCTGCTGCATTTATTACTGCTTGTTAGTGGCCTGATTAAACTGTAACTGTTAATCTAAGCCTCCTAATTTTGGTTTAAGCACTTGGGCTTCAGGCTAGTTATTTTAGGTTAAGAAGGTTAGTGGTTTACACTCTTGTGGGAGGACACGGTAGCCTCTGCCCTTCTGAGCTGGGAATTGCCGGTGAAGGCTAGTGTGTCTGTTATTCTAAGTGCCATTGTTCTGGTTTAAGCACTTGGTTTACAGACCATTTATTTCACACTAGGAAAGTTTGTGGTCTACACTCTTGTGGGAATATTCTACTGAATTGATGCTGTATTTAAACTTTTTTTTTTTTGCTGTTGTGACTGCAAATTTATGCACTTTCTAATACTTCTGCATTTTATAGCATATACTAGATTCAGGCTGGCTGAGCCTAGATGGAATCTAGACTGTCTGGTGTCATTTGATCACTAGTCATTTTACATTAAGAAGGCCCCCCTGCACCCTTGTGGCAGAAGTTTGCAGCCAAGAACCCATCTGAGTTTGGGACTGCTGGAATAAGGAACAACTCCTGGTTCAAGTCTGTGGAGAGCACCCCAGCCATATTGGGTTACACCTCCTTCCACACTTTGAAACCATAAAGTGAAGATGTGAAAACTAAAGGAGGTGGTGTATCAATATTCATTAATCAATCTGGAGGTGTATTTATCTTTAAACAGTGTGATTCCCTAGAGACACTTCAGGTGCAACTAATTGTTGGTAGGACACCTATTCAAGTCATTTCCAGCAACAGGCCTCCCTCCACGAATCAGGACACCCACTCTGCCTATTTGCATCTACTTGAGTCTATCAAGATACATCCGAATACCATGGTTTTGGGGGACTTTAACTACTCATCCGTTGACTGGTAAATTACTTGTGCTCAAACTCACTTATCCAAAGGTTCCTCAACTTTATTAACTCCAATGCCCTGGACAAGCTGGTTCACACCCCCACAAGTTGCAACAACATCCTGGATCTTTTGCTTACCAATATAAGGGACCACTGTAGCATCCCCACTGTGACGTCTTTCCTGGTGAGATCAGACCACAAAAATCAGTCCCATTCGAAATAACTATCACACCTAACCCCCTTCTCCAGCAGAAACTAGACTAAACTTCTCCAGACAGATTATAACCTCTTACGGGATGGCATAAACAGCTTCACTGCACCTCCCTCCCCAGATGGAATTGGCAACTATGCAGAGTTCTAAAACAATGCTTTATACAAACACCTGCTTAACTGCACTGACATGGTCGTACCGGACAGGACCAAAACAAGCTCTTCAAGGAGGAGCATACCTGCCTGGTGGACAATTGCCATTAACAGGCTTTACAACCAGATGAAAAAAATACTGTCCAAGAGTAAGTGGGAGAGGGCCCTAAACTAGAAACACTCCCTCTTCAGCTTAAAACAGCAAATACGACTTCTTGTGAAGTCCTCCAAAGCAAACTACATATCCAAGTTAGCTTCCTCATCTATGGACAACCATAAGGCATTCTTTAATTACATCCATAACCTAAAGGGAAAGGCCCAGATTTGCACTGAACTGGTAGTTAAATGATACCACATATACTGAGCCTGTGGACATAGCTAACCTGTTAGCAGACCGGTTCTGTGAAAACTTCACTCCTTTGTCCACGCCACATGTACTCCATGATATCCCTACCACCTGTCCTCTACATTGCATCTCTAAAAAGCAGGTCTTAAACACTCCCTCTAAGGGCGAAAACACAGCATATCTATGTGACCTGATAATATCCCAGGTTGTGTCCTACATGGGCTCCAGCAAGAATTAGCAACACCATTGAGTACTCTTTTCAATCATAGTCTAAGCACCAGCTTTGTCTCAGCTGAATGGAAAATGGCCAGTCTTCCCCTTGCTCAAAAGTAGTGCTTCCACTGATCCCAGAGCAATGCACTGGCCCTCTTCAAATACAATCTGGACTGGATGGGTAACTGTAAATTCACCCCGAGGGTTCCACCTGTGTCCCTCTTGGATAGGGGCAAATAGGTGATGATTGTGGAAACAAGGGTTAGAACTTGACTAGGCATATATGGGCCCTAGGGCCATTAGCCTAACTTCCTATGATCTTATCTTGCTCACATAAGTATGGACAGTATTGAAACAATTCATATACGTGTACATTATTTACACTATAGCCTTTTTTATTGTCTCAAAATGTTCCACAATACTAAAATGCGCCTTTCTGAATTTAAGTACAAAATAACACCATTTGAAAATATTTTTTTCTTGTGAATCATGCCAGTTATAGCCTTGAATTTCTGGATGCCTTTTTTCTTTGTCAATGGGACAAAATATAAAGCAAACTGTGGAGAAAGAAGGCAACCTAACCTGATTCTTCTCTTCAAGCACATATTGTCAGAGAGGGAAACCTGCCACCTTAATTTTTACTGCTGACATTTTATATATTCTCCTTAGTAACATTACCATTTTGTCAGGGAACAAAAAGTGCTACCACTGACCACCTCATAAAACCTAGATCATTCTATCAAATGCTCTCTGTCAAGAAATACCATCAACAGCTGCGTTTTCTTATTTTCTGCTTCCCTCTGCATGATCATCCAAATATTACTAAAGTCAAATCTGTGCTTCCACTCCACAATACCACATGCAGTCTTGTCAACTTTGCCAAAAACTTCTGCCATTCTGTTGGCTTGTATAAACAAACAATTTATAATAAAGGTTTAAAGCACAGAATGCTCTACATGAAACCAGACTGGAAAGGACTTTACCCCTTTATGTAATACAGCTACCATAGCTCTCTTCCATGATGCTGATATCCACCACCCCTTTAAAATATTGTTAAGCAAAAGTTTCCAGATCTTTATCACTTTCCTCCTGACTTCCAAATTTCCACAGGAATATCATCTGTTACTGCCTACTGTTATGAAGTACACATCAATGTCTTCATCTAATATCTTCCTATCTTTGCTACTGTTGAACTTGTCTTCCTCTAACCTTGACATAATTAAGATTTACATAAATATTTCAATACTGGCATAAATGTTAACCTCTTCACCTCCCATGAGCAAGCTACAAGATTTGAGCCTGACCACAAGCAAAAGCCTTTATGAGGTTTACATGTCCTCTCTCTGTCTCTGTGATGTTCCTCTCACAAAACATGCTGGATGTTTCCATCTCAAACTCCCCCTGGAAAAGAGATTTATTTCCTCAGGTGAACAGTTAGCAGCTAATGCTGCAGCTGTGCATTTCTGATTGTGTAATGAGTTGGCAGACTTTAAAAATTCCCTACAAACTGCTCTATCAGATATTGGGTATGCAAACTGATGTAACTAAGGAAATGATTTTTTGAGAATCGGGATTGCCTAGACATAATAAAAGGCCTTCCTGAATCTAAATATTGTGGCTGGCAAAAAACAATGACTAGAAAATGGAAATCAAAGTCAACTAACTTTACTAGATGTAGTGAATATAGCAACAGAGATAAAAGAATTAGAAGTGGGAATTTTAGGAAAAATGTAGGAGCAAATTATATGTAGGAGCAAATTATACATTTTAATTGGCTAGGCTTAAAATGGCTCGCAAGGGCAGTTAGCTTAGTACTAATCTATAAACCTATAAACCTATATAGAAAGAAATGGGAATTGTGGGAACAATATATGCAGAAAAGGAATGGGGTTTAAAAGAAGGCAGACTTTGAATGATCTATGTGATGTTTGACTGACCAGATTGATTATAAGTGATGTATAGTGTTTGCAACTAAAATAGTTTCAATATGGTTTGTAATGTGTAATTTTTGCAGCTAAAATTATGTCAATAAAAAAAGAGATACAGACAACAGCACAGACTCTAGATGGTGTCCATCATGGGAAATGTTGTATAGATCCAGCTGCTTTGGGCATCAAATGTGATGTGCAGTATCTTCTAGATAAGAGAACATGGAACACAGACTTCAGACGTGACAGGGTTGTAAAAACTAGTTTTGTTGTGTTGAGTAATGTAACCAAGACTGGCAAAGGCATATACCAAGGACCCCTGTTAACAGCGGGAAGGGTCTTTGTGCTCTTACTGGCTAATGTGCATCTACCATAAAGCCCAGCAGCCCTGGGTCAATAAGCTACCGGCTGGCCGGTGAGGAAGCTGCGGGTATAGAAGGCTCAAAAGTAAAAAATTACTAGGCTGAAGAATAAAGTTGACTGGAGAGAAAGCAGACGAATTCTAGTGTCTAGAACTCAGGAAGAACAGGAAATATGTGGCGTTGAATGGCATCGCATAAAAACAGCAGATGTGAGGAATACAGAGCAGATGTGTTACTGAAACAGGTATGGGAATGAGGTACATAAAAATGCTGTTGGAATGCAGAAGTCCAGGAACTCATCAAAAGGAGTGCAGGGGGAGGAGGCAAGATGACCATATGAATGCAGCATAAGTTTAGAGCTCTGTAAAAATATTTGTACAGGAATTTAATTATAGCTTATCAATACTTTCTATCAAAACTTATCAATAATATTTTAAACTTCAAACTTACAAGTTTTGGTGGATCTACTCAACAAAATGCCTGTCAAATTATTGGAGACTTATCAGTATGAGCATGGACAGCTCCAAGCATTTTAAAGCAGACAGCACTGAGAAAAGAAATGCAGCAGGTGACTTCAACTCTTCAGGCACTATCCTTACAAATAGATGGTTTTCAGCAAAATCCCGGAAACCTCAGAGCGAACAGCATACAACAAGCAGAAGTATTTAAAGAACTACTTCAACAACATTAAAATAAATTAATGGACATAGAAATTGCTTTATCTGTAATCAATGGGAGACAAAGAAAAAGAACTACAAACTGAATTTTTCCTCAAACAAACCACCTGGCTCCTGAATAAACTTGATGACCTAGAAAACAGGGAAAGACGATGTAATACAACATTTTTTTGTCTCTCGGAAAAAAACAGCAGGTGAAGACATTATTTCTTTCTTAAACCATTGGATCCCAGAAAATTTAGATCTCCAAGGTTTTCCTTATGGAGCAGAGAGAGCCCACAGAGCAACAGGAAAGCCAGTACCACCCTTCCTCCTCATCTCCACCAAGATCTATAGTCATAAAATTTTTATCAATCATAAATAACTTGTTTTAAAGACTGCTTGGAGAAAAGCCCCTTTAAAATCTAATCAAAATCTTATCAGGTTTGACAATGACTACTTCCACCAAGGTTCCAGAAATGAGAAAAAAAATGCTGGCTCCTTGTCAAACTTTTAAAGTAGAATAACATTAATGCTCAAATTATATACCCTGCAAGACTCAAAATACATCTTTCCAATGGAATAAGAACCTTTAACAATCTAGATGAAACTTCTGCCTTTATAAAAGACAGCAACATAATTTCACTTCCTGAAGATATGAACTGTTCTACATCATTAAAGAGATTTTTAGGAAAAAACACTTGGACACATACAAAAATAAGAAACAAGACACTGATACTACTACTGTAAATTCCAACAAATCTCTCAAAGCATCTACTAATAAATGACTTATTTCCTTTTGATAACAAAACAGATGCAAATGGACATACTGCAGTTTTACTTTAATCAAGATCTTTCAGACAAAACAATAACTGCCTTCATCATTCAGCTACAATCCTACAGCACTGTCACAACAATATGCAATACTAAATGAAAATGATAAATAACCACTCAGCTCATTACAGGTAACTCTGTTCTAATTTCATTCATAGGTCTATGAAAACTGAGTGTTTGGCATTACTGCACATGGTGGGGGTCTCCTATTAAAATGCTTTTTATTTAATTTTAAAAGTCTGATAATATAACTATTAGTTCGCATAATTCAACCTTAGCTTATTGAAATGTGGTTACTTATTAAGTCTATATGATCTCTTTCAAGTAAAAATGGCTTGGAGACTTAGTTTATTTGTCTGATATGTTGTATTAGTTGAAAATACTCATGAAAACAGCTGCTAATGTTCGCAACACCTTTATCATTTTTTTAATTAACACTTTCAAATTGCAGGGTTTTTTTTGTTAAAAACCACATTCTTAATCTGAGGTAAAGATTTTCTTACCTCAAGGGGCCTCACAGAAGCTGTTTAAACTGAGCAGCGTCCCTCATGCTATCTGAGAAACTCCCTGGCCATTTTTTTTTTTTTTTTTTTTATGTAACACACTGGAAGAAGGGGGAACTACCTACCTATGAACTATTTCAGTGACGCACTGCTTGCTTCAAATATCCTGTTTTTAGCCGTGACTGCTTGGATTACAAAAATCATCAAGATTAGCTTTTATTTATTTAAAAATTACTTTAAATAGTTATTTATGTTAATACATCTGAATTATTTCTGTTTGATTTTGGTTGTTTTAATTGGTTACTGAATCTAAAAGTATTATTTTCTAAGTATATTGCAAATGCATCTTCACAGACATCAGAAGGTATTTCTCAGATACTATTAAGCTTTCGAGAAATCAACAGTTGCATTTCAGTAATGGCATGTCAGAACATGAGGAGCTGGATCCACCTTAAGTTATAATAATTACATTATGATTAGTTTAAAATAAGCCTCATAAAGGTAGCTCTGATCTTAAAGTAGCTTATTTAACTTTAACCATGACAATGTGACTATGGAAAATACAGCTTTATATCAGTGAATTACTTTATTTTATTTCATAATTACAACTCAGATGCCTCTTAAAACTTACGTTTGCATTCATTTGTAATAGCCTTTAGTAATAAGGTTTATACCCAATAAGAAAAAGTAACTTAACGGTTATATTAACAAAACTATTCTTTTTGTGTGCAGCAACCGGCTTCATTTGGTCAATATAATTCATATTGATCACCTGATAATTCTCTATTTCTGTATACTCTCATAAAAAGAGATTTATTATTTAACTATTTGTATATAAAAAAATGAATAACTTTTTGATGTTTGGGAAGCTTATATCTTAAATGTTTATTCTTTACTTTAGTTAACTCTGTTCAGATTAACTTGATTCAGTTACATACGTCTCACTTATAGGACTTAGAGCTGCTGGACATGGTTATGATAGTTACAGAAAGCAATCTGACAGATCTTAGTTTCTCTCTCAGACTGGGAATTTTAATACTCTCATGTTTGATTTGGAAAACCTTATTCTATTTGATTATATGTTTTGCATCATCTTTTTATTTCTTTTTCAGCTAGGGCTGAATTCACGTTATTACACTTTATAAGTATAGCTAAAATAATCTCAGTTATACTATACTCATTTAAAAATACTTGTGTTTTATGTATTAGAAAGAGTTATGGTTTTAAAACATCAATCACTGATTATATTCCTAAATACTCTTGCATACACCTATATCTTTACCTATAACTTCTCTTAACATAGTCTGAACTATCCAAGGAAAAGACCCAACTTGCTAAGATACTTAAATGTTAATACATCGCAAGTTCTACTTTTACAGGAAACTCATTTTAAATCCACTGAAAAAAATATTTGGAATCCTAATAATTATTCAGTACTAGCTCATTCCTCACATAAATCCAAGAGGAGGGGATTTATGATCCCATGGAAGAAAAATGTAAATCCGCAAATCATACACAAATATGAAGATCCAGAAGGATTATTAGCCCCTATCTTAAAAGCTTAGAAACAGAATTTGGACATCTGTTAACCTTTATTGGTTTCCAGGATTAAGAGCAACAGCAAAACGTCACCTTGATCTCAAAACTAATGTTTATTTAATTAATTTATTTATTTACATTTGTTGATCGGGAGTGTCCAACTGGACGTAGGTCCATTTTCAGCGGAGGCCCGGGGAGAAAAGCTCCATAGTTAAAATAGACAGTAGTTACATTGGATTACATAGCGATTAACAATTTAACATAGCAATTACTTACAACATATTTACAGATGAAGAACATAGTACATCAGTAGACAACTAGAATCTTTATCTGTGAAGTATATAACAGAAATTAACAAATGTTACAATAAGAAGCTCCTGCTGTATAATAAGTACTAGGCTTAATGAGCATCTGAGCTTGCTATAATCAAGGTAGTTAGTGGAGTGGAAAGAAAGGTAGCGGTTGGATGGGGTGGGTGAGTGGGAGTTGCAATGGCATAGCCAGCATGTTTATAAAGGCAATCTCATACAGGGTGGAGATTTCAATTGCATTTTGTATAGCTTTGACACCACAATCGTCCACTTAGACTCACTTCTACAACAAAACCTTTCAAAAAATGGACTGAGTCCCTAACTTTAGGATACTTTCAATTCCAAACACAATAACTCATTGTTTTTCTCATACAGATCGTAGATTTAAAACTCAAACAAGAATAGATAGAATTCTAGTTTCCAATTACTTAAATTTAAAACTCTCATCTTTTTCTATAATCCCATGTCCTCTTTCTGATCATAATCGTCTCATTCTAAAGTTACAATTTAATTTTACTAAGTTAACCTGCGTAACTAGAATACCAGCCTATATAACTAAAATCAAAGACTTTAAATCTTGACTTCTAACTGAATTACAGTTCTTCTTGGAAGCAAATCATACTCCTGATATTAATATAACAATGGTCTGACCCACTCTAAAAGCCTACATTTATGGCAAAACTATCACCTGGCATAAAAATTAACTGAAAGAGGACTGAGAAATGCAAAATATACAACTACAGCTTTAAACAATCGAATCCAGATCTACACATCTATCGTCAGATAAGAAAATAGATGAACTAATTAAGAAATACTTGGATACTTTAACACATCCCCCACCATGCCCCAAGATTCTCACAACACCTTTCTAAACATACTAGAAAATATTAAGATGCAACCAAACACCCTAATACTAGTTTATTTCAACTACCCTGCCATTAATTGGGAAAACTACTGGGGTACCAACTCCTTTTCCCAACGGTTCTTGGAATTCATAAATTCCAATGCCCTGGATCAACTAATTCATTGTCCCACCAGGGGCTCCAATATCCTAGACCTGGTCATTACCAACATGGGAGATAGATGCTCCACACCAGTGGTCACCCCCTCATTGGTCAGGTCTGACCATAAGCAAATCACCCTTGACATCCACATCCCACCCCCAGCCCCCAAGTAAGGAAACCTCCTTAAAAAAACTTCTCCAAAGCCAACCTCAAGCTACTGAAGTCAGAAGTGACAAACTTCACAACACCCACGCAGACGGGATCTTGAAGTTCGACTACAGAATCCTACACTAAGGCACTTTATGAGCACATCCACTCGTGCATGAATCGTGCCATCCCAAATAGAACCAAGATGCTCTTCTCCAAAAAAAGGAAGCCAATCTGGTGGTCCCCTGCTATAAACAAACTATACAACAGAAGGAAGAAACTGTTGCAAAAAAGAGGAAAATCCCAGGATGCAAAAATCTCCCTCACCAGCATCAGTAAGAAGCTGAGATCCCTCATAAAATCCTCAGAAGCTAGTTACGAAAATAAAATTGCCAAAAATTCCAAAGACAACCACAAGGCATTCTATAGTTATGTCAAGAATCTAAATGGCAATGCTCAGATCTGCTATGAGCTACAACAGAATGGCATTAAATATACTGATCCCAAGGATATTGCCAATATCCTGGCACATCAATTTAGTGCCAACTTCACCCCCCTCTCACCCCCTAAAGGGCCCATCTCAATAACAAAAGATTGCCAAATTCCGATAATCACGGCCACACAGGTAGAAACCGCACTCTCCAAAGCTAAGAATACAGCACCCATGGGACTAGATGACATCCCAGGTTGTGTACTACATGAACTACAAAATGAACTGGCACCTCACCTAAGTGTAAAGTTTAATCATAGCCTCTCCTCAGGCTTCATGCCCACTGAGTGGCGCACAGCTACAGTTATCCCGCTCCACAAGACAGGATCCCGGGAACTACCGTCCCATCAGTCTGACAAGCCTGATCTGCAAGGGCATGGAAAGCATTATCATGGAACTTATAAACAAAGACATTGGCAACCTTCAAACACTGGACCCCACCCAGTTTGGGTTTGTCTCCTGAATCTGATTGACTTCTTCAAATCAGTCTACAGAGCTGTGGATGAGGGTAAGTCGGTCCACACAGCCTATCTGGACCTCGCCAAGGCCTACAACACCATCCCCCACTCTGGAATCATAGACAAACTTACTAAGCTGGGCATAAATCCCTACATCACTCGATGGGTTGCCAACTGGCTTACTGACAGAACCCAGACTGTAAATGTAGCCAACTCCAAATCCAGCTCCAGACAAGTGGAGTACCTCGGGGTTCAGTCCTGGGACCACTCTTGTTGGCATCTACTTCTCTGAAGTACAGGCCAACACTAAGGGACTCTGGCTAACAAAGTTTGCAGATGACTGCAAACTGGAAGCCATTATTGAATCTCCAAATGATGTGGATATTCTATAGAAGGGCCTTACAGAAACAGATGCCTGGTGCCAGAGCCATGGGCTCAAGCTTAATGCCAAGAAATGTTTAGTTATCCCCTTTGGAAAAAAAAACATGTACCCATGAATTACCACATAGGTGGCAGGACACTAAACATCGAAAGTGTGATGAGAGACTTAGGGACACAGGTGGACAGTGGTCTCACTTTCGATAACCACATTGCCACAACAGTCAGGAAATCCTTCTATGTGGCACACCTCATCACTAAGGGATTTTCATCCAGAAAAAAGGTCATTGTCCCACTGTACTTATCCCTCATTCGACTCACTATAGAGTATAATGCCCCATTTGGTATGGACCTCACAAGACATCTGCAACAGCTGGAAAGGCCACAGAAATACCTCACTAAAAGAATCACAGGCCTAAAGCAGATGCCATATGCTGACCATCTAAAAAAACTCCAGCTACACTCTGTGGCATATCGTCTACTCAGAGATCATCTCTGTTTAACATACAAGGCCATGTCAAACCCTGAGCTGTTGGACATGCTCCATTTAAAGAAATCCCAATCCCTCAGAGCCACACGCTCCAGGGATCTAAACCTTGTCATCACAATGAACAAAACATGCTGGAGGGATAGGTTCCTGACCCAGAGACTCCCCATACTTTGGAACAGACTGCCCATACATGTCAAGCAGAGCGCCTCATTGGCCCTTTTCAAAAGGAACCTTGATGATTGGATGGTAGATAGGAAATTTACCCTGGGGATCATGTCAGTCGCCCTGCTAGACAGGGGCCCAGAGAAGTAAATATCGTTGGAAGAAATATCCAGGGAATTGTTATGGCTAGGCTTGCACAAGCCCTAAGGCCGATAGCCTAGTACCAACCTATGAACATAAAACAAATTTGAATCACCTCATCTCTGTTGACAGTCATCTCCACTCCTGATAAGACCCACTACAGTGATGTCATCTGCAAACTTGTTGATCTTGTTCGAATTATGCCTGGCGATGCTCATGAGTTAGTAATGTAAACAGCAGAAGGCTCAGAACAAATCCCTGAGGGACTCTCGTGCTTAGTGTTAAGCTACTTGAGGTGTTGTTGCCCAAGCATACTTTTGGGGTTAATCAATGAGAAAGTCCAGGATCCAGTTGCATAAGCAGGTATTGATGCCCAGCTAGGCAAGTTTCTAAATCAGGTGTTTAGGGATAACCATATTAAAGGTGGAGCTATAATTGATGAATACTATCCTTACATAACAGTTTTTGTTATCAAGATGTGTCCAAGAATTCATGAAGAGCACACGAGATGCCATCTGTTGTACAGCGGTTGGCACTTGAAGGAGGTCTAGTGATGCTGGTAGGTTTGCAGATAGGTGGTCCTTGATCAGCTGCTCAAAGCATTTTATCAATGTCTAGGTTACAGCAACTGGATGGTAGTCATTTAGAATGGCTGCAATTTCTTTGGTAGGGGGTATTATAGTAGTATTCTTGAAGCGCCTTGGCACTCAGGCCTGGCAGAGAGATGCACTGAAAATGTTCGTAAGTACTGTTGATAGTTAAGCACAGCAATCTCTGAGCACACTTTCTTGAATGTTTTCAGGGCCAGCTGCTTTTCTGGGATTTACTCTGCTTAGGATCACAACTGTGGGTAGTACAGAATTACCAAACTCCTGTCACACTGCATAATAGCTCTGAAGAGGGTAAATGATAAACGAATACACACTGTAGTTGAAATAAGATGGGACAAGAAAAGTTCTGACTCCGCTTGGGATGCAGCACAACTGACACAATGTGTGCAGTGGGAAAGACAGCTGAGAAGAAGCGTCCACTGGGCATTCCTAGACTTGGAGAAAGCATATCACAAGGTCCCAAGAAAGCACATTTAGTCAGTCCTGCATTGGTTTAAAGCTCCAGAAACACTGGCAGAATTAATGCAGCCTATGTACAAGGATCCAGTGACAAAAGCAGGAAAAGTCTTCAGACTCACAGATGGATTACCAGCGGGAGTAGGTGTGCATTAGGTTTCAGCTCTGCACTCACTGCTGTTCATGTTGGTGCTGGACTACATTAGCAAACAGGCTGAAATTGCTGAATGCAGATGATGTGGCATCAGACTCTGAATAAAAATTTTAAGCAAATGATAGGGAATAGAATGCAAAATTGAAGCCACATGGGATGAAACTGAGAACAGAAAAGACAGTTGTAATGGCAGCAAATGGGGAAAATCAAAAAAAGTTAAAAATTGAGATGGGAGGGAAAACAGTGAAACGGGTTAACAGCTAGCTGAAGAGAAGGGATGTCTGAATGAATGAGGAGGTCAAAGTTAGAATCAGAGGGGCTGCAGCCAACTGGCACAAATTGTCAGGAGCAGTGCATGAAAGAATACCAAAGACGCTGAAAATAACGTGAAAAACAGTTATGCAACCAGTACTACTGTATGGTACAGAAATCTGGGCAGTGAAGGCAGAGCAGCTGAGGAAGCTAGAGTTTAATTAGATGAGGTGACTGAGACAGGTGGTAGGATGCAACCTGTGGGACAAAGAAATGAGGACATCAAAGCAGAAGCCCAACTAGCTCTAACTGCAGAGAAGGTCAAAGAGAACAAATGAAAGTAGTCCCAGGCACATGTGCAAGAAAGCAGAAGACAATCAGCTGAAGATGATATGGGACAGACAGGAGGAAGCCAAGAGAAAACAAAAGCATTCTGCAAAAAATGTGGATGGAATGTGTGAGAGACCTGCAACAGTTAGGCATGACTTTCTAAGAAGGTAGCAGAGTGGCACTGAATTGAGAGAGAGATGGAGGCAGCTAACAGAACACCATGACCCCATGCAGAAAATGGGAAAAAGAGGGTTGATGATGAAATCTTTCCATTAGCATATTTTCTTGGTTTCCCCATTCGTCTGTTTTACATAAATGTTCATAAAAATTCTGAAATATCTCAAATAACTATATAGGATATCAGGTTATCTTTCTAGAGATAAGCTCCATAACTGGTTACACGTTCTCCTTTCTGCTGCTTACGTTGTTGTGCTAAAAGTTTTCATGCTTTAGCTTGTTTATCAAACAATAGCTGCATAACAGCCTTTCTAAATTCATGCACATTATCCACATACTCCTATATCTCACTTAAGCATTCTGAAGTTCCTCTTGTTCTTGGCCTCCCCTTCTTGTGTGATACTTTAATCTCTGTCAACCTGTCTAAATAATGAACCAGTCTAAACAATTTCTATTTTTTTACTGTGTCCTTTTTTTATTTGTTTTAAATTATATTTCATTTTATCCCACTCACTAGGTATCCCATCTGAAGTTGTTTCTATCTTGCTCAACTGTTGAATCATATCCACTACTCTTCTTAAATTCCTCTCTTATTAACAGACAAGTAGAAAAGTGTTAATCTCATTTTTACATCATCAACCTGCATCTCTTAGTTTTTATTGTTGCATAATCTGATATGCTTATGTGATAGGTATCAAAGTTTTCAATTAAATACACATGCTCATGTGAAATATCATTTCTGTCCGGTCTAGCCCAGTTATTGTATCTTGATTCTGCTAGTGAGTTCACATCTTCCCTACCAAATATTCTCATATATTTATTCAGACATCTACTGCATTCTGTTATATTTTCCCTTGGAAGACCTCTTAACACATCATCAGTATTACAAATCAGGTTCCAGTCCACATCCATAAGTACTATAACCTGCTGAAAGCTTCTTATTTTTCCCCAAATTCTCCTGAGCTCCATAACAGTAGCTTCAGGTGAATATAAGTATGTGGCTGCATAGTTCTCCTCTGCAAATAACTCTATTACCATAAATCGACCACAAATATCTTTTGCTTAGTTCTATCACTACTGGAGCCTATCTAGCAATCAGCATTACTTCATTTTCCTTTGACCCAGATACCCTGCTGAATGTCCACCATGAAATAATTTCTTTGGCAAATTCACATGCTCATCCCTATCTAAAAGAGTACTTTGAAGCATTGCTGCTTGTACTCTGCACTTCATAATATAATTCAATGGCTTTTGCTTTGTGTCTGTGCCAATAAGGCCATTTACATTCCATGTTAATATTGACAACCAGCCATTCTGAAAAAATGCTACTACTTCACACAATATGTCAGCTCTTTTGAATACATGTTTTTATCTTGCAGCCTATATGCACTAATGATTAACAGACTGATTTTTATGAAACTGCTTCCTCCAATCTCTGTTTGAAAACATGGTACATTCTACCACAATTTTCATTCAACAAAAACACTCAAGGAACACAAACTAAATGCATTTTCAAAATCCAACTCATTTTAACTCGCAACAAATACAAAAAACTATATTCACTTTAGAAATTCATTCCTTCAAGCAGAACCAGTTGCCCCAAACTGGAAGCTGTGCTCATAGCTATTAGCTATTCTAAAGTCAAGGTTAACCAAGCTAACATGCATGTTAGAGCTTGTGTTCTCACCTACACAGACTGATATCTATTATCGCTAATCCCCAGCCAGATTTAAAAACAACTTGCATAATTTCAGTAAACTTTTACTTTCTTCCATAAGAAAAACTGCACTGACTACTATTAAATAGATTAAACTGTGCACTGTTACATTTAATACATTAAACTGAAGAGTGACTGGGGTTGGGGATGCAACCATATAACTGTTCACTTCCTCACAGTTTTAAACTTCATTTACTTTCATTAAACTGCTTTCTCTTGAAAACTTAAATGATACTTCACCTTGAATATTTCACTCAGAATGCACTGTTTAGACCTTTTATGATCAACCACTTCATCTACAGGCCTTTCTTCTCCAATTAACAGCATTTGTTAATGGAAAAAAAATAGAATCTTTGCAAATGCAAGAAAGAACCTCTGAAAAATTCACTCAAATTGCCTGCTCCTGCTTGCTCCTTGTCTCCATGTAAAAACATGTGTTAAAAGAAAAATGAATAGGTAATAACTGAGAATGAAAGAAAAAAACTACTACACATGCATACATACCTATACTTAATGCATGGGCAATCTACCCTGCCAGTATACCAAAACAGTTGTTCCCATAACAACTGTCCAGACTATTTTAAAAAATATCTAAACTAGTGCTTGCTCTAATGTAATTCATTGGCCTATTCCATGTTTTAGGTACTCTTTCTGGGAACTAGTCAGTACACTTCTCGTTCCTATAGAATCTTTTTTTTTTTTTTTTTGATTTCTCCAAGTCTTTTGGGTTTCTAATACCATGATGGGAATGGACCCCATTCCTAAGTTGGACTATGATTTAAGTTCATGAAATTAGTATTATTTCACTCTTTGATGTTAGTCAAAAGTGCTCTTCGCAGTACCAGCAATGTGCCCAGCAATGACTCCTTCTGCAATTCATTCTGTGTTACATGAATTGGTAACATATCTAAATATGACTGTAAATTCCTTTTTATAAGACCAGTTGCTCCTACTATTGGAACTGTCTGGGTATCTTTCTTCCACATGGCTCTCATTTCTGCCTGCAGATCAAGGTATTTTATGACTTTGCGTCTCCCTGTACACAAGACACTATAGTCACTAGGTGTGGCAATTTCAATGATCAATACTACTTTTGTCTTCTTTTCTTGGATCACTATGTCTGGTTTTCTAGCATCTACCCTTTGGACTGTTGGTATTGGTTGATCTCATGTGATGTAAACTTCATTTTCTATGATTCTCTGTGGCTCATGTTTCCAATGTTTTTCAGCCACTTCGATACCATAATGTTTGCACAATCTCCAGTGTAACAATCTTGCCACATTATTATGCCTTTCAGTATACAGTCCCTCTGCCATTAGAGCATTGCAACCAGCAATAAGGTGTGTAACTGTTTCCAACTCTGTTCCACAAAACCTATATATGTCTTTCTCCCACATGTTCAATGGACCTAGTAAACCAGCGTGTATGCAGCCCACTGTCTTGGGCTGCCAATATTACCCTTTCATTTCTTGATGTAAATTCACCTCCCCTTAACCATTCCTGCGTTTGTTCTTGATCAACATGAGGCTCTTCCAGAAGTATTTTATACTTGCAACTATATTTATGTTTTTCCACATTTCTTGCCTTCTCATCTAATCCTTCACCTTATATTCTTTCTTTTCTTTTTTAGCACATCAGTTGTTGCCTGGTTTTTATCCACTTCTGTTTTGATTTCCATTCCTGCTTGCCGTCAATATGCTTCTGCTAAATTAAGCAGAGATGTCATCTTAGATTTATTCTCCTCATATTTCAAAACTTTCACCACATTTGGATTTGTGAGGTCAACAGATGTGTTGAGTCCCATGATTGCAGATCTATACATGTAATCAATTTCAAGGAGGCAAATCCCTCCTTCAGAACGGGGTGTATATATAATCTCGGTATACACTGATTTTTATAGATCATTTGGTGAGCATGAAGCATCCTTCTTGTTTTGATATCCAATCTATCCAACACTTTTTTGGGGCCAGTCAATCACTCCAAAACTATAGGTTAAGACACGAAGAGCAAATTGATTTATAGCTTGGATCTTGTTCCTAGGTTCTAATCATCTATATAGGTCATTCCCAAAGGTAGTTATCTCATGTTATTTACATGTGACCCATCATTCTTGGTTTTCAAGCCTATGTGATTAAAAATTTGTCTACAGCTTAAACCAAGGACATTAATACATACAATATAACCACTGTAATTTGAGCCCCAGCACACCAAGATCACAGCATTATATTAACTTCAACTTCCTTATTACCAGAACTTTGTTGCGGACTTTTGTATCTTATTACAGTGTAAAGCTAGAATACACTACAATTACAAAAAAATCACACTGTTTCTTAGGATCACTAACATATACAGCAGTCACTGATAAAACTCCCCACCAAATATTTAAAATACCTGTTACCACATTCTATACAGAACTGTTTCAGTATAATATGCAATTTATATCATGGAATGTTTATGCAAATATTAACAAAAATGACTTCTTCAGTCCCTCTGCTGTCCTGCTAAACTTTAATAACAAAGTGGGGTTAAACAGTCTAGAGTTGTCCCACCAGCTTAACACATTCTAACTTAAACTAATTTTCAGCCTTCTCTTGCAAAACCAAAGTTCACATCTGAAAACTGCATTTGATGGGAATGCTGTTTTACAGCTCTCCCATTTATTCACCAGTTCACATGGTTACTATTCTTCTTGATCATCTCATCCTCCCAGCACCGATCTCTACTTCAGGAATGAAGTACTCATTCTTCTAGTCATCTTTTGATCTTTATGTCCCTGAGGCATTTATCCTTGAAACAATGGAAAGTGTTTCACTGAAAAGGTTTATCTATGGGCTTTATTACTGTCGTAAGACTGAAAAGTAGTCACTTAAGCTCCTATTGTTTCTTCCTTCACCTGTTCTGCATACAAAAATGTCAATTATCCTCCAGGAAAAATACTTGGAAGATGGCTGGATATAGCAACTTCAATCTCACATCTGCCTCTTGGCTTCCCCAGTTGTGGGGATAAACATACAGGTTCATAAGTACTAAGCTAGCTGCCCCTTGTGGGTCCTTTCAAGCCTAGCCCATTTCCCCAAAGGTGAGACTCAAACCCTGTATTTTGTGCTTGTGAGGCAAACATCTTAACCATTATACCAATGCCAACCCCTCAAACATTCATTTATGCCTCATCAGGGAATCAAACCCTGGTCTCCCTCCTGACAGGCACAGAAACTCACCACTATACCAACAAGGAAACCAGTAAACTTTATTCTCTGTATTTCAGGCAGAAGAGAAGCATCATCTGTACCCTCGCCCCTCAGACACACACAAACTCTAGTGTCCTCAATTTTTAATACTTTTCCCTTCTGACACAGCTTTGTCAGGAACACTTCCTCCTTCTAATATGACTGTGTCTTTACTAATATAGGTCTTTGCTGCTTTTTCATGGCCATATCTGCAGTATACACATGATCAAAACCTGTTGTAGAACACCAGTCCAGTTGCTTATTTGCATTTTCATAAAAAGAATGCAGTCTATTCCTACCACTTTGTCTGGTACAGCAAAAACATCAGGTTTACTCTGCCTGCTAAGCCTTCTAACTGTACTGTATTTTGAAACTGTTCTTCTTGAGAAAACTCATTTTCAACTAGGCTTTCCTTCATTTCAGTCTCAGATTTCTGCATTTTTATCAAATCATCTAAGACCTACTTAAAGCATCTTCTATTTTTCCAGGCTCTTGCTATTTCACTTTATATATCCAACACCTCCAATTTATTTTTCCTCTAAATTACTGGAAACAGTTCCCTTACTAAAGGCTGAACTTTGGACTTTTTACTGAATAGTTGAAAGGCTGTTTCAAGCCAGAGCTGTTTCTGCTCATTTATTGGTTGACTGTATCTTCCTTGCTTCAATGTTCTATCTGCTGGCCTTTAGGCAGTGCAATTACTAGCCCGTAACTAAATTTTACCCTGACTGGTAACTTTCACTGGTAACAATTTCTCAGTTTACACTGGGAGAACTCTAACCTGTTGCTCAGTGTGCAGACATCCTGGAGATCCACTGTCCCATTATGTTCTGAGTAGCTACATTTTTCGATTAAACATCATTTAGAATACTGAAGTTTCTACAGTTTTGGTGTTTTCCGCAAACTTTCTATGAAACCCTAAATAAGTATACAGGCAAACATGACTGACTTATTGCCCTAAGACAATTGAATCTAAAAAATGAAACAATGTCTCTCCTCTGACTTCCTTATGTCTCAACCTTCACAAAGGTTTATCCATATTACTCACCATCATTTTCCTTTTGTGTGAAGCAAGTAATATACACTAGAAACTCTAGGCTAACCCATCTAGAATACAGCAACCAGCCTCCGCAGGTACGGCAAGGGTACGGCACCAAAATGAATAAAGTCCAAGAAAGAACAGTGTTACACTGACGAAGGCTATGTAATCTTTACTGAAACCTGTGTTTTTGTTGTCACACTAAACATGTATACACCACTTTGGGCTGGCAGTTCTTTCTTGGACTTTGTAACCCATCTAGAACCCATCATGAGGACATATATTTCTGGTGTAGTTAATATCCATTTTCCATCACACACAGACCTCTTCAATCTCCCACAATTAACTGGCCTGACAGTCCATAACATAATTCTGCTTCTGGAGAAACCACCAAATCCACCAATCAGAATATCAAGCAAGGGGGAAAGGTTTCTCCATGTCAGTTATGGAGAAATCCACAAATGTGTAAAAGTCCTCCATTCATTTGACTCTGAAACAGATATTTATTTGTTGACCAGGAGAGTCCGGCTGGATGCATATCCATTTTCAGCAGACTATTTACTGAATAGCTTAAGATCTCACCCATTTTAAAATAACTCAGTGAAATTAAGAGCAACTTGTGCATTTTCAAGTGTTCACCAGAGAAAAATCAAACTTTTCTTCTTTACTACTTCAAAAATTAAGAATCCTATCAAATTCTGTTCTCTGATCATTCCTCTCTCTCTTTAACAATCTTCACTATAATATTAACTTTAATTCAAAATATAGGAATACAATAATACTAACACTCTTACTGAAATATTTTATTATACTAGTATTAACTCCACTTTCCATCAACCTTGTCACTTCCATAACATGCATCCAACTTCCACTCATGAATCTAGCTTTTAAACAGAGAACTGACTGGCAATATAAACCCATAAATAATGCAGTTCTGAAAACTGTAATCATTCATAAACGTAAACTATTACAAAAGCCATTGTTAATACAAAAGTAAAAGCTACAGACAATGGGCATACTGTACTACTGACCACTTTTTATTTCAAAAACTTCCCATATAACTACAGAACTAAGCACAGTAAAATTTAAAATGACACATCTTTATAAGTTTTCAAAATCATCAACTACTGCACAATCCGAATATCACCTTAACTCAAAACCACCTTTGTCCCTATAATAAAGGTGATGCAATTGCCATATAATGTAGCCAGCTGCAGAAAACATCAAATAAGCAATATACAGAAAATTCAAATTAGCCTAGTTAGTAGAACAAAGGAAAATGCATTTTAACTTCTTGAGAAAGGAGGCATTAATCCGAACAGGAGAAAAGCAGAAACAGAGATCCAGCACAGTCTATCCTAGTTAACATCACTGTTACTTCTCTAATTACACATACACAATTAGAAAATAGAACTAATTGTCCAATTATTATTCCATAAGTTTAAATAAGAACTATAAAGAGAGAAAGAAACAACACTATATATCATTAAACATTCTGATTCAACAGAAATGTGGATTATTAGAACTAAAAAAAAAACAAGCAGCAAAATTACATTTAAATATAAACAACGTTCAACATATTAAATAAGTGATAAAATTAATAAAATGTATCAACAGCACTGCTAGATATAATTTCATGTAGGACTTTAAATTAATCCTGTCTTTGTAATTAACAATAACAGAACCAACCAAATAAATAATGTCTATCTTCATCTATAAACCATTAATTAGTAGCTCATATTTCTACACTAACAATTTAAAAGAACAGCACATGAAAAGTTGCACTCTTCAATAACAAGCCAACCCAGCCCAAACATATTCTCAAAAGAAACAAACCTGCATATGATTTACATACATCAATCACGCAAAGAGAAACCGAGTAAACAAACTGTGTCTGCAGTTTTAATGGCATACAGCATTTATCTCTCAAACCTTAAATATGCTTTTTAAGATATGTATCCATAAACAAACCTCAAAAGTAAACAGTTGGGTTTCACTCTGAAAAATTCTCCCACACTTAAAGTATAGCCTCAGGCAGAAATGCTTGTTCTTTCAAATGACTGTTCACCCAGTGTAGTACAGAGAAACAATTACATACTTCCATTCAAATCTTCATGTTTAGTCAATTCATCTTCCACATTTATCTACTGAGCTTATACAGAGTACGTGCTTAAACTATCCTCTTATCAACATAACGAGCCTTCCCACTCAAACCACGTTCATGCACACTATTTACACAA
This sequence comes from Protopterus annectens, assembly GCF_019279795.1. Taxonomy (NCBI): domain Eukaryota; kingdom Metazoa; phylum Chordata; order Ceratodontiformes; family Protopteridae; genus Protopterus; species Protopterus annectens. The sequence goes on from NC_056733.1 coordinate 47,812,189, forward strand.
ATTTACAAGGTTTTAAAGTATAGCTGGTCTTGCTTGTCATGTATGTGAAGAGCTATACGTACATGCATACATTAGGAAGTTCCTGTTGTACTTTTGGGACCTGACAATGCAAGCCATGATAATCCAAGAAATTAGTATAGACTTCCCCTGATCATACCAAAGTCAAAGACTACTACATCTTGAAGAATTTATCTTTTTGAGGTGTATTAGTCTTGAGTTAGTATATAAAAGTAGTGAGGGGTGCAAGGCTGCAGCCCTCCAAAGTAGTTTCACATGTTTTTTTGACATGTAGGATTATTTGTGACTCTCAATTATAGAGTCTCAGGCTTCTGATAGGGCTCCTTAAAAATGGGTCCACATCAGTTCACTGAAAAACAGTATACTGAGGGTCATAACACTGACTACACGATGCTGAAATGCCAAAATACTGAAATCAAAGTACCTACTACATTACATGTGTACAAAAGGTAGCACACCTTTCCCCACAGCCATATGAGCACTAATTTCAGAGTTTCACAAACAGGGGAGTGACACTGTTTGCTAACTGACTGCTTACTGGCACAGCATATATATATATATATATATATATATATATATATATATATATATATATATATATATATATATATACACACACACACACACATATATATATATATATATATATATATATATATATATATATATACACACACACACACACACACACACAGCTCTCTCTCTCTCTCTCTCTCTCTATCTATATATATATATATATATATATATATATATATATATATATAGTTTACTATCAGAATGTCGCTGAACAAGATTCCCACTCCAAACAAAGAAAGTACAGTTTTGTACCTACCATAAATGTAGATGTTCGAAGATCCACATTGCTGCAGTCCTTACACTTGGGTAGTCCGCTGTCCTCGGTCGGCCCGAATATCAAAGTATAAGGCTGACGTCGGTCAAGGCGCATTTGACTGACATCAGGACGTCAGGGTACAAATGCGCATGACCGACGTCATATCCTCAGTCTTTTCTTGCCCCAGATGTCAGAAGACCCTAAAAATAAAGGTCAAAACCAAAAGACAGCAAACAACCAACCAACCACCCTTGCACTAACTATATGTACAAAATATACAATATACACAATATGTACAACCCAACCCACACAACCACCTCTAACTGCAGAGGGAAGGAGGGAGGGTAAATTGGACTGCAGCAATGTGGATCTTGAACATCTACATTTATGGTAGGTACAAAACTGTACTATGTTCTTCATCTCACATTGCTGCAGTCCTTACACTTGGGTAGAATCCCAAAGCAGAGGTAAGGGAGGATGGCTAACTACAAGGAAGCAGGAGCTGCCAAAATGCCCTGCAAAACAGCAGTGGCAAAACCAGCCCTGGATTTAGAGTAAAGTGGCAGGTGATAATGCCTAGAGAAAGTATGCACTGAACTCCAAGTAGCTGCCTCCAAAATATCCTTGGTTGCCACTCCCTCAAAAGCTGTTGAAGTGGCAGTAGCCCTAGTGGAATGAGGCCTAATCCCAGCTGGAACCTCCTTGCCATGATGGGAATAACAGAAAGCAATGCAAAACCCAATCCACTTAGAAATAGTTTGTTTTGACACAGGCTTGCCCTGAGAACTCAAAGCAAAAGAAACAAACAACTGCTGAGACTGCCTGAACCCTTTAGTTCTGTCCAAATAATAACGCAACTGCCTGTGTACATCTAAAGTGTGCAAAATCTTTTCCCCTTTATTTTGGGGATTTGCATAAAAAGTAGGCAAATGAATAGTTTGGTTTAAAGCCACACTAGAAACCACCTTAGGCATAAAGGAAGGATTAGTACGTAATGATACCCCATCCTTATGGAAAATCAAAAAAGGCTCAACCGCCATAAGGGCCTGCAATTCAGAAACCCTTCTTGCAGAGGTAATTGCCAACAAAAAAGCAGTCTTCCATGATAAGTATTTCAACTCAGAAGTAGCTGCAGGCTCAAAAGGTTGTAGAGTGAGTTTCTCCAACACAAAATTGAGATCCCAAGCAGGAGTAGGAGCTCTTCGTGGGGGTCTTATATTCTTTGCCCCTCTAAGAAATTGCTTGAACAAAGGATGAGAAAACAATGGTGGGACACAATCATAGTGAGCGAAATTGCTGCAGCATGAACCTTAATAGAAGAGAAAGACAAACCTTTGTCCAGTAACTCAGTAAGATATTGAAGAGCCACACTCAAATTAGGCTCAGAAACATCAAAATCTTTGCTGCCCTCCAAAATAAAAATCTCTTCCATTTATCTGCGTACACTTTCCTTGTACTAGGCCTTCTAGCTTCCAAAATCACATTCAAAACTTGTTGTGGAAGTTGAGACCCTCTATGGTTCAAAACAGAATATGCCAGGCTGTTAGGTGAAGAGAGTGAAGTTTGACATTCAGCAAATGGCTGTCCTCCTGTGACAACAGGTGTGGAATCGAAGGCAAAGGCCATGGAGGCTTCCGTACCAGACTTCTCAGTAATGGGTACCAGTGCTGTCGAGGCCAATCTGGAGCTATTAAAATCATCCTTGGCTTGTCCTGTCTGACCTTTAGAAGTACCTTTGGGAGGAGAGGCAGAGGAGGAAAGGCATACACATGAAGATTGCTCCAATTGAAAGAAAGAGCATCCACTTTCCAAGCTGTGGGATGAAACCTTTTTGTGCAAAACTTTGGCAGCTGATGGTTTAGTGGAGAAGCGAACAGATCTATGTCTGGAGTTCCCCATGACACTGTCAATTTCTGAAATACATGAGGATCCAATTTCCACTCGTGGGATCCATAATTCGTCTGCTCAACACATCTGCTAAGGAGTTCTGTGCTCCTGACAGAAACCTTGCCTGAAGATTGAGCTGTAAACTGAGAGCAGTCTCCCACAAAATCATTGCTTGCCTGCATAGAGGATAAGAATGCGTTCCCCCTTGCTTGTTGATGTACCACATGACAGTTGTGTTGTCTGTTAGAATCAACACCTGCCCTGGAAGAAGTAGATCCTTGAAAGCTATTAATGCAAACTGGACTGCTAACATCTCCTTCAGGTTGATATGTAGATGTTGTAGTCTGGCAGGCCACTTGTCTTGTATCCACTTTCCATTTAGATGAGCTCCCCAAGCTTTGTCTGAGGCATCTGTCGTTAAAATCTGACTCGCCTCTGGCCGGGTCACAGAGAGTCCCTTGTTTAGGTGACATTCCTGAGCCCACCACAAAAATTCCTTTTGAATGCAAGGTATTATTTGAATGACAGTGTCTAGATCCTGGCAGTGCTGTGTCCATACATTTTTGAGATACCATTGCAGCTTCCTCATATGCAGTTTGGCATTGGGAAGCACCAGAATACAAGATGCCATGAACCCTAAGGCTTGAAGGACTGTCCTTGCAGTCAGCCCGGACTGATGAGAAAGCTGATGGAAGTAAAGGGATAGACTCTTTTGTTTGTCCGGGGTTAAAAAGGCCATCTGGGATGCTGTATTCAGTCTCACACCCAGAAAGCACATGTCCTGAGAGGGTACTAGACTGGACTTTATTTCGTTCACAGAATACCCCAGGCATCTTAGCACTGTTATCACATATTCCAAATGATGAAGAAGCTCTTCCCTTCCTTGAGCCAGAATCAGGTAGTCGTCCAAATAAGGATAGATCTGTATTCCTTTTAGCCTGAAGAAAGCTATCACTGGAGCCAGAACTTTCGTGAATACTCTGGGCGCAGTAGATAAGCCAAAGGGCAATGCAGAGAACTGATAGTGAGAAGTCCCAGCTCGAAAACGCAGATACTTCCTGCAACTTAGTCTGATAGGAACATGAAGGTAAGCCTCCTTGAGATCCAAAGTTACCATCCAATGATCTTTGCCCAGCAGAGGTAAAAGCTGCTGTAACGTCAACATTTTGAACTTGGGAATGTCCAGATAAGTGTTGAGGGTAGATAAATCTAAAATTGGTCTCCACGTGCTCCCCTTCTTTGGTACTAGGAACAGGCGAGAATAAAATCCTAGGCCCACTTCTGGCATAGGGACCGGCTGTATGGCCCCTATTTGGAGTAACAGAGAAACTTGCTTGTGAGCCTCTATTCTTTGTTGAGGAGGAACGTCTGGCATGCCTTTGAAAGGAGGCAAGGTATGGAAATAGAACCTGTAACCGTGGTGTATTAAATCCAATACCCATCTGTCTTGGGTAATTAAACTCCAATTTTCTCTGAAAAGTGCCAACCTTCCTCCCAAAGGTGCTGCCAGACGAGAAGGCTCTGGCAGCTGAAAAGGTAGATCATTGGGTCTGTTTACGAAAGGACTGACCCCTGCCCTCACCCGAAGACTGTGCAGGAGAACTCCCTGTTCTATGCCTGAAAGAGCCCTGAGCTCTGCCCCTACCATGTCTAGCTCTACCCCTAGACTGGGAATCATAAGAAGGATACGTCCACCCCTTAGTAGGCCAATTTCTACTAAACTTTGGAGGCTGGACCTGCAAAAAATCTTTAACAGTCTGCATAGACTTAGCCTGGTCTTCCATTTTCTTTAAAACTGCCTCAACAGGAGGACCAAACAACACGTCAGATTGTAAAGGAGCATCTAAAATCCTTGTTTTAACATGTTCAGACAAATTTTGATCCCTTAGCCAGGCGTGCCTGCGAAGAACTGACCCAGTGGCAGCCACCCTAGACGAGGCTTGTACAGCATCAAAACCACATTGCAAAGAATGCTTACCCACCTGTTCAGAAACATGTACTAAATCCTGCAACTCTTTACAATCAATACCTACTGCCAGAGCATCAACCTTAGACTTCAATTGTGAAAGGAGATAGTTTTGGTATTTCAACATGTGAAACTGGCAATTCAAAGCCCTCATAGCAAGAGTGGAAGAAGTATAAACTTTCTTTCCCCATCTATCCAAGGCCCTAGCCTCTTTGTCTGCAGGAACCGGATTCTTTACAACAGAAGCCTTAACACCTTTAGGCCCCTGGCTAACAGTTTCTGGGTCTGCCCTAGGACTCTTAAAAGATACTTATGAGCTTCAGGCACCCTGTAATACCTATCCGGCTTAACAGGAGCAGGAGGCAAAGAATCAGGATTAAGAGAAGCCTCTGAAAAACATCTTCCACTACATCCAAAACAGGAGGTATAGCCAAAGGCCTATGCTGGGGTAAAAACAAAAATTCCCTAAGCCTTTTCCTGGAATCAGAGAAGTCCTGACCTTCCCACTTAAAATGCTCCTTCATGGAATGAAGAGTTTCTGAAAAAGAAAAATCCTCAGGAGGAGAAGCAGAAGGAGTAGAATCATCCACATCAGAATCAGAATAAGGAGAGTACTCCTGCAAGTCTTCAGCCGAAGACTCTGAAACATCTGAAGCCTGCTCAAAACCCCCCGCTCAGGCTCCATCCTAGGTCTCTTATCAGGAGGGCATAGAACCCCTAATCAAAGTAATCAAATCTTCTGCCATTTTAAGCATATGCTTCTTGGGCACAGTTCCTGAAGAGCTAGGGGTAACACCAACTGAAGCCAAACCTGGCCTGCCCCTGGGAGAAGCCTTTGAAACAGAAGGAGAGGGCCTAGCCACCCTGGGAAGGGAGGGGAGTATAGTAACCTGAGAAGCCCCCTCAGCCTGACTTGCCTCCTGAGAGGCCACATCTTGCAATAATAAAGTCTCACCCTGGGAACACAAAGAAACCTCCGGTGGAGCCACCGGCTCCACCGACACCTCTAAAGAACCGGCGTCCGGTACAGACGGTTCTTCTAGCCTAGGCTTAACTGCTTTGTCCTTGCGCTTCTTCGAAGAAGCGGGCGTCGGAGCATCCGACGGCATTTTATAATTGCACCGCTTCCCAAAGACTAACCTTGCACAATCCAACCTTCTCTTTATAGTGCGTTTATTAAATCTAGCACAAGAGCGACAGCCAACAACGTCGTGCTCAGGCCCTAAGCAAGGAATACACAAAGTATGATAATCTCTATGCGGTATCTGTTTCCCACAAGAAATGCAATTACTGACTTTTTCTGACATCCGGTAAATGACTGAGGCAAGAAAAAACTAAAATATTCCCCAACGGGGTACTTAGCCAACTTTGAACTCTGTCTGAAACTTCGAAATCGAAAAATCTCAGAACGCCAACCGGCACTTGCAATGCTGCTTCTGCATCGGACCATGCGGCAAAAAAGACTGAGGATATGACGTTGGTCATGCGCATTTGTACCCTGACGTCCTGATGTCAGTCAAATGCGCCTTGACCGACGTCAGCCTTATACTTTGATATTCGGGCCGACCGAGGACAGCGGACTACCCAAGTGTAAGGACTGCAGCAATGTGAGATGAAGAACATCCACAACTACGAAAAAAACAAATTCTGCAAAGCACAACATTGAATCAGCTGAAAGAATTCATCAGATTTGACATTAAAATCGAACACATGTGATGTCTGTGTAGGAGCGCAGGAAAACTAAACTCCTACACCTAACATCATGTTTTTGCAGGGGTGCAAACCCCCCCAGCACCCCCCCTCCCCCACAATCCCCAGCTAACTATATATTCCAACTCTAAGATCATACTACAGTGAGGAAAGGGATAAATTCCCCAAACCACACTGTACAGCAATCTGACAGTATTTCAAGTTCATATCAGTGAATGCACAGTGCATTCGCTTATATGAACTTTCAACACAGAAATGTTCAGCAATTTTAATAGTAAACCCACCCACACACACACACACATATATATATATAGATATATAAAATACACACACACACATACACACACACACACACACACATATATATATATATATATATATATATGTGTGTGTGTGTGTGTGTGTGTGTGTGTATACATACGTATGTATAGTACATGCATGCTCTCAATTGGCAATTTTGAGTTCAACTTTGTGACGTTGCAACATTTAGACATATTAGGATTCTATACTCAGTATTATGACTTTCAGTATTTCACGTACCCTTAGAAAATTTTTTTTACAATAGTGATACTCTTCAGTGGAGTGTCCTTCTGTTCTTACACCTAACAGAGCTATGACTTAAGACCTTATCAAGCAAGTAGGTGACATATTAATCATCTTATACTATGTGAATTTCCAGCAACACCACAATCACACTTAATATGTAGACATATCAATTTACACATTTTAAAAAACAGCTTCAAGCCTCTGTTCACATCTACTAGAAACATTAAAATATCCTGCCTGTATCAACTAAGCCTATACATTAGCAGTCTTACAAGCATGTAACACCATTTTTATTACATCTGTAGTATGCAGTTTACAAAAATAGTCCATTACCTAATCCACACATTTTCAGGAGAAATGCACCAGCTGCTGTACAGAAATGCAGCTTCCCCTTTCAGTCTAATCTTTTGTTCCTCCCATTCTTCTTCCACATTTTTTTTTTCTGAACTCATAGTACCCACAATGTCAGAAATGCTAATATAATCCAGTGGAGCTGCTCCACAATAAATTTACATATTGTCTCTTCATTTGTATATGTTAATGAACCAGACCAAGTAAAATGTTCAACAGATCAGGAATAATTTAAAAATCAATTTAGTCATCACTGCTTATACTGTGAACCCCCCCCCCCTAACAAACTGCATCTACTGCTGAAAATTAGCTTAAGAGTAGTCATGCTCAGCATAAAGTCAAGCTACTGAAAATTGCTTTCATGGTTGCCATACTTGCCACAAAACATGCTCTTTCCTGTACCATAATGAAATCTGACTCAAAATACCTCCAAGTCTGCTTGGTTTTGTGGCATACAGCTATAAAGCCTTGACTATGACCCAGGCAAACAGCCTGTTCAAGTAGTAGCTTGGGAAGCTGGAAGAGATGAATGAGGGGATAGAAATTTACAGTGAATGACCACTTGCAAATCCTGGGAAAGGTGCTTCCAGTTGCTTGATCACCATCATTTAAATAGATGCTTTGCACAGCATCAAAAAACAGTCATGGCCAGGAACATACGCTTGGCACTGCCAAATGGGTGAGGGCAGATTTCAGCAGAATCCATGTGGTAGCATACATGTATAAGGAAAGTAGGTCACTCTTGTATGGTGATGTGGGTACTCGTGTCAGCCACCTGGAGGAGGTAAATAAGACCTAAATAAAGTCTCAACTTCTAAGTGGGCCCATGGACAGGCTGGGGAAAATAGCAGTGGGGTGGAGGTTGTGAGCTAGTCTGTGGGCTTGGTGGCTGCATGGGAGGTTTAATGCTGTAACAGGACCCATGCTGCAGCCCCTGAGGCTGCTAGGACAGTATGTGGTATGGGACTGATAAGGTACTAGGTGGGTGGTTTGCTGCAAGAAAGGCTGTTTTATGTACAGCTGAGGTAAAGCAGCCTTCATATACCTGCCTGGATGACTACACCCCTCCACTGGATTCTTGCCCAAGCCAAGCTACTGTCCACATTTTCACTAACATGGACTGAATAGATGCAAATCATAGGAAATAAGCTCACGGTTGGTAAAAGTGAGATAAAAAAGCATACAGGCAGAAGAGAGCTCTATGCTTCCCAAATTTCTTACTTCCAATCAAAAGCAAACACATAATTTTTCCATTATGAGAGTTCTTTGAAAAGTCTGTTCACTGATCTATCCTCCTTTCTATGAAATTCAATACATTTGTACATTCTTACTCTTACAGCACTCCAATCAATCTTGTTTTTTCCTCTGAGCTTTATTTTCAATTGCAAATAACTGATGTTCCAAATATAATTCATCCATTTGATTTGACAGTAGTTCAGATGGAAGTAAAAGATCCCACACAGCACTTATCAAAGAGAGTAGGGTACATTATATACAAAAGTAATTCTTATTTACAAAATATTTACGTATGTACAACATATGTACAAATATAAATATACAAATCTGCTTACACAGTCATAATTTCCTTTACAACCATACTAAATTTTTATGTCTATTAGACTCCCACTCCTTCTTCCGTAACCACCATCTGATTTCACTTAATTTTGTTGGTAAAATCCATTTACCATTAAATGTAATTTCATTTATTCTTTTATTCCACATTGCTTATCTAGTCTTTTAACATATTTTTTAGTGATATTCTTATAATATCCATATTTAATAATATCCATGTTTATTTTATCCACTTTTTATACCTTCAAAAACATTTTCTTTACAAAGTTTTCCCCATAACTTTTTTACCCTTTTACATTTCAAAAACACATGTTCTGTAGTTTCTTCTACTTGACAATGTAAACATACTCTTATCATTTTTCTTTTTATATGGAATGTTTACTTTAACAAAATGGCAATTTATTAACAATTTCCTCAAAATATCTTGACATTCTGCTTTCTGATTACACCATTTGCTTCTTATTTTTAAATCTTTAATGTTTTTCCCTCTGGTAGATTTTCCCATGGTTTTATATAGTAATGTTTTATCTTTGCATTCTAATACCATACTTTCTTTTCTTTTTCTATATCAATTTTTACTTTCCACAAAAACATTTTTGGTGACATTTTATTTCTTCACTTATACCCACTTTCTCTTTTACTCTTTTTACCATACCCAAAAATTTATCATACTTCTATTTATACAGTTTTACTACTAATCTTTCATCTTTTTCATTTATCCTCTAACACTTGATGAAGCAGCATGTGCCACTGGGTTAATTATCCGTAAACCTCCTCCTTCTTTATTTACATACAAAACTTCTCTTTTTACTGGGTTTAATCCAGAATCCCACAAATTAAAAAATATATATCTGCAATAATTCCTTTTCAAATACTGTTGGCAGCATAAATACACTTGCTAAGTATGCTACTTCTCCCATCAGTACTGAATTCATCAAATAAGTCTTTTTCCTGAATGATATAATGTTCTCCAGAAAAGACAAGTTGTTTTATTTATTCTGTTGTTTTTTCCCATTGAATTCTACTTAAATCTTTATTCTCAAATTTTATACCAAACAGAAATTTTATTCATTGTAAAATATATACCACCTAGGTTTACTACATCACCTAAACCTTTACTTTTCTCTTTAATCAAAGCCATCCCTATCACCTCTAGACACCCACTTGTGCAAATTATTACTTTTTATCCAAATTTTTTTTTCAATTATAATGTCATATGCATATACTAACAGAAATGAAATTCTTAACCCTTCAGGTGTTTTATATACCCCATTTCACATACTATCACATTCACAATGTAAAGAGTACACAACTCATTGAACATCCCTGTCTTACACCACTCTTCATATACACCTCTTTGCTTAACCAGCCATTTACAAATATTTTAACTTTATTACTATATGCTGACATATATACTTTCTCACTTATATAATATTCTTTAATTACTACCCTTAAGATTTCCTAATTGTGTCAAATACCTTATTAAGATACCCTGTCATGATTTTTGCTTCTTTTCTATTCATAATATCATCCACAACTTCTCTATCATTAATAATGTTTGACAACCCTTACCCTTTATTATATATATATATATATATATATATATATATATATATATATATATATATATACTTTCTTCCATAATATTTTCCATTTTAGTTTCAAATCTCTTTTGTATTATTTTCATAAAGATCTTATATTCATTATCAGTCTTCAGTTTTAATTATTTTCTTCATTTCTTCTTCCATATGAATTTAAGTATTCTACTACGGAGATCTTTATATATAAAACCTTCATTTATCCATTCATTCAAAATCTTTATTTTTTTTGCAATCCCTTAAATTTTTATACATTTCATACCATATTCCATCTGGTTCTGTAGCTGACTCTATATTTATTTGTCTTAATACTTTTTCTAGCTCATTTAAAGAAATCTCCTTTTCCAATGTTTCATTCTCTTTTTCTGTTAACTTTACTTTCCGTTTTATTCAATGCCTTCTTTTTTTCTTTAAATATTTCTTGTAAATATTGTACTACACTATTCATAATCTTTTCCAGAGTTCTTTCTATTTCTCCTTTTACTTCTGTCATTATACTATCACCCTCCTTCACTAGTCTGCTTAAGTAACTCAATACTTATTTTCCTTATAAAAACATCTTTGCTTATATAACACATCTTTTATTTTTGTCTTTCTTTATTTGATATAATTATTTTTCTTTGTCAAAATACTTTCTGTCACTATGTTCTAACTCTACCAATGCATTATTTGTTCTTTTACATTTTTCTTTCTCTACTTCTCTCCTACAATACTGCCACTGCAAAAAAAAATAACTTTTTTTTTTATTTTTTTCCTTAAACATAATCTACCATGCAGACAAATTTTTATGCAATGGTCTCATAATATGATCTTTCTATAAATGTATTACTAATTTCTTTCCTCCTTCTTTCCATGTTTTCTCATTTCCCATTTTTATTCCTTTGCCTATTTTATATATTCCTTTATTTCTAGTCCTATTACAAAATGATCACAAAATCCTGTTTCAGTCACATTTCCTTCTACAACTAAACCTTCTAATAGTATAAAATAAAGAAGTTGTGTGCTCACCATAACATTCCATGTTTGTTGTCCATCTCGCCCTTCATTCTTACATGTAGTTCAGAGCTGATCCTCAGCTCCAACTCTGCCATATACAGAAGCTCGAAGTTTCTACCTTGGCTCGTGGCACGGTAGGTATCCCATCATGCAGTGGTATCAACCCTTAGATCTTGTTTGCTGCTGACTATAATAGAAAATTATTCTGTACCCTCATGTAAAGGAGAAACAATAGTGAAAAGGTCTTCAATATAAAGGTAAAGAACAAAATTTTCCCTACCAGCTCCTCTAGGATTATTTGGATGGGGGTAGGTTTGTAAGAATGAAGGGCGAGATGGACAACAAACATGAAACATTATGGTGAGTACATAACTTCTTTATGTTATGTTGTCCTATCTCGCTTTCATTCTTACATGTGGGACAGCGTCCCTAGCACCTTTTTCATGGGTAGCTCACGGAATACACTCTAGCACTGTGGAACCAAAGGAAGCTCTGTCCCTGAAGGCCTAATCAACCTTGTAATGAGTGATAAAAGTATGTGAACTTGCCCGGCTGCACAAATATTGTCCATTGAAAATCTGGCTTGAAATGCAGTGGATTTTGCTACTGACCTGGTTGAGTGACTTCTAACTTTGAAGGTGAGTTCCTTGTTATTGGAGGAGTATATAAAAATTATGCAGTTGGAAAGCCAATTAGATAAAGTGATTTTAGAGACTGGCATACCCTTTCTTGCATCTGAAAAAGATATGAACAACTGATTTGACCTTCTGAAGTCTTTAACTCTGTGGAGATGGAACCTAAGTTATCTATGCACATCAAGTTGGTGAAGTTTGCATTCTGCCTTGTTAGTATGGTTAGGGAAGAACACTGGAAGCTCAACAGATTGGTTAATATTAGACTGAGAGCAAACCTTAGGGACAAAGGACGGGTTAGTTCAAAGCAAAATCCTGTCTTTATGGATAATCAAATAGGCCGGTTTGACTGAAAGCGCTAGTAACTCAAACTCTTCTAGATGAGGTTACAGCTACCAGAAAAATAGTTTTCCCCAAGAGGAACTTTAGATCGCATGTGGAAGAAGGTTCAAAACGTGGTGAGGTTAAGTGTGATAGGACAAAGTTTAAGTCCCAAGGAGGGACAGGTTCTTTAAATGGGGGGTCTCAATAATGAAGTGCCTTTCAAAGAGGCTTTAACACAGTCTATGTGCCATCAAGTTAGGTGTATGCTATCCTAAGTGGAAACTGGAGATAGCTGCTAGCTGGGCTTTAATTGTAGCAGCGGCTGAGCCCTATTGGAAGAGTTCTGAAATTAAATCCAAAACTGAAGAAATTAGGGCAGTGAAGGGGTCTACGTTTTTGGAATGAGCCCAAAAAGAGAATCTTTTCCATTTACTAGCATACTGTTTTCTGGTAGAAGCCTTATGAGAGGATATATCAAAATGTGTTTTACTGCTGGAGTGAAATCCTGAAGCCTGACTAAAGTTGGAAGTGGAGCAGCCAAGCTGTCAAGTTGAGGGGTGTGGAGAGAAGGATGGAGAGTTCCTGACATGCGTGTCAGAAGGTCTGGAACGGGGTCCAGAACCCATGGATCTTCCAATAGATGAGGCCGAAGAAAGGGGAACCAAATCTCATGAGGCCAATATGGAGCAATGAGAATCATTTTGCTTCCCAAGAATTTTGCTTTCTGAATGACTTAGTACGAGGGGAAATGGAGGAAAGGCATAAAGAAGTCCTGAGGGCCAACTGTGAGCAAGTGCGTCTCTCTGCGTCTCCCCCAAAGGGGGGATTAGGGCAAAGTAGCTGCTACATTTGGCGTTCATAGGAGAGGCAAAAAGATTGCAGCACGGCTGGCACCATTTGCGGATGATCTCTTCTGCTATGTTCTGATTTAGAGACCACTCGTGAGGCATCAATATTGTCCTGTTGAGCTTGTCGGGTATCACACTGGACTTTCCTGGGATGTGCATTGCTACTAGAAAGCATTGGGAAGAGTTTGCCCACTGCCAAACCCTCAGAGCCTCTTGACAAAGTGGGTATGATGTGGTTCCTCCCTGTTTGTTTATATACCATACCACTGACATATTGTCTGACTGGATTGCAATCATCCCTAGAGGGCGAGAGTTGTGGAGTGCTTGCAACACCAGAAGTACTGCTCTCATCTCTAGAACATTGATGCGCAAATGGGCCTTGTGTTCTTGCCATATGCCTTGGACGGTCTTTCCCAGATAATGCCCCCCTCCCTATCTGGGAAGCATCCGTGGTCACAGTAGCAACAAGATGATGTGGAATGAATGGTCTCCCAATGGTTAAATCATTCGACTGCATCCACCAAAGAAAATCCTTCTTGTAAGATTTTGTTATTATGATTAGGTGAGACAGAGGAAGTTGCTGAAGCGACCACTGGGAGAATAGTAACCATTGTAGAATTCTCATATGCATCCTGGCTAAGGGAACAAGGGTTATGGTTGAGGCCATGGTTCTCAGCTGTTTGAGCACTACCTTACCTTGACTTTGTGATTGGGGAGAAGGAACAATATCTGTTGTTTGAGATTCACAATTCTGTCAGAGGGAAGGCGAGCCAACACTGAAACAACGTCTATTTCTGCACCTATAAAGGTAATATGCCAACAGGGCAACAAGGCAGATTTTTACAAGTTTATTGTAATGCCTAGCAGAGCACAAATTTGTAGGGTCATGTCTCTGGCCTGTTGAAGTAGATGCTTGGTGTTGGCAGTTAGGAGCTAGTCATCCAGGTATGGAAACACTCGGAATCCAAGATGTCTCAAGTGAGCTGTTACTACTGCCATGCATTTGGTGAACACTCTGGGGGCTGTATGAGACCAAAGGGCAGAGCATGAAAGTGATAGTGACTGGCTCCCAGCCAGAAGTGTACGTGACTCCTCGATACTCTCTCCATTTTTACATGGTAGTATGCATCTTGGAGGTCTATAGAGCACATCCAATTCTCTTTCCCTAAAAAGAGAAGTATCGACTGCAGTGTCACCATTCGGAACTTGGACTTCTTGACTGATTTGTTTAGTTTGCTGAGCTCATATATGGGACTCCAGTCCCCTGTTCGTTTTGGTACTTAACAGAATCTTGAGTAAGTTCTGAATCCTATTTGGTCTGCAGGGATGGTTTGAATGACTCTTGTTTAGCAACTTTTGGATTTCTATGGTTGCTTGATCCCTGAGATATAGTGGAACATCCACGATTATTGTAGTTCAAGGAGGGGTGTAAGAAAAGGGTATGAAGTATCCTCTGGACATTATATTTTGTGCCCACTTGTCTTTTGTGATGTTTTGTCAGGCTTCTGGGGTACAAAGATAAACGTCCCCTGACTGACTCCAGTGTAGCAGAGTCAGGCTTCCTTTGAGGAGCGCTGATAGGAATGTCCGCTAAAGGAATCACACTCACCCTGGTTTTGCGGGCCCCCTCCGTCTTTAGGACAGCATCTACCATTATTTCCTCCCCCCTCTGCCCCTGGGGGAGGAATCACCTTGTGCATCTGGGAAAACTCTCTGGGATTTCTTGAACCACATCTTACCACTTTTTTGCCCTTTAGGATAGGGTCTTGAAGGGATGGAAAAACATACTCCAATGGCAGAGAGAGTTTTCCCATCCTGCTTGCATTTGGTGAGTGTATCTAACTTTTGGTCCAAAAAGTGAGGAACTGTCAAAAAGGGGCATTAGTGAAGGTAAACTTAAAATGGTCCACAAAGTTGCACAAGTGCATCCAGGTGAGTCTCCCAAGGGAAACTCCTGAACCCGCTGCCCTATTTGTTCCATCTGCTGTGTATATCAGTCTCATGGAGGAATTCCCTATGGAGTTTAAGGTGGATAACGAGTGGTAACCTTTTCTGTTACCCCCACAGTTGAAGTACCTTGTAGAGCATCTCCTAGTTCCTTCAGGAGATCTCTCTGAAGCCTTGTAAAATGGGCAAGATAATTCAGCGATCTAAGGGTGAATGCCACTGAAGAAAAAACACGCTTCCCATATCTGTCCATCGTTCGAGATTCTTTGTTCGGCGGATGAACAGATGAGAATATCTCAGCAAGCTCCTTCTTGATGGCTGCTGCCATAACCATAGCATCGACTGGCACATTTTTAGTCAAAATATCTTTTTCCATGGGGGCTGACAAAAACTGGTTTGGCCTCCTAAGGACTGGTTCCATCATGTCAGGTGATTCCCACGCCTTTCAACTGACCAAATCCATGAGTTTGTCGAAAGGAGGAGACACCCAAGAGACTGAAGGTTGATATCCGAAAGCCTTCAGGTACACAGACTCCTCATCAGAAGGGGTGGTGGTAGTCCAGCCGCCTCTCTGTTTTAGGATCTCAAGGATATCTGCAATGGAGATATCTTCAGAGGACGACCGTGGGGACCCTTCTGACTCCTTGAGGTCAGTGTCGGAGGTGACAGACTCATCAATGGAATCTACATGCTTCCTCTCTTACATGTTTTCGTCCGAGGGGGGGGCCATGTTTTCTTCCGAGGGGGGGCTCCTCAGAAGGGTATTCTGGGGAGGACTCAGAAGAGTGGGGATCACCCAAAGGGTGCTCCTGAGGCTGTGGATCTCAGCTGTCCTGTGGATAGGGTGTTGCAAGACAGAAGCCAGTGCTTTTGGGGGAGGAACATCAGTATTCTTGCGTAGGGCTGTAGATCTGGCCAGCACACTCATCAACTCGAAGGCCGACTTCCCCAGTTCCGAGGACACCACCAGTTCCAAAGAAGCAAAGGTAGCCCTCAGTTCTAGGGAGATCGGCTCCAAAGCCAATGTAGCAGCTGAGCTCAGTCGAGCCGATGCACTTAAAGGTAGACTCAGAACCAAAGAGGCTCGGGTCTGACCGGTAAACTTCGGTTCCTAGACACTATGGATGGCACAGAGTGTGTCAGAGCAGATATCTCTTGTAAATGAATGGCCCCAAAACAGTAGACATGTACACTATGCCCCTCCATAATTTGCATTTTTTGAGTATATTTTTGACATTTCTTGAAACCCGAAGGTTTGTGATCCTTCACTTTAGATTCCTTAGACATAATTTCACACTGTAAACAAAGCAGATATGCACTGTAAAGGAACAAAGGGTAATTAGATAGGTCCTCTAACTAAAACGGACCTTAACTATTGGGAGGAGGAGGAAAAACACACACACTAAAAGAGAAGTAAATGCCAAGGAGAGGACTAGGTCCTCTAACTTAAACAGGCCTAGCCCTGTCAAGAAACGGGAAAGAAACACACCACTAGGAAAACCCTGTAAAAAAGGACGGGCAAATAGGTTTATCTAGAGGGAAAACAGATCACACTGAGAATAGAAAGGGGAAAGATCAATAGTGGGCTAGGTCCTCTAACTTAAATGGGCCTAGCCATTAGAAAACAAACAGTTAAGTTACCTATGCCTAGACAAAACACAAACACACAGGGAGAAAGCGAATACCACAAAAAAAAAAAAGGACTAAACTATGGAGGTCCTGCAATGTAAAAACACACTATCCAATCTAATAAAGAGTCAACAAAAGGGTTAAAGAAGGGAAAAACAGCAAATTCTACAAGGAAATCATCTAAACTACCACTATGGGATACCACAAAACATAGGCCTGCAGAAAAAATGTCAACCAAATGGCTGACAAACCAGCGACAACTATAAAACAATAACTAGGATAAATGATTAATCTAAAGGAAGATTCTACTGTTCTAACAATGAAAAAACAAGCTTTATATGATAAAATACTGAAGAAAAAGCTAAACTTGGCCACAGTCAAGAAGAGCACTTCTGAACTTGTGGAGAGGCAAACAAGATCTAAGGGTTGATACCACTGCATGATGGGATACCTACCTTGCCACGAGCCAGCTTAGAGACTCTGAGCTTCTGTAAACAGCAGAGTTGGAGCAGACGGTTGGCTACAAACCAGATGCAAGAATGAAGGCGAGATAGGACAACATAATAATCTATTTAAGTTCTGTACATACCCCTTTTGTAAGTCCATGAATTTTTGTCCCAGTGTTTTAACTTACCGTATCTTACACCTTCTAACACTTTTCTTATATCACTTCCTTTCTTTTTATGCTTCCCTCTTAAATCACAGTTAAAAGTCTTCTCTTATTATAATATTTATCACTACATTGTCTAAACTCTGCTAAAATAAGCTTTTTCTTTCTTTACAATTAAGTATAAGCATATAACATTATAATTCTACATACTTGTTCTTTCCATTTTAAATCTACCAATGGTTAACTTCCCGTTTTTGCTTTAAGTTACATCTAATATCTTTACTGTATTGCTACACAATATGGCTATTCCAGAACATCTCTCATTTCCCAAATTCCAGCTTATCTTTCCTCCCCATAGTTTCTCTGCTTGTAATCTTTCTTCATTTGTTAAAAATCGTGTCTCTAAAATAATTACATTTCATCACATGCATTTCATCACATGTATTAAACCAATCTAAAATCCCTATTCTTCTTACGTAGTCTAAATACTCTTCATATTTACAGAAAGCATTCAACTTTTCATCTTTCCCGTTTCCTTGCATGCAGTGTTTCATATGTTCTAAGCAAATTACTAGGCTAGCTTTCTTAATGGCTATTCTAAGCCTAGCCAATTTCCCTCCCCAAGATGAGAATCAAAGGCTATGCATCGTCTGCAAGTGAAACATCCTACCCATTATACCAACCCCCAGTCCTTAGCTGTATATATTTATTTTCATCCTACCCATTATACCAACCTCCAGTCCTTAGCTGTATATATTTATTTTCATCCATTTCCTTTCTTTTTTCCTTTGTGATTACTAATTTAAATTTTCTTTTTTCTGTTTTTTATCCTTTTACCAAAATAATTATTTTTTTACTTCCTCTCAATTTATGTATTTATCATTTAATTCAAAACGTTTATGTCTTCTTTACTATTTTTCTCAACTACTACTTCTAAAATTTCCTCTCTTTGTTCATTTTTTCTCTCTTTTTCCTTACTATTTTCATGTTTGCAGTTCGCCCATAAATACCCAATTTTGTTATATTTAAAACATTTCAGTTCATATTTGTGCATCATATCCAATTTCCCCAGAAATACATCATTTTCTTTTGTTACAGTTACAGTGATGCCCCACCACTGGACCAGTAACTAAGGAGCCTCAATCCTCACCACTGGCAACAGTGCAAGACATTCACACTGGGAGGATGGCAGGTACACACTACGTATTTCCAGATGCAGCTCTCTGCATCAAGTGCAATTTCCCGTAAGAGCACACAGAGACCACAGTCAGTCTGGGGCTGGTTTCTCTCTCTTTCTCCAGATCCCCAATAAGACTCCCCACTGGCACAGCTATACAGTTGAGATATCAGCTGAGTGACCAGCCAAGACCTCCAACACCCTCTCTGTCCAACCAGAGCTCTGTGTCCCTGCCCATGTAGCTGACACACAGAATCTTTGAGGTTTGATTTACACACACACACACACACACACACGGAAAAGGCTGGCACATCTTCACTAGTTCTGCCCTGTTCTGCCCAGACTATAAGGTAGTTATTAGTGCCACCAGTCACTCCTCATCAGCTACTTTAAGGCCCTTAAAGGGTGTTCAATTTTACTGTGTGATGTTACTATCAATACAAATGGTAGTTTGACCAAGGGCAAGGCTAATAGAAGTGGCCCACAGTGTCATCAAATAAATATGCAAGTACTCTCAGAACTTAAATATCTCTAGAAAGATCAGCCATAGTGAAAGGTTTATATAAATTTAATAATAAAAGAACAAGACAATAGTAACTATATATTCACAGTGACATCAGAGTTCAGAATCACAGATATTTAAAACATTGCAGGACAGTCTCAACAAAAAAGAAAGAAAAACATCTAAACTAATCTTTACTATACTCCTGACTGTAAGAGAATTACTATACCCTAGAAATTTACTATTACAGGATGGCAGATGTGTGGTGAATGGATCTTGACAGGGCCAACAGAATACAGAATGCCCTGTCTCACTCAAAGACTTCTCAAAATAACATCTAACCTATTACTCCTGGGATACTTGCAGGATGGCATCACTTCTTGTCATCTGATTTTAGTTTCCAAGCTAAACTCCCACTGCTGGAAGCTGCCAGCATTTAGCATCTGCCTGTAAAAATAAACAGACAAGGTTTTTCCCTCAGATCTTGGTAGATGAGGGAAGTCATAAAACAACTGTATCCTTTTATGCTTCACAAGTAGCAATTAGCTCACTCTAAAGACAATACAGAAAGCTTCTCAGCACAGACTGTCTCTAGCTGCATCTTAATTGCACAGCCTATAAAGTAATTTAATTTCAACAATTTTCCTAAAGTTTGCTGAAGTTAACCTCCTGTATTCCAGTTTCCATTGCAAAATATATATATTTAAACAGTTACAAAAGTGTATGTGCACTTCTGTTCTCTTTCAGCAGGGCACACTGTGGATACATCTTTAAGCTCTGTACTTTACAAAATACCTTTTGTACAGAGCAGCCCAATACATACATGACATACAATTCTAATACATTTGTAACACAAGCAGTTTATATAGATTAGTTTGATATTCACAAATGACATGCAATTCCAGACAGCTGTGCTGGCAGTATTCTCCTTTGTCACCCCCCCCCCCCAAGACTCAAGCTAGTTTTTCAAGTGACCCTTGAGAAACGTTGCTTGAGAGGGATGAGCCTACCAGGGAATACATTACCCAATACCCTGTCTTGACAGCCCATCTACATTGGCATTGTTAACCCCACTGCGGTGTTGCACTGTCATATCATATGCCTGCAACCCTAGGCTGCACCTTAGTAGCTTAACATTTTGCTGGCTGGCTCGATGCAGCCATGTTAAGGGATTGTGGTCTGTAACTACAGTGAATGTCCTTCCATACAGATAAGGCTGACGTTGTTGCAGTGCCCATACTATGGCTAGACATTACTTTTCTACAGCTGTATAGGATTCCTTCCTGGGTTGGAACCTACGGCTGAGATATACGACTGGGTGCTCCTTTCCCTCTGAGGAAACCTGGCTGAGTACAACATCCACCCGCACAACAAATTCTTTGCTGTAATCTGGTCTGGCTAACACAGGGGGTCTTTCCAAAGCTCCTTTAAGCTTCTGAAATGCCTGCTCACATGCTAGGGTCCACACTACCTTATCTGGCCTGTTTTTCCTTGTCAGGTCTGCGAGAGCAGTTAAGTTACTATAACTGGGGACAAAATTTCTGTAGTACCCTGATGTCTCTAAGAATGCCTTCACCTGCTTTTTGGTAATGGGCAGGCCATGTATGAATGGCTTTCACTTTGGCAGGTTCTGGTCTGATCTTACCACTTCCCACTCCATGCCCCAGGCAGGAGACCACTGCCATACCCACCTGACACTTACTCAGCTTAATGGTCAACCCTGCCCTCTGTGGTATGCCCAACACCTCCCTGACAAACTAAAGATGCTCTTGCCTGGAATAGCTGTAGATGGCAATATCATTCAGGTAAGCAATGGCGAAATCTTCTGCTAGGATATGATCTACCAGCTTCTGGAAAGTTGCTGGGGCATTTTTCACTCCAAAGGATGTCTTCATGAACTCATACAAGCCAAAAGGAGTCACAAAGGCCAACCTCTCTCTCTCTAGTATTGGGAGTCAAAGGCACCTGCCAGTAGCCTTTGGTAAGATCAATAGTGATAAGATACCGATCCCAACCCAGACGCTCTAAAGCTTCATCTGTCTTAGGCATGGGGTGAGCATCTGACCCTGTGTTTCCTGTAGTCCCCACAGAACTTGGTGCTGCCATCCTTCTTTGGTACTAGCACCACTGGGGAGGTACTAGCACCACTGGGGAGGCCCAAGGACTGCTGGACTCCTGGATTATCCCTTGTTCCAAAATTTCCTGTAGCTCCTCCCTCAGAGTCTGTTTGACTTTCTCAGGCACCCTATAAGGGGCCTGCTTAATAAGTCTTTGGGGTCCTGTATCCACGTAGTGCTGCACCAGATGGGTGCACCTTGGTTTCCCCAGTGAACATGCCCCCAAACTCCAGTAACACTGCTCGGATTTCTTGAATCTGGGTAGAGCATAGCTGCTGAGATATTGCTATCCCTTCCATTCAGGTGTCAGTCCGAGCATCACTGAGGAGATCAGTCACCAGATCTCCCTCAAACTTCTCCTGCCATTCACTGCAAATACTCAGCACAAGGGCCTCTCGATCGTGGTAGGTTTCATCATGTTAACATGGTACAATCTGTGCCTCGGCCTGCTGCCTAGCAGTTCTACCATGCAGTTGATATCAATGACCTTCCTTAACACTTTGAAGGGTCCCTCCTAAGCTGCCTGAAGCTTGTTGTGTCTGACAGGAATGAGAACCATAACCTGCTGCCCCACAGCATGCTCTTTAGCTCAAGCATTACTGTCATATCATAGGATCATAGATCACAGGAACGTACTAGGCCTATTGGCCCCGAGGCCATTATAAGCCTAGCCAAGAGTTCAGCCCATGTTTAGACAAGTCAACACACAGTGGAATCCCAGGGGTATATTTTATGTTTCCCATCCAGTTATCCAGGTTGCATTTGAAAAGGGATAATGAGGTACTCTGCTTGACATAGTGAGGGAGTCTATTCCACAAAGGGGTGAGTCTCTGGGACACAAATCTGAGCCACCAAGTCCTATTGATGTCACAGACCAGGTTGAGGTCACATGTGCAAGTTACTTGAGTGGAGCTTGACTTGCAGATATGCAGCAGTGCCATCAAGGTGGGGTCTGAGATTGCTTTGTATTCCAGACAGAGGTCAACTCTGAGGAGTCTGTATGAAACTGAGTAGAGAGACAGAATATTTAGCCAATCTGTGTAGGGCAGATGTTTGAAGCCCTGGATTCTTCTGGTGAGGAACCTCGGTGATCTCTCCAGCTGCTGCATGTGCTTTGTGAGGTATATGCTGAAGGGGGCGTTGTACTCAATAACTGGGCTTATAAGGGAAGAATACAGGGATGCTATGACCTCCTCGTCCCTGGATGAGATAGCTTTCTACATGGCCCACCTCATAAGTAAGGGTTTCTGTGCAACGGAAGCAACATGGTGGTCAAAAGTCAGGTTGCTATCAACCTGGGTGTCCAAATCCCTCAAGGCTGCTTGCATGCTTAGGACGTTGTTGTTAATGTGATAGTATTTGGGGACGTCACTCTGCCCAAAGGGGATGATGCATTTTTTGGCATTCAGCTTGAGGCCATGTTTTTGGCACCAGTCATATTTGGGTGAGACCCTCTTGGAGGATGTCTACATCACTTGGGGAATTGATGACTGTGCCTAGCTTGCAGTCACCTACAAAGTTGTCAGCCATAGCCCACTGGTTTTGGCCTGTACCTCAGAGAAGTACATCCCGAATAACAGAGGCCCCAAGACCGATCCCTAGGGTACGCTGCTCATTATGGGTTTACTGCTTGAGGTGGCTTCACCTATTTTGATTAGGTGGGTTCTATCAGTGAGCCAGTTTGCTACCCATCTGGTAACATATGGATTTCATGCCTAGATGAGAGAGTTTATATATTATGCCCGAGTGGGGAATAATGTCGAAGGCCTTGGTCAGGTCAAGGTAGGGGATGAGCACCGTCTTTCCCCTCATCCATGGCCTTGGTAGTCTCAAAGAAGTCGACCACATTTAACAGACACGGCTTCCCCTTGACAAAGCCAAACCTTGTAGGGTTGAGTGACTGGAGGTTGCCAATGTCCCTGTTAATGTCATAAAATAATGATCTGTTCCATGGCCTTGCAGATCAGGCTAGTTAGGCTGATAGGTCTATAATTTCCCAGATCGGTGGATGCTCCACCTTTCTGTAAAGGGATGACAGTGGCTGTCCTCCACTCGGGTAGGACAAAGCCGGTACTCAGGCTTTGATTGAATAGAGTGCCTAAGGGTGCTGCAAGTTCATGCCTGAATTCATGTAGGATGCAGCCTGGGATGTTATCGGGTCCCATGGAGGCTGTATTTTTTGCCTTTGTGAGGGCAGTGATGACCTGTTCCCCAGAGATAAGGGGAGGGGGGGCATGTACTAGCTTTGTCCTGTTTTACTGATGGTGGACAGAAGTGTGAAGTTTTCATTGAATCTGTCAGCCAGTGGACTGTTTATATCCACAGCATTTGTGTATGTGGTGTCCTTGACCAACAGTTCTGAACAGATCGGGAGTGCTTCCTTTGAGATTGCGGACATATGTGAAGACCGGTTTCTGATGTTGGGCTTCTGCTAGGTTCTGCTGAGCCAAGCCCATAAGTTCCTTGAGTCTTGTCCTGAGGTTTAGGACATCCCACAACAGACTCCTTGTGGGATTCACACTCACCCTCCCATTCATCTTGAATCAGATCTAGAGTTCCCCTCACCCTATGCCCATACAGCAACTCCAAAGGGTGAAAAACCTGTGGATTCCTGGGGCACCTCTCTGTAAGCAAACAGATGGGACAAATATTTATCCCACTCCCTCTTAAACTGGTCTGCAAGTTCCCATAGCATGGTCTTTAGTGTAGAGTTTAACCTCTCCACAAGACCATTAGTTTGGGGATGGTAGGGGTGGTCTTTAGGTGTTTTACCCCACACCATTGCCACAGACAAGCCAGCAGATCTGACATGAAACTGGCACCTCTGTCAGTCAGTATTTCTTTTGGGAAACCTACCCTGCTGAAAATCTCTAGCAAAGCATTTGACACCTTTTCTGCCTGTATGGAGGACAGACCCACTGCATCAGGGTATCTGGTAACAATTCACTACCACTAGGATATACTTCTTCGCTGTAGAAATTGGGGTACCCAGAGGCCCCACAATGTTCATAGCTACCCTCTGAAATGGCTCCTCAATCACAGGCAAAGGTATCAAAGGAGCTTTGACTTTGTCCCCTGCCTTGCCTAGTTTTTGGTACTGCTCACAGGTTCTGCAGTAACTTGTTACATCCCTACAAATCTCAGGCCAATAAAATTTCGGCATAATACATCTCTTTTTACGCCTTATGATCTGCAAAGGGAATGTCATGGACTATGGCTAGAAGTGCCAGATGGTAGGCTCTGGAGACTACCAACTGCTGTATTCTCTCACCCTCTAATCCTCCCTCAGGTTTCCACTCTCTATAAAGTAACCCTTTGTCCCAGTATACAGCTTCACCTTTTCCTTGATAATCAGATGCCTCACCGGCTACCTCCCTCAGGCCTTGTAATGCAGGGTCTGAGAGCTGAGTCTGTCTCAGCTCTCTCTTTGTAACCATTCCCAGCTCCACTTCCACAGGAAATCTGGTATCCTCTGACAACGGTGCCTCACTGTCAGCCTGGGTACTACTATTCACCTCTGTCCTTGCAGTCACTCTTGTCCACGGGAACATCAGTACCCACCAGCAGCTGTGGCTCACCTTCAGTCTCCCTGCTACAGGGTTGCTCCCTCCCTGAAGTAGCCACCTCACCAGTCGTGGCAAGTGTGCGATCTGTCTGGGCCCCCCCCCCCAGGTGACCAGACCCACATGCTTGCCTCCAAGCCTGACTGTGTGTGACTGCATGCACACAAGGTACTGCATCATCAAAATCATACACTAGTAGGACATTTGTAGGGATATCCTCAAACACACCTACTTGCTTGCTTCCTTTTCCACCCTCCCAGTAAAGATGAACCCTAGCCAAAGGTAATTGGAATGGGGTCCCTCCAAAAGCTCTGACTGTAGTAGACTGCCCAAGCAAGTAGTGCTCCTCTTTAACCATTGTAGGCTTCACAATGGTTAGGTCAGAGGCTGTGTCTCTCTTAGCAGTGACCTGTTTCCCATTTACTAAGATTGGATACAACTTCTTGTGGTAGTTTGGTACCCTTGTTGCCTCCAGACAACTTACTGCTGGCATTCTGGCATTCCCATTTACTGGTTCTCCCACCTTTTGATCCCTACCTTGCCTCCGTGGACATCTATATACTACATGGCCCTACTGGTTGCATTTAAAACATTTAACCCTTGATCCTGGTTGTGTACCTGAGCTAGTGGCTTCCCCTGTTACTGGTGGACTCAGTTGGGGCAGTTTAGGCTGCCCCCCATGGATTTCCTTAGACCCATGAGCAGCACTGGGTATCCCATTCCTGTGCAGTGATGCCCTGCTTGCTAGGTATAGGTCTCCCTTTCTCCCCCCAATTCATCTGCAGTCCTGCATTCCCTATCAGCCAACCAGATTCTCATGTCCTCAGGCAAAGTGCTAAGGCATTGTTCTCTCACCAAATGGTCTGCCAGCCCTTCAAAGTGGTGACCTGACACCCACTCACCCGTCTATGAAAATAAGTGCTTAAATCAGCAACATAATCACACACACTTTCATCTGCCTTGTGCCTATGCTCACTAAACCTTTTCTTATAAGCTTCAGGTATTAACTTAAAGCATTCCAAACCCTAATTTTTCACTGTACTATAATTTAAGCAATCATTACCATACCATTTAGAAACAGCAGTTACAGCTTTACCATTGAGTAAGGGGGTCAGGAACCGTACCCTGAGTCCTTAGTCAACATTATACTGTTTACAAACCCTTTCAAACATATGAAAGAAACCATCAAAAACATCACCCTCTGTAAATTGTGGAAGAAATTTACTGACCTTTATTGCTTCAGGGGTTTGGTTATTCCCTTCCCATTACCTCCATGACCCTGGTGAAGAATCAGCATCTCTTTTTCATATTGTCTGTGCCTCTTATTTTCTTCAGCTTTCAGATGTCACAGTCTCTCTGCTGATTCCAATTCCATTTGTTTCTCCTGCCACAGCCTCTCTGCTAATGCTAGTTCCAAACATTTAGCCTCCAGATCAAGTCTCTAACTCCAGATGGAATTTTAAGTCCTCTGAGGCAAAGCTGAACTGTTCATTTTCTGAGAGTTGTACATCTCCAAGCCCAGTCTGGTTGTCCTCCTAGTTGCTGGTCTGTGATGCAGCTGTGATTAAAGCTACAGTTATTTCTGCTTTAGTCAGGTTAGCATGCACCAATCCTTTGTCTTGGCACATCTCAGCCAAATGGCTCCTTGTCAGCTTGCCATACTCTGCTGATATCCTTGCCTGCTCTCCCTGACTAACTAAACTAACACAAAATAAATAAAACTATTGTGATCTAAAACTCAAAGTCTACTGTGTGGCTGCTTGAGAGTACAGACACCTTCTTTAGTGACCACTGTTTACAGGCTACAGGAGTTCAATATCCACACCACTGAATCCCAATATGCAATGTGGTGAGCCCACCACTGCCAGACAATTAATATGTGATGTGGATATCCCACCACTGTCCATAATATGGAATATCCCTCACTGTTGCCAGTGGTGTGGATTGAGGCTTGTTGATTACTGGTCCAGAGGTGGGGCATCACAGTTACTTATCAAATGTCTTTCTTTTCATCAAAAAAAAAAAAAAAACATGTTTTGGGCTGTCCCCCAATATTCAAAAACACCTCTATTCTTCTCCACATTTATTGTGCTTGATATATGTATACATTTTTCTCTTTCTATTTTTAACACAATATTACAGTCTTGGCCACCAGTCCATAAACCCCTTTTGTCATAAACTTTTGCATTGTCCAGTACTTCTTTACATAAAAATGTTCAAATCTCCTTTCAAAGTCTCTCTTTTCACCTCTGTTCGAAATTGTGCATGAATCTTCTTTTTTGTTCCTCTTAAATGCTTTTATCACAGACATTCCATGGGTTACAGTCTTTCATATTCTCCAAGATAAATTTCCATTAAAAAAAAAAGTCTCAAATATGTCAAAAAATTTCTTTGTTAATAAGATAAATGTTTACCTCACATGCTTTTACACCCAAAGGAGCTACTAAATTGTACCACACTTCTTACCTGTACATTTCTTTCTTTCTTAACTTTGAATTCTTACCACATATTTCCACTTTTCATTTTCTTCTGCTTTCCTTTCTGCTACTCCACTTTTAGTTTATTTTACTTTCTCTGCATATGTTTTCTATTTCACCTCACAATTATTGTTCCAGATTGTCACTACATCCTCCTTTTGTATTTTCTCCATAATGCACCCCCCCCCCCAAGGAAACATCTCCTTCATTTTCTGGCTCACTCTGCACCACCACTTTTGTAAGTATATCATCTCAAAATCCTTCCAAGTGGAGGGTTGTAATTATACATCCAGCATTTGCTGACTCATCACCAAAGAGATTTCTTTGGAAAAAAATTCTCAGAATCCTGCACACATTCTCCGGTCTTGATATTTGCTTTCTACTTCATTTTATTCACCACTCCATCTCTTTCTCTCTCCATCTGCCTCCCTGTTTCTCCTGGCTAGTCTCTGCACCAGGAATGGAAACAGAAGTGTTCCTCCAAAATGGGTCCCACTTGTAACAATAATGAGTAGGGATGTTCCCCAACGTGCCTGGCCAAATTTTCCCTACTATAAATACCACTTTGGGTATCCTCTGAAAAAAACTACTAGCTTAGTAGGACTAACCCAGTCAACAAATAAGTAAATAAATTAATTAATATTCCATTTGACACACCATTTCAGCAGTCTTGTCACAAATTTTACAAACTTACCACTTCAGCATTATGGCAACTTGTAGGAACTCACTATCCTCAGTCAACATTGTGGTAACTTGTCACATACAGAACCTCGGTATCATAAACTCTGAGTTAAGTTGCCTTATTGCCTCATAAAACTAACCAAGAATCCTACTTAACACTATAACTCATACTGAATCTCTTCTAGCACTTTAACCCCTTATTTTACATAAAGTCAAATTAACTTTTACTTATCACATACCTTTAAATTGGGTTGCACCTCTAAGTCTATGCTGCCACCCATCTCATTCCTCAAACCTATGTTTTCTACAATTATTTCTATATCTTCCATCACTCACTTGTAAGAAATCTTCGCATACTTCCAGTTCAAGCTGCAGCTTCAGTAAATAATTCAAAAATTATGGATAACTACCCTGTAAATATATTTACATATACTGAGCAACTCAGTGAAGCAACCAACTTCATGAGTGTCACATAACCTCTCTCAACTCCAGTTGATTCTTAATGTCACCAAAGCTCTCCATGGTCTTCATTTCCTACACTACTTCAGTACCTAATTAGTAGTGATGCTTTTTAAGAAGCGGGAAATATTTGAGTAACATCATTTTCTTGGCAAACTTCCTAAACCTTAATTGTTAAACAGTTTTAACTAAGCAATCAAATTTTTGAAATAAGATGGAAGGGTAAAGAGGAGGTGACAAGTAGAAGGGGGGTGGTGTTCAGATCGTAGGCAGATGTTAAGAGATACACAATATACCAAAGCAAACAGTGACTTGGACTGCGGCTGAAGTCTTATTTTGCAATGCAAGAAGCTTGCATAGGTAGATGGCGGAGATGCAAGCAGAGATGCAGAATGGCAAGGTGGACACTTAGTATGTAGGAACATGGGCCAATGACAAAGGTGGGTGGTGGACACTTAGTATTGTAGGAACATGGGCCAATGACAAAGGTGGATGAGACATAAATGTGTCTGTTTATAGGTCATTTAGGAATGCCACAGAAGGAAGAGAAGAAGGTGATGTAACAGTCTATGTAAAGGAAGCAGATGTGAATTCAGACAGGAAGAACACCACCAAACTTAAACAGGTCAAGTGAAACTAAGTTAAGTGAAAGGACAGAGAGAGATAGGTGAGCTGCTGAATAGATACGAGGTCTCCCATCATCCACCAGACACAAGAAAGGAAAATAAGGCAGTGAAAGACAGTGTGGGGGAAAGATTGGCATTATGGTCCGGTTATGCCATGGTGTGTGCAGAGCTGGAGGACAGACTAAAATAATGGGGTAGGAGGAAAAGCATAACACTCATGGTGATCAAAGTCTGCTTACAGCAGATTAGGAGAATCCCAGATTCATGGTGCAGAGGGTTTGGGAGTTGATTGAGGTCTTGGCCAGGACAACAAACCAACAATGGACAGATATCTGGGTGCAATTCTAAGCAACACAGAGGGTAACATGCAGGTCCAGATTAAGGCACTGGTGGCCAGTAGTGATTATGCCACTGTCTGGTTTACAGCAGGATGTATGTTAAAAGAGAAAGCCAATGGTGTGGAATTTTGGAAGAGTGGATTGTGCTTTTTTGGGGAGGTAGTCAAGAGTGAGGTGGAAGACTAGAAGCAAAAAGAGTAAACAAGCAATGGAGATGGATCATGATGGGTCAAAAATGGAAAACTCAGGGCTACTGATGACGGTTTGAGGATAAGGGGAAAAAGGCAGAAAGAAAAGAAGTCTAATGTAGCTACAAAGGAATGTGAGGCATGCAGTTAGGGTAAAACATAGGACTTACAAAAGGTGGACAGGAGTGAATGGGGAGGCGATGGACGCATGATACAATGAGGCCAGCAAAAAAACAACATAATGTAAGAACAGCAAAAATTAAAGCTGAAGGGATCAAGATGGGTCTTTTTTTAGCTACAAGGCAGAAATAAGGAAGGACGGACAGAACTGACAAGACTACAGAAAAATGGGACCACAGAAGTGGGCAAAAGTAAAGTGACTGAATTAATACTTTGCCACAATCTTCATAATGGAAAGTAACTGAAGGGTAATGTGACTGGAGACAGAGAGGGCAAAGCAGCATGGGAAGATCAGACAGACAAAAGAACAGAAAAAGTGAGATTTGGAGAGAAATGACTGTCCTTGGTGAGGATACAGCACAAGGACCATAATGGATGCCTCTCATAGTCCTCAAAAATTTTGAGCGTCTTGACAGATTCCCTGACTGAAATTTTCAATAAATCACTGGCTAGTGTATAGGTGCAAGAGGAATGGAAAACAGCAAGGGCTGCTCCCGTATATGGAAGGAGGGGGGGGGGTCAGAAAAAAATCCTGGGAATATTAGGCCTGCTAGCTTAAGGACAGGGAAAATCAAAGGCAAACTTTACAGAGAGAGAGAAAGAAAAAAAAGTTGGTGGTATTTGTAGATGACAATATTGAGATCATCAACCATTATGGGTTCATGACCAGAAGAAGCAGTCAGCTAAACCTCATCTATGTTTATGATCTGGCTACAAGTGACCTGGCAGAGCAGTGAAAGTAGATGTGGACTACATGGACTTCAAGGCCTCTGACTCAGTCCCACACATGAGGTAAACAAGAAGACGGGCGGGTTGGGTAGGATCAAGACAATGAAACTGGGAAGCTGCATGCTTAAATGACACAGCTGAGAAAACTGTGTGTGAAAGGGACAAGGTCAGGAATTAGGAAAATGAGTATATAAGAGTACCACAGAGGTCTGCTCTGAGGCCAGTACTCTTCAGCGTACTTGTTTCACAAATTTCTGTGGAAGAAAGATTAGGATCCACCTCTTCAGTGATTACATAGAAACAGCTGAATCAAAGGAAAACACAAAAAGAGTCTAGCAAATGATATGGAAAGGCAGAACAAGTGGGCAGAAAAGGGAGAACTGAGGTTCATTGCAAACAAAAGCAAAACAATTCACTTAGCCTACAACAGGCCTCATGTGTAGTACCAGATGGAGGAGTAAAACTGATGACAACAGAAAAGGAAAAGGAACTAAAGCTGCTGATCACACCAGAGTTGGATCACAATACATACACAGCTGGAAAACAGAGGCAACAGCAAAGAAAATGTTAGGATGGATCATCTCGTGGACAGAGTCCAAAAGCAAACAATAATGCTTCCACTCTACAGGGTCTTTTCCAGAACGCATCTTGAGTAATGAGTGCATTTCTGGAAGCCATACAAGGTAAAGTACATCAGGCTGCTAGATGGAATCCTATGGATAGCTGCCAAAAAGATATGTGGGATGGAGAGGATGGAATTAAGACAACAGGCTGGATGACCTATAGCTCTTCTTAACTGAGACCAAAAGAGACAATGGGCCATAGTCAGAAAGATGTGAAGTAGTAGTTCTGAGCAAAAACTGAAGGAAAGTACAGTTGTGTAAGTAAACCTACCATAACAGATCTTCAAATGATGACTGCTGCAGCAGCCTTAGCTACATGGGCTACATCCAGCTAAGGTTATAACTGACCAGCTTCTAAAGCTTCAAGGGCACCTTCCACATGTCCAAACCATTAGCCAGCTTGACCTGGGCTTAAGAGAATGGGTGGTTTGGGTATAGAGTTCTTCACAGCTTTAATACTGAGAAAGGGAGGCCATAGCCAGGGAAATGTCAATACTAGGAAACTAATATAGGTCCTTATCCTGGCAAGACAAGCATACAAAAATAAGGGGGGAATAAAGGGAAGGAGTGACTACTGCAGCAGTAATCATTCAGACATCTATTGTTACGGTAAGTTCATTTACGCAACTGTACTATGTTCATCATACTGATCTCTGATGGGGAGAAGAAAGGATAAGGGTCTAGGAGCTCCAGGATAATGTTCCTAAGAGAGCTTGTCTTAAAACTAGAGAAGGAATCCAGTCTGTACAGTTCTGAAAGGGTGCATACAGAAGACAAAGTTGTTGCCTCTAGAATACAGAGAAGCCAACCCTTTCCAAAATGCCAGGGATTCATCCAAGACCTTGGTAGAACGAGCCCTACCCTGCCTGAATTTATCTTGTGAGGTGGGTATAACAGGTAACAGCATGAGGCAACCATATGGAAGTCTGTTTTGAGGCAGGTTGTCATTTCTTCTTACCTTCACAAGAAATAACGGATTAGAGTTTCTGAAGGATCTAGTTCTGTCAAGATGATATCTACAGTGTCTGTGGTTATCCAAGGAATGGAATATCCTCTCTTCCTCTCTCCTTTGTTTTTAAGTTTTGGAAAGAAGACAGGAAGATAAACAGCTTAGCTCAAAGTAAACTCGAACACTACTTTTGGTATAAATCAAGGATTAGTTCCTTAAGGAAACCTTGTCTTTGTGGAAAAGAGATAGGGTTTCTTCTTTGTGGAATATAAGATAAGTTTGTTACACCATAACAGAGTGCAACTCAGATACTGAGTTATCTTACTTCGGCAAGAAAAGTAACGCTGTTTTCCTTAAGAACCCAAAGTCAGATTAATGACCTGCTTCAAATGAAGTAATAGTTTAGGTTTCCAAGACAAAATTAAGATCCCAAGGAGGAAAGGCATGAAAAGTAGCATCCCTCTCAAAAGCATTTTCACATGAAATTGCACTGATGTATGGGCAGACATGCTGAAATGACTGGCAAATGAACCTTGGAGGAACAACACAGACTGGGGATAGTGACTCACAAATAATGCGGAGCCAGAGAAACACTAGTCTTAAAAGAGTTCTGGTTCTAGTCTTGGTACCAACTAGAAAATCTTTTCCATTTACTAATATATGATTTTCTAGCAGCAGATCTCCTTGCCTCCTTTAACACCTGCTGATTCTGGGAAAATGGGTGCCTAAAAGATATTAAAAACTCTCATCATTCAAGAACTGAAGAGGGATCTGTGGGAAGAATACATGGAAAAAAAGAAGTTATGTACTTACCATTACGTTCCATGTTAGTAGTCCATCTCACCCTTCATTCTTTACACATGGGATCGGAGCCAATCCTCGACTCCGACTCAGCCTATTTACAAGCTGGAAGACTTCTGGTTGGCTCGTGGCTAGGTAGGTATCCCATGGTGCACCAGTACAATCCCCAAATCTTGTTTGCTGCTGAATAGAAAAAAATAAACAGCCCACAAAAAAAGCTAATACTAAAAGGTCTCCATAAATAATGAAATTAGTATTTTTATGTCTCCAGGTACTTCCAGGATGGGGGCAGGAGGGAGGGTTCGAAAGAATAAAGGGTGAGATGGACTACTAACATGGAATGTTATGGTAAGTACATAACTTCTTTATGTTAAGTAGTCCTATCTCACCTTCATTCTTTACATATGGGACAGCGTCCCTAGCACCTTATCCTTGGGTGGCTCAAGGAAAAATACTCCTGAGTACCATGGAACCAAAGGAGGCTCTACCTCTGGAGATGATATCCAATTTGTAATGGGCAATAAAAGTGTGAGGGGTAGCCCACGTAGCAGCTGCACAAATATTGTCAAGTGGAACCCTGGCTTGAAAGGCTGCAGAGGTAGATTGAGATCTGGTAGAATGAGCCTTGATTTTAAAGGGTAAAGGTTTGTCCTCAGAATTGTAAACATAAGCTATACAGCTAGAAATCCAGTTAGAGAGAGTCACTTTGGAAACTGGTAAGCCCAACCTGGATTCGGAGAAGGAAATGAACAATTGATCCGATTTTCTAATGTCTTTAGTCCGGTGCAAATAAAAACGTAATTGTCTATGGACATCCATTTGGTGAAACCTGTACTCAGCTGCATTGCAGTGATTCGGAAAGAAAACCGGAAGCTCTACGGACTGATTCAATGTGGTCTGGGAACAGACATTGGGGACAAAGGAAGGGTTATGTACAAAGGGATACCCTGTCTTTATGAAAAATCAGATAAGGCGGTTTAACAGACAAGGCTTGCAATTCTGACACCCTTCTGGAAGACGTGATAGCCACCAAAAATAATGTCTTCCAAGATAAGAACTTCAAAGAGCATGAATGAGAAGGCTCAAAGGGCAGAGATGTTAATTTTGATAACACAAAGTTTAAATCCCATGAGGCCACAGGCTCCTGAACCAGAGGTCTAAGCAAAGTGGCACCTTTGAGGAAGGTTTTGCACAATTTATGTGACATCCAAGTTGGAATCTGGAAACCCCAAGTGGAAATTTGAAATTGCTGCCAATTGGACTCTGATAGTGGCAGCTGCAGATACTTGGTGAAATAGTTCAGAGAGAAATTCCAAAACCACGGGAATGGAGGCAGTGAAGGGGTCAACATACATTTTCTCTGCCTAAAGAGAGAATCTTTTCCATTTACTGGAATAAAGTTTCTTAGTTGAAGGTTTATGAGAAGACATAAGGATATGAGTCATGGAAGGCGAGAAGTCGTGAAGCCAGACTAGGGATGGAACTGGAGCAGCCACGCTGTCAAATTGAGGGTGTGTAACGAGGTGTGAAGCAAACCTGACATGTGAGTCAACAGGTCTGGAACTGGGTCCAGAATCCAAGGATCATCCAGGAGAAGAGGTCGGAGGAAGGAGAACCAAACCTGATGAGTCCAGTAAGGAGCAATGAGGATCAACTTGCTTCCCAGCCATTTCTTTTTCTGAATCACCTTGGGAATGAGAGGAAAGGGAGGAAAAGCATACAAGAGACCCAAGGACCAATCGTGAACAAATGCGTCTCTGGAGGAAGGATGAGGGAAAAGTTGCTGCTGCATTTGGCATGGATTGGACTGGCAAAGAGGTCACAGCAAGGCTATCCCCACCTTTGGAAAATCAGTTCCGCTGTTTCCTATTTCAGAGACCACTCGTGAGGCATCAGAAGCACCCGGCTGAGCTTGTGGGCTATCACGCTGGTCGTCCCTGGAATGTGCATCGCCACCAGAAAGCTCTGGGAAGATATCACCCATTCCCAAACTAGCATGGCCTCTCGACAGAGTGGGTAAAATCTGGTTCCGTCCTGTTTGTTGATATGCCATACTACCGACATGTTGTCTGACTATCGCAATAGTCCCCAGAGGAAGAAGGTCGTGAGGGTGCTTGCAACGCCAGGAGCACCGCCCTCATCTTTAGAACGTTGATATGCAGGTGGGCCTCATGGTCTTGCCATGTGCCTTGGACAGTCCTGCCTAGATAATGCCCCCCCCCCCATCTGTGAGGCATCCGTGGTCACAGCGGCAATGGGTTGGCAAGGAATAAGTCAGTTGATTGGGTAATGTCCACCAAAGGAGGTCCTTCTTGGAAGATTCTGTCAGTAGAATGTGATGGGATAATGGAAGGTGCTGGAAGGACCATTGGGACGACAGGAGCCACTGAAGAATTCTCATGTGTAACCTGGTTAGTGGCACTAACAGTGTGGTGGAAGCCATGGTCCCAAGGAGCTGCAGAAAAATCTTGGCTTTGACCCTTCGCAAGAGGAGAAGAAGCTGAATTTGAAGCACCAGGTTTTGTGCCCTTTCGGCAGGTAGACGAACCACCATGTTTACTGTATCTACCTCTGCACCTATAAAAATCACAGATTGAGAGGGTAATAAGGCAGATTTTTCTCAATTTAGAGAGATTCCCAGTTGGGCACAAAGCTGAATAGTATTGTCTCTGCTTTAAAGGAGTAGATGCCTGATGGGGGCTGTCAGGAGCCAGTCGTCCAAATACAGAAACACCTGGAATCCTCAATGTTTCAGGTGAGCAGTCACCACTGCCATACATTTGCTGAACACCCTGGGGGGTGTGGTGAGACCAAAGGGCAGAGCACAGAACTGGAAGTGACTGGCTCCCAGCCGGAAGCCTAGAGGACTCCTTGACTCTCTGTCCATTTTTATGTGGTAGTAAGCATCTTGGAGATCTACTGAGCACATCCAATTGTCTTTCCCTAACAATGGGAGTATAGGTTGCAGTGTTACCATCTGGAACTTGTCCTTCTTTACTGATTCATTCAATCTGCTGAGGTCCAGAATGGGCCTCCAGTCCCCTGTACGTTTTGGCACTAAAAAGAATCTGGAGTAAGTTCAGGATCCTATTTGGTTTGCTGGGATGGTTTGGATGACCCTTTTTGACAGCATCTTGTTGACCTCCACAGCTGCCTGATCCCTGTGATTGGATAGAATATCTGGGATCTTCTTGGGAACAAAAGGTGGAAGAGAAAAAAGTATTACATAATCTCTGGTAATAATTCTTTGTACCCACTTGTCTTGAGTGATACTTAGCCAGGCTTCTAGATACAAAGAAATGAAACCCCCGACCGGCCCCAGAGAAGCACAGTCGGACCCCACATCAGAGGCGCTGGTAAGTCCGGCCCCAAAAGGAATCGCAACCTACCTGGTTTTGCGAATCGCCCCTGCCTCTAGGGCGACGTCTACCATTTCCTCCTCCTCCTCCTCCTCTGCCTCTGAAGGAGGAGTCACCTTGAGCCTCCTGGAAAAACCTCTAGGACTTCTTGAACCACATTTTACCGCTCCTCTGACCCTTAGGTATGGTCTAGATGGAACAGTAAAACGTATTCCCACGGCAGAGTGTTTTTCCTTCTTGCTCGCACCGGGTGAGAGTCCTTTTTACCTTGGATCCAAACAATGAGGAACCGATGAATGGGCCGTTGGTAAAGGTAGACTTCAACGTTTCCGCAAAGTTACACAAACGCATCCAGGAATGACGCCCTCAAGGAAATTCCTGAACCCGCTGCCCTGCTCGCACCATTGGCTGCATACGAAATAAGCCACATGGAGGAGTTAACGATAAGAGGTCAAGGTGGACAACTGGGCAGAAAACTTGTCAGGGACTCCCTCAGTACATGTACCTTGTATAGAATCTCCTAACTCTTTAAGGAGATCTCTCTGTAGCCTAGTAAAGTGAGTAAGGTAATTCAGCGATCCAAGGGTAAATGCCGCTGAAGAGAAGACACGCTTCCCGTATCTGTCCATCGTTCGAGACTCCTTATTCAGCGGATGAACCAAAGTCGTCTCAGCTAATTCCTTTTTAGTGGCTGTGACCACCATAGCATCTACAGGCACACCCTTAGATAAAAAGTCTTTTCCTGGAGGGGAAGAAAGGAACTTGTTTGGTCTCCTGGGAACTGGCTCCACGGCATCAGGAGTATTCCACACCTTTCGACTAACTAAATCCATCAGTTCATCGAAAGGTGGAGGCAACCAAGAGGCAGAAGGTTGAGACCCGAAAGTCTTCAGGTACACAGACTCCTCATCAGAAGGGGTGACAGTGGGCCAGTCGCACCACTGTAAGGATCTCCAGGATGTCTATGAAGGAGACATCATGAGAGGATGACTTGGGGGACCCTTCTGACTCCTGGAGGTCAGGGCCAGATGCCAGACTCATCCTGGAAGTCGACATGCTTCCTCTTACAAGTTTTCTTCCATGGGGGCTCCTCGGAAGGACATTCTGGGGAGGTCTCAGAAAAATGGAGGCCCCCGGCTGGTGGCTCCTGAGGCTGGGGGTCTCTGCTGCTGGAAGGAGTGGGTGCTGAGATAGAAGTAGGTGCTATGGGGGGGAAGAGTGCCGGCACCCCCGGTTGGAGCTGATGGTCAAGACAGCACACTCATCATCTCGAAAGCAGACCTCTCCGGCTCCGAGGAGACCAAGGATGCTGGAGCTAAAGCCATCGGCTCCGAGATAGATGCAGGTTCTGAACTCACTCTAGCAGACGTGCTGAGAGGAAGGCTCGGAACCAAAGAAGTTTGGTTCCAAGCATCCCTGTCGGGGCTGACCGGAGAGTTTCGACCCCTGGACACTATGGACAGCACCAAAAGTGTCGGTGCACAACTTGTTTCCGAAAGAGCCACAATTGGAGCTGGAGCTGAGAGTTCCACCAGTGGAACCAAGCACTCCGGCTCAAAAAAACAAGCATAGCTTGGAGGAGGAATGAACACAGAGGGTTGAACGGGCTCGAGTGGCTCCGGCGCCGACTGGGTCAGAGCCAACAATTCAGGCAAAGCAGACAACTTCAAAAGTCTCAGCACTACCCTTCTCCACATCTTCTTCCGATAAACTCCTGGAAGACCTGGATGACATAGCAGGAGATCGAGATCTCGAAGGTACAGGAGACTTCACTAACAAGGAGACTGGTAGAGGGTCCATAGATCGGCTCCGAGAAGAAGTTGCAAGAGTTTCAGCAGTCGGCTCTGAAAAATTTGGAACGGACCCTGCAACAATAATGCCACTCAGTCGGCTCAGAGGTCTGTGGAGCCGATGAGACAGTTTTCGCAACTTTAAGAGGTGGCTCTGAGACACCAGCCGGGGGGGGGGTGTCTTGGCAGATTTAGACTTTCCTTTAGCAGATTTGGAAGATGATGAGGAACTAGACAAGTCTTCCTTGAAGGAAGGTTTAAGAAGACCTTTTAGAATTAACTTATTCTTCCTTTCCTGCAACACCCTGGGACTAAAGGCATGACAGAATAAACAGGTCTCCTGCAAATGGATGGCCCCTAAACAGTAAACATAATTACCGTGACCATCCGCACATCTTTTGGGAGCACTTAACACATTTCTTGAAGCTGGATGGCTTATGCTCCTTACCCTCCTTAGACATTCTCAAATCAATAGAACACATGCACACAGAGAAAAAGAAAGGAGGAGGATTAGGTCCTCTAACTTAAACGGGCCTAGCCCTGTTGAAAAGGAAGATACCATGAGGACTAGGTCCTCTAACTTATACGGGCCTAGCCTGGGCAAGAGGGGACAGGGTCTTCTAACATAAACAGACCCAACAGTTATAAAGGAGAACACCACACTCAACAGAACAGTGGAGAACAATAATAGTACAAGTCAACTGCAAAAACAAACAGAACGAAGTTCTGTGAACAAAATTAGCAAAACAATGTTAACAGCAATCTAATAACTCTAAAAAGCAACAGGAAACTGCTAAATTTTATTTAAACACACAGAATACTAGTGCGCAAAAAGCACCTACTTTAATCCAAATAGTAAGCCTGGTACACGGGATACCAAGAAGAAAATAATGGCCAAAGGTCAAAAATTGCACCAAATGCCACAAATATAAGATAACTTTATACTACGCTAATTGATTACTGCAAACAGTAACGATTTAACAATATAGAACCAAATAGCTAATGTAAGCTAAAGAGTGAAGAAACTTTGAAAAAAATTTTAAATATGCAAACACTTAGCCAAAGCCAAAGAGAAGCACAACCAAACTCGTCAATGCGGCAAATGAGATCTGGGGGTTGTACTGGTGCAGCATGGGATACCTACCTAGCCACGAGCCAACCAGGAATCTTCCAGCTTGTAAATAAGCCGAGTCAGAGCAGAGGATTGGCTCCAATCCCATATGTACAGAATGAAGGTAAGACAGGACTAAACATATAATGTTCAGGAGGAGGTGGAGTGACATTTAAGGGAAGGCAGAAATTGAACAATTTATGGAATGTTAGAGTGAAAAACAGTTGTCATAAAAAACAATGTACAATGTTTGTAAATGAAAAATGCTAATATGGTTTCTTTTCTTTCTTAATGTACGTGTACCTATGTCTCAAATTGATAATTTAATAAAGGTGTTTTTAAAAAAATCCTCTATCATCCAGGGAGCTGGTTGCAGTTTCGTGGAGTTGGGATGTATCAAACACCCTTTGTGCTTCCTGAAGGAGTAGGTCCAGTATGTGACAAAACTTGTGGTAACTGCCTTTGGACATTTCCAGTAGAAGGGAGAATTACTGTTGCCTGAGTCAGAATGGAGTCACCACAATGACCTTTGGGAGTGCTTCTGAATTTTTAGAATGACCCTGAATATTAATTGAAAGAGTGGAAAAACGTACAGAAAAAAATCCTGTACAAGGAAAAGAAAAAATATCAATTTTCCAAGCATTGCATGAAGTCCTGGAGCAGAATTTTGCCAACATATTGTAGTGACTGGGAGAAAAAAGAGCTATCTGAGGTATTCCCCACAGCTGGATCAGTTCCTGAAGACCCCCCCGATTCAATTTCCATTTGTAAGGGTCTGTCCTGGTCCAGCTCACAGCAACAAAATTTTGCTCTGATGGTACGCAAGATGCGTGCAGAGTGAGATTATTCTGGAAAACAATATCCCAGGTTACAATGGCTAGTTTGCACAGATGGTAGATCTGGTCACCAACCAATTTAAGTTCCACATCATTGTAATGTTGTCAGTAAACACTTGTGACAGTCCTGTGGACCACAGATGTTTGAGCGCGCTGACAACCTTTATAATTGCCCACATCTCTTTCACATTTATGTCTTTGGGTCTGTCTTTTCTGGTCCAAAGACTCTACACATTTACCTCCACAGATACTGCTCCCCAAGCAAAGTCTGAAGTGTCTGTTACAGACTGTGCTGGAACTGGAAAGGAAAATGGGAGACCAGGATTCTGATAAAAATTCTCTCTCCACCAAAGAATCTCCCTTCTCACAAACCATAAAACTGAAATCTGCAATATCATTGGATGCTGACTTTGGGACCATGCGCATTTTAAGTTCCACGGAAATGTTTTTCATGTGGAGTCTTGCCAGAAAAAAATCATGAAACTCACAGACAGCATGAGAGCTAGAATACTGAGAAATTCCCTTGCTGAGACAGTAGGCTGACTGGAAAAACATTGGAATAGATTTCGATACAGATCTAGGTTTTCCTGTTGAAGAAAATATCTTTGAACTGAGGTATACAGGAGGCACCCCAAGAAAACAATTCAGTGAGGGTTACACACGACTTTTGTATGTTCTCCTAGATTCCCAATATGTGTAGTAGAGCTCTTACTCAAATGATATATTCCTGACACTGAAAAAGACAATGCAAAGATAAGCAAGTTGTCTAAATAAGGGAAAAATGTGAACATCTTGCAGTCTGCAGTAGGCTATCACTGGAGGTAAACAGTTTGTAAATACCCCTTGGTATACCCACTGCTCCAAGGGTAATACAGACAACTGATAGTGTGACCTATGCAAAGAAAATCTTAAGAAAAAGATATGCATTTTTTAAATCTAAAGTTATTAGAAAACTCAAATGAGGAATGATCGGCAGCAAGTTGTGAAGGAATAACATTTTGAACTTGGGTACTAACACAAGCTGATTTAGAAAGAATAGATCCAGAACTGGTCTCTATGAATCTTCCTTGGCATGAGAAACATTCCTGAATAAAAATGTTCTCCTAGCAGACAAAAAGACCACTTCTATCACCCCCCCCCCAGGTTAGCATGTGTAGAATGACAGGACAGAGAGAGGAGTTTGAAAGAATCCTTTGGAAGACCGGAAGAAACTCCCGCTGCCAACTGTAACCTTGATGGGTAACTTGTAGAATGAAAATTATGCTAAAGAGAGAGATGGAAGATCAGACTCTCTGGAAGGATTAAAACTTTACCAGGGAGAGAGGGAAGGGGAAGACTTACAGTCATTTAAAATTGTGAATGTCTTATTCTTAGATGATTCCTCCTTTCTTTTTAGGAGCTCCCTGCCATTGCCTTTTAAATGTTTGCTTGCCAGGAGCTTGCTTATTTAACAAGGTTGTATAGGTACCATTAAAGTCCTTCACAAACATGGTGAAGGCTGAAAAATCCGAAATTCCCAGCTTACCTGTGTCACTACACTTTTTTAGGACCTCTGCAGTAGATAGGCCAAAAAGTAACTGTCTAAATGAGCATTCAAATTTCAGTTTTAACATCCTCAGGAAGGTTGTGAGTATGCAGCCAAGCAAACCTCATAACAGTTTCAGTGGCAACAGCCCTAGAAGTGGCGTCAGCTGAATCATAAGTACATTTTAAGTAACTAATACCACTTGAGATTCAGAAGAAATGAGTTTCTACAACATTTTTTTTCTTCAAAAATTGAAACAGATGCCATAATGTTTATCATGTTCTCAAAAGTGGCAAGCAAAAAAACTTTTACACATGAGCTTGACAACTCAACCTTCTAAAAATAACTGTGGCAGAAGAATACAATTATTTCGCCAAATATATCAAAAGCTTTCCCATGCTTATCAAAAGGAAAGGTTTTGGAATTAACCAGGTGTTTAGCAGCAGCTGGGTTCACCACAGAAAAATCATTGCTGGGTCTGGGCTTGGGGTTAGTATATAAAAAATTGTAAGACTGAGGAATTTCATACAATCTATCTGTTTTTTTTTTTTTTTGGGGGGGGGGGGGGGGTAGCCAGCTGGCTGCCAGATTAAGTTACAGGCTGTTACAAATACATCCCTCGATAAAAGACTAAGAGGAATTTGTGTAGGGTCAGGAAAATTCAGTTGTAATAAATTATACTTCTTGAAAGATAGTGGAACGCCATTATCTTCCCATTGAAACAACTGATTCATTCTAGAAACAGTTTCAGAAAAACAGAACCTTTCAAAGGGACTGACAGAAGCCACACATTCGTCAGAATCTGAATCAGAAGCCTGAGGAGAAAGAACAGTTGCCCCTTCACAATCATGTTGTGGTTCAAAATTGTGAAACTCTTCAGAAAAAATAATTTTCTCTTGCCAGAAACATTTGAACTGGAAGGGTCAAGCACTTTAACTATACCTGGAACTAAGCCCAATATATTAAAGAAGGTAAAATGTTAAGACACACGAAAAAAGCCCTTCTGCTGATAAACAAATGCAATGTAAGCCTGTAAATAAACTGATCCACTCGGGCAACATAATAACTGCTATTACTTTTCTCAGTACCTGAAAAGTCTCTTGATTGTGGGACTGATTTTAATCAAATATTGTCTGTCCTTGCACAATGTAAATTTATCTAATCACGTCTACCTTCTCTCAAGCCAAACAGCCACAGATATTCAGTGGCTTGCTTCTTTAACTTAATACGTTTATACAAGTATGCACAGCACAATTTTTGTGTAGTGTGCAAGTGCATACTTGGCTTAACAGCAGTGTTCTCTATAACTAAAGCATATGTATGTTTTAGGATGTTCAGTACTTTAAAAGTACTGATCTTTAGATTACAATAAAATGGAGAGAAGTTCCTTTTACAGCCTGTGAAGGCTGCCAGCCTAGCAAGATAGAATTGTCATTTGTAAATAATAGTATAAGCCACAGGCTGACGTACAACAGCCCTGTGTTTCTAATGCTTAGTCAAACACTCTGCTTATGCTGTGCTGACGAGGTCATAACAAGGCCGAAATATGCATATCCACAGCTAGTGGGGTTTGGCTTTATTGGACTGAAATTGTCCATTAAAATGACAAAACGAGTCATGGGCATTCAGAATTGCCAATGAGCTTAAACACCTGATGTTCATATGGCTCATTTGCATATATCCCCCATGTGGCTCTGATACAAGAGGTTTGGGAGGTTACTCAGTGAAAGTTCTAGCTTTGCTGTAGTTTTCATTTTGTTTTTACTGATTGGTTTTTCAGTGACCTTCTCACTTATTGTTTTACTTTGTTTAGCACAGTCAGGAATCAACATAATTTTCTGTTTAAGTAGTCCCATAATATGCTGCTGCTACTTTAACATATGAAACTGGCAATTTGAAGCCCTAATGGCCAAAGTAGAAAAAGTGTATACCTTTTTACTCCATCTAAGGCTCTAGAATCTCTATCAGAAGGGGTAGGATTTTGGCAGCAGTAGCCTTAATGCCTTTTGGTCCTTGGGAAAT
This sequence comes from Protopterus annectens, assembly GCF_019279795.1. Lineage (NCBI taxonomy): Eukaryota > Metazoa > Chordata > Ceratodontiformes > Protopteridae > Protopterus > Protopterus annectens. The sequence goes on from NC_056733.1 coordinate 47,855,708, forward strand.
GGTCTCTGGATCCGCAGAAGGATTCTTGAAGAGGAACTTGAGAGAGTCAGGCACTCTATAATACCAGTCAGGTTTTCTGGGAGCTGGAGGTAAAGTGTCTGGGGTAAGGCTAGATTCCAAGAAAGCATCATCTACAATGTCCAGAACAGGAGGGATAGCTAAAGGAACAGGAGGGATAGCTAAAGGCCTGTGTTGAGGCAGGAGTAAGAATTCCCTAAGTCACTTTTTGGACTCAGAGTAATCCTGGTCTTCCCAGCGGAAATGCTCTTTCCCCAAGAGTTGAAGTGAATCCTAAAGTTAACTTAGAACCTAACACCACTCTTAAGTATTCAACTGCGGTACCACCTTTATCATTCTTCTAAGAAAAGCGCAGTCCGGGTCTGAACTGTCTGCAAACAGCTAAAGTTAACTTTGAGTATGTGTCTACCTGTTTGAGCCAATATTCATTTTCCCCTGGAGAGCACTCTGCTTTGGCTTGTAAGCAGCACCCCCCCACACACATACACACATACACACACACACACACACACATTCATCTTCCACTTTCTCTCTTATTCCCTTCTGTTAGCAAATAGTATTCATAACTGATCAATACTGTGTGTTTGTTAATTTAAACTGAGACCACAGTAGCCTACTGATAAAAGGTTATCCTGTTTTTCCACCTGAGAAATGGTTATGAAATGACTTACAGTTTCAGAGCAGTCCTTGGTCAATTGTGATTGTTTCTTAAACACAAACTTGTCTTTGCTTTGGCTCATTAGCAGCAGTACAAAGAACTGCCTGCTCACACCCTTGTTCTCCCCTCCCCCTTCCCTGTTTATTACCTTAAGACAATCCCAAAGTTTATAAATATTACCTGTGGCAGGCACCATTTTAAAAACTACAACCACCCTTGTCACTATCATATGTTCATTTATCAGTTAACTCTGTTACCTGATTGTTTCCAGCCCCCTCATAAGAGCAACTAACAGGGTCTCTACCCACTTCACTCCCCACCCTGCCCCCTATTCCCTCACGCCCCCGGTGGTCCCATCTTTATTACACTCACAAACCCCTCCCATCTTTCCAATAGCCAACCACAACACTAACCCAACACTACCTCCTCCATCTTCCCACTACTATCACACCTCCTCAACTAACATGTACAAGCATACCTTACCTATGCTCACTGCATGCACTCTCCTTGCATATCTTGCATCCTACCAAAGCTCCATCATTCCCCCACTCGACCACTACCACTGTACTACTACTCACACCACCACTCATGTCTCACCCTCACTCAGCTCCCCTCCCACCAACTCAAGAACCATCCCTATGCACCCCCCACATATTCTACCAACTATATTACTCAAACATAAAGCATCCCTACAACTTAACATAGTAACCCTCCCAGCACACCTATTACCCACAGAGCATAATCATAAAGTTTCCCTTATAAACAAACACATTCAAAAACTGAGAAAACTAATAACCTCATGCATATCAAAACTAGCCCTAAGTGGAGACATCCACCCCAACCCTGGCCCTACCATCTCCAACCCCAATCCTCAATCAGACTAGTAGCCACAACGTCTCCCATATTACAGCCAATAGAAAGCCAAGTGACTGTCTTCTACTAAGCCTAAATATTAGAAGTATATCCAACAAAGTCCATGAACTCCATGCCACCATAGACTTGTACTCCCCAGATATAGTCATCCTGACAGAAACCTGGCTAAAACCTCACATTACCAGTGAGCAAATACTCCCTACAGGTTATGGCATACTAAGAGTAGACTGACTAAACAAGGAGGCGGTGTAGCTATAATATTTAAACAGCATCTAAACATCCAGATCTTAAAATCATCAGCTTCACAAATAGGCAATGAAGAAATAATATATACCAACCTCAAAATAAACCAAAATAAAACCATCAACATAATTGGATGCTACTTCCCACCTGGCCAAAACGTCCCTTCACTAGAAAACCTCCTCAGCTGGTCTACCCACCATCTCCCCCAAGAAACTATCATTTTAGGTGATTTAAATATTGACTGGCAATCCGGTTCTGGCAACCATCCAAACCCATCATGTAAACCTTCATGGCTTCACCCAAGTAGTCCAGTCGCCAACCAGGATAAATAAAAACTCCAGCAAGCACAGTACCCTGGATTGGATACTAGTCAGTAAGAGCCCCCAGTCATACATAACAGGCTGCTTATCAGATAGCCTCAGTGATCACTCCCCAAGATTCCTACTCAAAAAATACCTGTACCAAGCTAAACATGTCATCTACCGTCAAATACATAAAAAACTAAACTTTAACCCACTCACATTCATCTCATCCCTCAAAGAATGTTACTGGTATCCTCTAAAGTACCTCAGTCTTGATGAAGCAGTTGAATTTTTTAATACTACCTTCCTGAGCATCCTTAATTACCATGCCACCATAAGACTTTCCAGAATCAAAGCACAACCCTCCCCATGTCTACAGAAAACCACTAAGTCAGAAATGAAAAACAGGGATAAAGCCTGGGAGCAGTGGCGCAAAACCAACCCCCCCCCCCAACAAGACAGAAATTCCTAGAACTATGCAATAGAGTCAAAAAGCTAATAAAACAGGACAAATTCCAATACTACCAGTCTGCCCTAGACTCCTCCCAGCACAGCCCCAAACAATTCTGGTCCTCCAGAAACTCCATCCTCCACCCAGGTAAAGTCAGTACCCCTCCTCCTAACATCCCTCACTCCTCAGAAAATATTGCTACCTCATTCAACACACACTTCACACAAACCATACTATCACTAGCTAAACAACACAACCCCCCCTTCCTCCAACCCACACCTTCAACTAGTAATCTCCCCACTGCCTTCTCTTTTTCTCCTGTACCTACCTCCAACATAAAAAAACTTTTAACTAAACTTAAGCCCACCAAATTAGCAGCAGACAACCTCCCAAGTGAATACCTACAAATCACAGCTGATGCTCTGGCCTACCCAGTATCCATCTTGATTAACCGATCTCTGTCAGAAAGTTACGTTCCCACACTGTGGAAAGTATCCCATATAATTCCCCTTCACAAAGGCGGACCCTCCAAAGAACTAACCAATTACCTCCCCATAGCTATTCTCTCTCCACTCTCCAAAATACTAGAGAGATGCATACACTCTCAGGTCTCAGACTACCTCCTTACTAACAACCTCCTTTCCAATACTCAGCATGGTTTCCGACCAATCCATAGCACCACCACTGCCTTACTCTCTTTTACTAACATTATCCTTCAGCATAAAAACAATGGCTATCTCTCCTCTGCTACTTTCCTAGACCCATCTAAAGCATTTGGCATGGTACCACACAAACAACTTATCTCTGTCCTCAATAACTTATCCTTCTCACAATCAGTCACCAACTGGTTTCAGAGTTACCTGTCTGACCGCCAACAATCTGTTGTATGGCAGAATGACATATTTCCCCAACTACCTGTCTCCATAGGGGTTCCCCAAGGATCCATCCTTGGACCCCTACTCTTCTCTGTTTTCACCACTATTCTAGCCTCTGCCACCAAACATGGCACACTCATACAATACGCAGATGACTCCACCATCATCTGCTCAGCCCAGTCCCTACCCAAACTGCAAAAAGTCACACAGGAAGCCTTTTCCTCTGTTGAAACTTGGTTATCCAATGCCAAACGAATACTCAACCTAAATAAAACTAAACTACTCATCTTCCAACCCACCAAACATACTCAAAACAACTCTCACTTTAACATCACAGCAAAAGACAACACCACTATATACCCAACTGAACACACCAAATTGCTAGGAGTGGAAATATACAAACTAAAATTTGACATTCACATATCCATGACCATAAAAAAAGTCCACAAAAAACTAGAAGCGTTATACAGAAATAAGCAACTTCTCACCAAAGCAGCAAAGATTTCAATAGCAAATTCCCACCTTATCTCCACCCTACTTTATGCCTCTCCAATATCTACCAACCCAAGGCAATGTGATCTAAACAAGCTAGAGACCTCCTACAACAAAATTGTCAAATTCGCCACAGGGGCATCCTACCGTAGTCACCACTGTCTCTCACTAGCTGAACTGGGCTGGCTTGAACTCCCTCATCTCCTTCAATGATATCAACTCTCACTTGCCCACAAACTAGTAAACCATCCACTAAATGTCCCATCCCTCCAGAATCTACTCCAATCCTATCACACCACCAGACCACTAAGATCCAGCAACAAAAATCACTTGCAGATCACTAAAGCCAATAACTCTGCTGGTGAAGCACTACTCTCCTGCACCATAGCCAAATTATGGAACTCCCTCCATACCATCATGCACCCACTTCAAATTTTTACTAAAAGAGCACCTAAAAACATGCTGGCTATGCCCTTGCAACTCCCACTCTAATATCACCCACCCTATCCAACCACTACCTTCCTTTCCACTCCACTAACTACCTTGATTATAGCAAGCTCAGAAGCTCATAAGCCTAGCACTTATTATACAGCAGGAACTTCTTATTGTAACATTTGTTAATGTTGTTATGTACTTCACAGATAAAGATTCTAGTTGTCTACTGATGTACTATGTTCTTCATCTGTAAATATGTTGTAAGTTATTGCTATGTAAATTAATTGCTATGTAATCCATTACAACTACTGTCTATTTTAATTGTGGAGCTTTTCTCCCCAGGCCTCTGCTGAAAATGGACCTACGTCCAGTCGGACACTCCCAGTCAACAAATATAAAAAAATAAGAGTATGCAAGGTTTCACTGAAAGACACATCTTCTGGAGGGGAAGCAGAGGGAATGGAATCCTCTGCATCAAAATCCTCATAAGTAGATAAAGGCAAATCCTGGTAATCGGAAGGAGCAGAAATATCAGATTCCTGATCAGAAGAATCAGAAAGAAAATCAGTTCTATGTCTCAGAGGGGGAAGGCTGGCTTCCCCTAATTAAGGTAATAAGGTCTTCAGCCGTTCTAAGCATTTGTTTTTGAGGCATATGGGCCTGAGCCTGCGGTTTGGTCATTAGTTTTCTAGGCGTAGTGCGAGTTTTTGGCCTGGATGAAATCGATGGCGTTGGTTTAATATGAATACCTGTAGGCCTGAATACACCCTTAGAAGCCGGTGCCTGCACAGCTGCTCCAGACCCATCCAAGGTAGAGACATCCGCAGGTTTCATAGTCGAAGCGGCATACTGGACTCCAATGGGTCTCTGTAGAGGCCTGCAAATCTGAAGTAGCAGGTATCAGGGGCTGCGAAAGCGCCTGAGTATCGGACAGGCAACTAGCTTACCGGAAGCGTTGTCGGAAGTTTTGGATCTATGCGGTATGTCTCTGTCTTTATCCTTATGATTTTTCGGAAGATCGGTAGTCTGATGGCTTAACGAAGCCATTTCGGAGTACACACATAGAGTACGAAAGTAATTTGCTGCAAAAATAGCCCGACGACAAATAGTTTGGGCATTGAACAAGGCACAAAACTGACAGCGAGGGACGTCGTGGTCTGGGCCTAAACAGGGGATAAAGTACGAATGAAAATCTCTAGGAGGTATTTGCTTTCCACAAGTAAAACAATTGTTAACTTTTACTGACATCGGTTAGAGCAAGAAAAAGGATCCCCAAAGGGGGTACTTGTCTCTTTTGAAGATGTCAAGTCTGAAACTTGAAAATGAAAATTTCAGGAGACGGACGACCGGCACTTGCGAACTGCTTCTGCTTCGGGCACCGCATGCCAAGAAAGACCGATGTAATGGCATCGGCTGCATGTTTTATACCCTTGACGACCTGATGTCATGGAAGAAAAGACAGCATCCGACGCAGAAATCCGAAGACTCTGGTATACAGGCTGGCTGAGGGCTACCTGCAGGCAGATGACCCAAATGTGATGAATGCAACAGTGAAACACAAAGAACATCTGCAGTGTGCATGTTTATAAAACTACATTATATTTCTGCACCAAAGAATGCAAGTACTATACGAACTGATGAATATGATATTTTGTTAAGCTTAAAGTGCTTCCGCAGCAGAACTTGGCTTTCACCAAAAGCATCATTTTCAAATCTGTGAGACCAAAGGCTATACACAGCTTAAATAGTAAAATTACAGCATGTGATTACACCATGTGACCACCCCCAAAAAACATTCCCTGATATCGGATTAATAAATTAATAAATACAAAGCCAGAAAACCCTCCATTATGTCTCTCATCCTATATAGTCTCTACTATAATAAATAGATTATAGAATAATAACAAAAAAACCTCTAAATAAAAATCCATTTCCTTTACCATAATATTCTTCATTTAAGCATGGAGGAAAAGGGCTTCTAGATTAGTGATCTACCCCCTATTCTTTTTGTCAAATGTCTCTAATTCACTGAAAAAATTCCCCCCATCCATACTCAGCCACAAATTATGAAATTAAAAGGACTCCTTCATGCGTCTGCTGTTTATATTGTGCATTTCTATTACATTGGCACCTGAAGTCACTAATATGAACAGCAATGTTTCTCTTCCAGCTGTATGAAGTCTGGCCTACAAAAAATACCCCATGTCCACATATCACCAGCTATATTATCCAGTCCTGATTACAGGTAATAAAATGTATAATCTGAAAAGATCTTGGGGGTATTAACAGAAGTAAAATATTGTGCTTTAAATACATAAGTAAAACAAAGACAATTTCCTCAGAGCTCACAGCCCCTTCTTTCCCTGTGCAACATTTCATGATTAGTGCTTCTTTAAATGAGTAAAATGCTGACCAACCTTTTTTCCTCTTCTGTATCCAATTAAGCTTTCATCTAGTAAATTATTATGAAAAAGTATCTTACGATTGAATATGACAATGTTTAAAGAAAATATTGCCAAGAGAAAAGCTGTTGGACCTATATGATCGTGCAACCTGTTTATACTTTTTATATTGTAAAGAAGTAAAGAAGTAGTTCTATTTACTTTTGTCATGCCATTTCTAGCTTTATGAATGTCTGTAAAAGGACAACCACTTTGTTCTAAACCAACACTGTAGATATCTGTTTCTCTTTCAAATTCCAAATCATTACTACAAATTTTCTTCATTCTTTAAAATGGAGATTGTTGGGATATTGTAAATGAGAGTATTACGATGGCAGCTCTGTGACTTAAGCACCAAATGTTTAGTGAAGGGTTTATGATACAGGGAAGTGGAAACGAACCATCATTGTCCATTCTCACATCACCATCCAAAACAATTTGCTTCTAGGTGATCATGGGTCGCTATAAAAAAAAAATAGTTTCAAAAATGTTAGAATTCAAAAATGTAGCAAAGCCTCCAAGTCTTCTAAGTTCCCTTCACAAATGAGCCAACAGTCTTCTATGAATTGTTTCCAGGTTACAATCTGCCCAGCAAAATTGTTCAAACACAAATATATACACATGTTCAAAATACCCCATAAGTGCATCAGCATATATGGGGGCAAATGTTTCCCAATTGCAATTCCACTCACTCGCAGGTAGCAGTTACAGCTAAAAAGAAAGCACTCTTATTCAGCATTTTTTCCAGAAATTTCAATTAAAAAAACAAACAAAAAAAAAAATCAATGACCCCCCTCCAGTGTAAAGTCACGATTATTCAAGATAAAAGTTTACAATCCACAGACCTTTTTCATGTGGCATCCTAGTGTATAAAGATACTACATCTGTACTACACATGCGTAGACATGGATAACTTAACATTTTCTACAGTATTTAAAAAATCAGTAGTATCTTTCAAACCTGCATTCTGTCAGTAGTAGTATTGTCTTAAAGTAAAACTCTAGAAAATCCAAAAATTGGTTCCTTGAGAGAGACGCTTCACTAGATAGAATCAGTCTCCCTGGAGGAGTGGCTATTTGTTTATGAACAGTCGGTTAAAGACAAAAATTGTGGCGAAGGACCTTCTAATAACGAAATCATTCTAAGTCTTTAAACTGATTGTCCCTTCTTTCCAGTGATGGGCCTGTGGAAAAATCAATTTGTTTCTTAAAAACAGTATTGGATCAATAAACATTTTGGGATAATATTTTAAATCAACAGATGTTTAAGAGCCTCATTTTCATAATCTATTCTGCATCACTGTGCCACCTTCTTTATCAGCCTTATTTATTATCAGCTGCTTGCCACAACTCAACTCTAAATGTCTTTTTCAAATGCTGACTAAAATTACAATAGAAATTTTTAGAAATGTCCATTGAGTTCTTGCAAAATTGCTTTTTCTAAAGCTTTCATTGAGGGATTCTAAAGGTGGTTAAAAAAATCTCTTAAATCTAAGCAAGCTAGCTCCTGCATCACTAAAATTAATATCTTAGCATGCCGATCCTTTAAAATTAACACCAGTGAAAAATTCCTGGCATCATCTACAAATTAGATGTATGAAAAACAAAAAAGGGGCATATGACAAACATTTATTCAACAATGAAATTCTTACTAAAGAATAACTAAAACCAGTGAGATTAACAACCAAATCATTTTATGATCATCAAAATTAATTACATTGAACAATTTCAATATGTCTTCTCTTATTTTAGTTTTTTTTCTCTTACCTCCTTTATCCTTACAGTGGGAAAGCTACTTTTTCCCTTGTATAGAGTTTACTCTTTTTTGCTAAAAGGGGAAATCTGAACAAGTTCTGGATGCAACAGCTTTTAAATAATTTCAGTACTTTTTTGGCAACTTTGCCTATGGACTTTGAATATACAAATGGCTGCCAGTTATAGGAAATGATAGAAGATGATGACACAGCAAATCAAGCCGGGGTAGTCGAGTACCAGTGGGGAAAGTTTCAAAATTAATTCAATGTTTTCAGTGTTAGTGCAGGAAATGAGAAAATACCTATGTTTTAACATCTTAAGACCCTTAAAAGATACCCTGAACAAACAATGGTACCCTGTGGATTAAAAGTTTATATACAACCTGGGATAGGAAGAGATCACACAGCTTTTTTTAAATAAATAGCGAACAGTGCAGAACCTAACTTTCAAGATTGGCCGTTCTTTGAAAAGATTAAGCCAGAATTTGAAAAGTATGTTACAACCTCTATAAATCAGGTGCAGACGTTTAAAAGTGATGTTTTTTTGACAAACTTTTTTCCAATTTTATAAAGGCAACTGAATGACATAAGTAGGCAATTACAAAATTAGCACAGCTTTTATTTACTTGGTGGAACTTTAAACAAAGAGTGTTTTGCCAATAAGGCCACAGTACAAACCATTAGACCAAAAAGGCAGAATAAAAATGATAAAATGTAAAGGGACTCTGTTTCTCCTTTGATATATACTGATTCCATCACACAATTGTCATCAAACACTGACACCAAACCAGAAACTGTTGAGATTTTTCCCCTTTGAGCAACAGATGGAACATTAAAACCAATGGAAAATAAGTGGTCTTCCCCACCTTAAGTATAAACATGGCGGAAGGAAATACACAAACAAGAGATTAAATATTGAATCTGTTATGTAATTCATTTTGATGATGGTTCTTAAAATGATTTGGTTGTTGATCTAATTTTATTTTGTCTATAACACATTTCATTACTGAATAAAGGCTTGTCATTTGTCTCTACTTTTTTGTCTCACATAAGTAATTTGTAGAAAATGTCAGGGATTTTTCAGTTATTTGTTTGTAAATTGACATGCTAACCATTTGAATTTTACTGATGAAGAAGATGACTTGTTTAGATTTAAGAATCCTTAATTTACCCCCACACACACACACACACACACACTGACAGCAATCATCACTCAGGGATAGTGTTCAAAAGAGTGGTTTTGCAAGAGCTGAACATGAGCCAAACAGACTTTTTAAGAAAGGTCCACTATAATTTGAGTCAGGATGAGAAGGCGGCATTAAGGGGGTTAAATAGCAATAACTATCCGATAATGACCATAGCTGATAAAGGAAGGACTATAGCATTCAGTTCCAGAACAAATTATAAATGAGGTTTTGGAAACATCTATTGAATTTCAAAGTTTTATCACAAATTAATTATTGATCCAACATCAGTTTTCAAGAAACAAATTGATCTTTCCTCAGGGAGTCACTGGAAAGTGGGACTATCCACAAAGACTGATTTAGTAGTAGAATATCTTTCTCCACATTTTTAATATTCTACCCAAGATTCATAAAAAAAATCTCCCACTGTATAATGACAATAATTACAACATTCTTCTTGGCCACTTCTGCAAGGCTTTGCTATGCAGCCATTCTGAAGCAACACTAAAATGACTGAAATAACATCCACCTCACTTTGTTGTACTTGGACTGTTGGACCTCTTTCTGCACAGCCAGTCTTCAACAGGTGGCCACAGTATGAAAGATGGACCATATACACCTGAAGGGTTTGTAGCTTGCAGCCATCATGATTATGGCATGTTGGTCAAGGTCTGTAGCTGAGGGAGCAACTATTACCCAAAACAAACAGTGACATATGGAACCAGCACTACAACTACTTCAAATAACGTTGACTCCTGTTTCAGTGGTGGACATCTCAACCACATCTCAACAGACTTGACTAGCATGGCACACCACAGGGAGTGCAGCTTGCTGACTCTGCACCCTGCTAGTGCAATGGGAGTTTTGTCTCCTGAATGTAGACAGACTGACTTTTGTGATGCTTTTTTTCACAACTGTTGTAACATAACTTGAAATCACAAAAAAGGATCAGATGTAATGCCATTCTACAAGCAACCTATAATGCAGATCAACTGTACAGCCCTGTTACATATCAGGATATCAGAACATATATTGCAATGTATGTATGCATGCATACTGACAATGTGAATGTGCGAGATGTGGAGTGCTACTTGAAAATAGGAATTTCAGGAGTCATTTAATGTGATAGTCGTTTTTTTTCCCTGAAATTAAGCATTACTTCCACTGCAACAACAGTTTCACAAACACAGTTGCACTACGTTATAGAAGTATTTCCATTGTTAAGCCAACAAAACCAGGTAATTCAAGACACAATGGCTGTTTCAACAGTGAAGCAACCAAACAGGACTATATCAGGTAACTTAGAGACCGTACTAAATTCTGATTTACAAGACATGCTAGGACCAAGTACAAGTCTACTAGAAAACATAGATCCAAGATAAAAGTAGATCAAGTAAGACAAGACCTATAACAGACAGCTCACCAAACCAAGATGGAATACTGAAAAGACTGGCACTAAAAGGACAATCCATGCCACAAAACAGTTCATTTTTAGTAAAACAGAATAAAGTTTATTAAGCACACAATGCTGATATGGACTTGAGGGTACAATAGGTGACTATGACAAAACTATTAGCCAGCAATTTAACTGCTATTAATAAGGATAAAGTCACTGTTACTAGTTTAACTGGCATGAAAATAGAAGTTATGTACTAATCATAACGTTCCATCTGAGTAGTTCTACTTCACTTGTCTTCAACCTGTGGGTACCGGGATCCATATCGGATCAGAGATGGCAATTTCACTATCTGCTCTGAGCTCCAAGCTCCTCCTCTTACTCATAATACACCTCCACTACCTTCCAACCCCCAGATAGAGTTTGCTGCCACTTATACTGAGAACCCAACCTCAAAAAACACCTTACGCACCTAAAATCAGCCAAACAGGCTGTCCATATGGTAAGGCCAGTGGGAAGGAGGGAGGGACAGTTTAAGACAAATGAAGTAGAACTACTCAAATGGAACGTAATGGTATGTACATAGCTTCTATATCTGAAGTAGTTTACTTTATTTGATCTTCAACCTGTGGGACAGAGCCCCCAGCTACTAAACACCTGGGTGGCCCTCAAGGAAGGATATTCCAGAGCACCACAGAACCAAAGGATGCTCTCCTTCGAGAAATCAAATCCAATTTATAGTGAGAAATAAAGGTATGAAATGAGGACCAAGTAGCTGCAGAACAAATATCATCCAGTGAAACTCTCGACCAAAAGGCCACAGAAGTAGCCATGGACCTAGACAAATGAGCTTTCACCTGACCCGGAGGAGACAAACCCTTATCCTTATAGATCTGAAGGATACACAAGGAGATCCACCTAGCGATGGTGGCCTTGGAGATAGGCTTACCCAAAAAGGGTTTAGAGAAGGACACAAACAATTGATCAGATTTGTGAAAGGTTCTAGTCCTGTGTAAACAGAATCATAACGGTCTATGAACATCCAACAAGTGAAGCCTGTATTCCATTTTGTTAGCAAAATTTGGAAAGAAAACAAGTAAATTTATGGTTTGATTGATGTTAACCTGTGATGCTATTTTTGGAAGAAAGAAAGGATTGGTATGAAGGGAAACCCTATCCTTATGGAAAATCATGTATGAAACTTTAACAGACAGCACTTGCAGTTCTAAAACCCTCTTGGCAGAGGTGATAGCCACTAGAAACGCTGTTTTCCAAGACAAAAACTTAAGATCTGCGGTTGCTGCAGGTTCAAATGGTGTCGGGACCAACACTTGAAGAACCATAGTAAGGTCCCATGGGGGAATAGGATCTTTGACCAGAGGACGTAATAGGAAGGTACCTTTAATAAAAGCTTTACAGAGGCTAAAGAAGCAGAATTCTCGCCCATGTGAAAATGAGAGATGGCAGCTAGTTGAACCTTGATTTTAGAAGAGTTAGCTCCTTGTTGAAAAATATTTGCTAGAAAATCGAGAATAGCTGAAACAGGAGCCACGAAAGGGTCTAAACTCCTTTGAGAAGTCCAAAAGCAAAAACGTTTCCATTTGCTACGATAAACCTTCCTGGTGGAGGATTTATGAGCCGCCACCAGAATACACCTGACTGAAGAAGACAATCCAGGAGTCCTAGCAATTAAGGGAACTGGAGCAGTCAAGCTGTGAGATTCAAACTGTCCAGACTCGGATGAGGAGCCCTCGAAGGGTGTGAAATGAGATCCTGAATGGGATCCAAGGTGGAGCCAAAAGAGGAGAGCAGAGGAAGGAAACCCATACCTGGCGAGGCCAAAATGGGGCAATGAGGATCACTTTGCTCCCCAGTTGGCAAGCTTTCTGTAGAAACCTCAAAATAAGGGGTACAGGAGGATAAGCATACAGAAGACCGGGAGGCCAAGCATGGACTAGAGCATCTCTGGGAGACTCCCCCGGCTGGGGGCTCAGAGCGCAGCAAGGCCGACCCCACTCTAGAAAGATCTGCTCCGCTACTGAAGGATTCAGAGACCACTCGTAAAGCATCAGTATAGTCAGACTTAATCTATCTGCTAGAATGTTGGACTGTCCCGGAGTGTGCGCTGCTGTCAAAGCAAACGGTGGAGATCGCCCATTCACAAACTCTCATATTCTCACGACAAAGGGGGTAAGATCTCATCCCTCCCTGCTTGTTGACATACCAGACCACCAACATGTTGTCTGAATTGCAATGGTTCCCAGAGGAAGAAAGGCATGAAGAGCCTGCAACGCCAAAAGGACCGCCCTCATCTCCAGAAAGTTTATATGCAAACTGGTCTTGATTGGCGACCACAGGCCTTGGACTGTGCTGCCCAAACAATGCCCCCCACCCAAGTTGGGAGGCAACCTTGGTCACTGTGGCTTGGACAGAGGCTGGAACAAAAGGTCGTCCCTCCAGAATTTCCAGAGAATGCATCCACCAAAGAAGGGACGACCTGCAGACTCAATTGAGGTGCACTGGGTGCAACAGAAGATCCAACAGGGACCACTGCACCGCTATAGTCCGCTGTAGTACTCGCATTTGTAATCAGGCACATGGAAGAAACATTACGGTCGCTGCCATAGAACCTAGGCCCTCAAAACCAATTCTGCAGAGGGGAAGGTGAGAACAGTAGATGAAGGCAACATGCATCCTTAGGTTTTGAACTCTCTCCGTGGTCAGGAAGATTTTTATATGTAGTTTGTCTATCCGTGCCCCTATGTAGTTTATCACCTGGACAGGATTCAGAAGAGATTTGTATGCGTTGATTGTAATCCCTAAGTGGAGTGCACGCTTTAGGAAATAATCTCTGGTAAAGTAGACACCTAGTGGGAGCAGTAAGGAGCCAATCATCCAGGTAAGGGTAGACCTGAATCTCCTGAGGCCTCAGGTGAGCTGCTACTACTGCCATCACTTTGAACACCCTGGGGGCTGTGGTGAGACCAGAGGGTAGAGCTTGAGAATGGTAATGATTGGCCCCTAGCCGGAAGTGGAGGAACCTCCTGGAGCTTCTCTGCATCTTTATGTGATAGTAAGCATCCTGGAGGTCAAATGAGCATATCAAGTCGCTCTCTTGCAGGTACGGCATGATGGACTGTAAGGTGACCATTCGGAGCTTTTCTTTGGCAACTGACAGGTTCAGAGTAGTTAGGTCCAGAATGGGCCTTAAGTCACCCATTTTCTTTGGCACTAAAAAGAACTTGGAGTAGATGCCCGATCCAGACTGATCTGGGGGGACGGATTTGATGGCTCTATTCTCTAGCAGCTTGGAAATTTGTAGTGTTGCTGCCTCCCTTTGCGCAGGTGGTACATCTGGGAGGTGTTTGAGAGGTTTGGGAAGAACCACAAACAGGATTGAGTATCCTCTGGAAATTATCTGAAGCACCCAACGGTCTGATGTTATGGACTCCCATGCCGTCAGGTGCAACAACAGGTGACCCCTGACTGCCTCCAGAGTACAGCAGTCGAGCAACTCCTCAGGGTTGCTGCGCGGGCCTGTCTCGGACCCCCTCTGCCTCTGGGCCATCATCGGTCCTGTCCCACTCTGACTCTAGGGGAAGAAGAGCCCGGAGTGTCCTGGGAATACTGAGACTTCCGGAACCACATCTTCCTTTGCCCTTGCTGATTTTGGGAAAAGGATCTTTGAGGGTTCGAGAAGCGGATTCTGAGGGCAGATAGTGTTTTCCGATCGTACTCTGGACCAAGGTGTTTCGGACGGTCTTACTAAAAAGGGTAGAACCGTCATAAGGGGCGTTCGCAAAAGACGTCTTGAAGGGTTCCGTGAACTGACACAATCTGAGCCAGGCGTTACACCTCATGGACATGCCGGACCCAGCTGCCCTAGCTGCTCCTTCAGTAGCATGTGGGAGGAGTCGCATGGACTTGTTGGAAACCACTGTCAAAGTAGCCATCCTCACTGAGAATGTGTGTCTGTCCTCCTGCGACATATACTTTGGGGGAGACTCAGCCAGTTCCTTAACCAGGTCATGCTGTAATCTAGTAACGTGGGCCAGATAGTTCAGTGCCCTGACGGAAAAGGTTGCTGACACATAAACCCCGCTTCACTAGGCGGTCCATCATCCTAGACTCTCGGTCAGGGGGAATGAACAGAGAAACTCTCCTGGGCTAGTTCCTTTTTGGTGGCTGCTCTTACCACCATAGCGTCGACAGGGGACCCTTTATTCCATGCTGGTCTGTCAGGGATGGCTCAAAATTATTTTCTGGGCGTTTAGGGATTGGTTCCAAGGTGTCCGGCTCCTTGCAAGCACGCGAGGTGACCAAGTCCACCAGGGTATCTGCGGGAGGGAACATCCAGGAAGTAGAAGGGCCCGTGCCAAAGGCCTCCAGGAGCACGGATTCATCCGAGGAAGGTTTTGGGGTGGACCATACTCCCCGCTGGCGTAGGATTTCCATGATGTCTCCAAAGGAGAAATCCTTGGGAGGTGATCTAGGGGAACCTTCCCCATCATCCATATACGTGTCCTCGGTGAGGGACTCTGGGGAATCCAGTGCCTCCTCTTGCACATATGCTTGCGAGGTACATCTCTGGTGGGGCTCTCCGGGGGGGGGGGGGGACGACGACTCGCAAGCCACTTGTTCCTCAGGGGAACTGCCTGGGTCTCCTCGAGCATTGGCTGTCCCTCGGGTAAAATGATGGGATTTGCACACAAAGCAGAGGGAGTTGGGGCAGAGTTCAAAGAAATAGTCAAGGGCCTCAATCCAGTGGAGAGAACCCTTTCTACCATGTCAAACACCGAGGGAGAACAAGCTTTCTGGGCCACTAGTAAGGGAACCGCTCTCCAAGGATCCGATGCGAGAATTGGAGCCAGGCCCGAACGGAACGGAGCTCCGAGGGGGGAAAAAGTTCCACTCCCTCAGATCAGACACCCAGGCTCCAGCTCCAAGAGCCATTTGGATCCGAACTGGTTGAATCAGACACGCTTCCAGGCAGCTGCCGGCATCAAGGAGACAGATACCGTTGGCGCTGACCCCCTGACTAAGGCCTTCCTCGGATCCATGTACTCTGAACCCGGAGGTCAGATCGGAGAAGGAGAAATTGGAGTGAAAAAAGGAAGCGACCCCCCCCCCCCTCCAGAGAGAGAGGGGGCTGGCAAGACTCCCATCTGGGTTTGTGCGCGAATGAACCTCTGCATCATTTTATCCATGTCGACTTCAGAAAGGCTGCAGGTGGACGGTGACAAGGCCATGGACTCCGGCCTGGAGGGTGGAGGAACCAAGGCCCTAGATGGTGGTTGTGGTTCCTCCGACTCCAGGGAAAATCTGGTAGATTGGAGCTGAGGGGAGTCACGGTGCCTAGACTGACTTTCGGCAGGAGTTCCTGACAGAGCTGAAAGGTCCAGGGACCTCTCTCTTCTCGGACCGGTGCTTTCTCTGCCTTTTCTGCACTCCACTTCCACAGGCTTAGAAGTGAGAGGCTGAGTCCCAGCCTGGGAGGAAGGAAAAGGAAGGACAAGAGAGTAAGAAGAGGCGGCCAAAGCAACCGCTGTCACCAAAGCAGAAGAGGAGGCAGCCACTTCCGTAGCAGGTAGAAGGCCTTTCAAGGCTAACTTGGCCTGTCTATCCTTAATTGCATGCAGGTTGAAACCCGTGCAAATAGCACAATCAGTACTCAAATGGGCTGCACCCAAACACATCACGCAAAAATTGTGGCCATCAACAGGTGACAATTTGTGGCCACACTCAGTGCACCTCTTGAAGACTGGCTTAGGATCAGCCATGTCTCAACACTAAGATTTTTAGAAAAATCTAAAACACAAGATAGAAACAATAACTATTTCTCTAAAAAACACCCACTTACCACACTCTCAGAAAGCATACAGAATGCTGAGGGGGGAGGGGAAGACAACTATACACTAAACTAACCAGTGAGGGGAGGAAGAGAGGGAACCTACACTGACAAGACTAGACTCAAAACAACACTAAAATACCAAAACAACCCAACTCATAGACTCGGAGCTCACATTCACAATGCTTATGGCCACGGTGAATGAGATCTGCGGGTTGGAAGGTAGTGGAGGTGTATTATTGGTAAGGGGAGGAGCATAGAGCTCGGAGCAGATGCTAGTGAAATTGCAGGCTCAAATCCGGGACCCACAGGTTGCAGATCAAATGAAGTAAACTACTTCAGATCCAATGTATTGTCTGATTCAAGTAAAGTTCAACACCTATATAGGTCTTATCTGACTTGATCTACTTTTACTTGGGATCTATATTTTCTAGTACACCCATGCAAAAAGAAATTGAAAGTTATGTCATTACAAGAATTTTAGATCTGTATTGGCAGTTCTATATCCGTCACTTTGAGGACTAAAGCTTGCAAGATTTAGTCAGCTCAGCACTTAAAACTTAACCCACGTTTCCCAGCCCCACCCCACCCTTACCTACAATCCCCAGCTGTTAAGGGCTCCTCTGTCTGAACATCCATGAAACAGTCTGCACACCCTAAAGAATCATTACTAAGAATCTCTACAAAACGCAACAGTCAGGTATCAGGAGGGGGACATGGGTAGAAATGCTGATGGAGATGAACTACCTACAAAGATCTTGCATAACTATCTACAAAGCTTTTCTATCTCGTGCAGGGAGTTCCACCTCAATCTTCTTGTGGACGGAATCACAAGTTCAAATGTTTGCATACGTCTATCAAATAATGCCCCAAATAACCATGAAACCAAACAATGACACAGATCTAGAAATAGAATCCAACTTCCAATATTTTCTGATTGTCTTCAGTGATGCCCATGATGAAACTGCAACTGCACCCGTACATATGTCATCCACTGACAGATTCTGCAAAAAGGTTTGGGAAGTGGTTAACAGACCACATTTACTTGCCAAGGATAGTCTCTACATCTCCCATCCAGGCTTTTGAATACTAGCTAAAACTTTATCCACCCCCATAATGCCTCTAGACGATGCCAAAATGACAAACCCACTGACATAGCAAAATCAACTCAAATGAACATCAGGGTGTTACTGCTCAATGTCACAGTTATAAACAAAATACTACATTCCTAGTCCAAGCTCTTCTCACACTTGAGAATACAGACATCAGTGCAGTTACAGAGACATGTTTTAAAGCTGCAGAGAGTACCCTGGCAGTGCAAGGTTTCAGTGCCTTCTACACTTTTAGACCAGTAGCTGCACAGACAGGGACTAAAGGTGGAAGTGTCTCAATTTACATCAATAACAAGCATACCTGTAGGGTGGTCAAACAGGATGAAGTGCTGGAGGTCCTCCACATGCAGATCACTACAGACAAAATCCCATACCATATCCTAGCTATAGGTCCCCCTCCATATCCCAAGAAGCTCACAATGCAAACTTGGACCTAATGGAGACGCTTACCATCCAAACAACCTACTCATCTGAGACTTTAATTACCTTTCTATAGACTGGCAATCCTACATGGCCTCAAATCAATGGGTAGAGAAATTCATGGACTTCTTAAATGCAAACGCCCTCGATCAAACAGTGAATACACCCATTAGAGGCTCCAACATATTGGACCTCTTGCTTATAAATTTGGGTGAACGCTGCCCCCCCCCCCCCATGTCTCATCCTCCCTAGTAAAGTCTGACCATAAAGTGTCTCCTTTGAAATCAAAATCAACTCCATAATCCCATTAAAACCTGTAAAGGTTAGGAACTATTCTAAGACAAATTACTTTTTATTAAGTGATGGATTGTCAAAATTCAGTGCCACTTCAAACCCAGCAGCCTATGCTGAATTGTTCTCTGAAGCTCTGTAGAACAATGTCAATGGCTGCATAGAGGCTGATTGTACCTACCAGAAGCAAGCCCAGGACTAGCCCTATAAATAAATCACCCAAGTGGCATTGTAAATTAAACAAGATAGACAAAAAAAAGGGAAAAAAATTAAGGCAAAAATCTGGAAGTGTCATTCCCATGAAGACAGAAACTCATCAAAGTAAATAGGTAACTAATAGGACTAATTAGGTCAAGCAAAGCCAAATCTGAAGTTAAGATGGTCTCCCATGTGAAAGAATACCGTAAGAGCTTCTACAACTATGTCAGAAACCTCAAGGGCAGCACACAGTTATGTGCTGAACTGGTGGTTAATGATGTCCTAATTGCTAAACCAGGCAATACAGTGAACCTTTTAGCAAACAAATTCCATTCCGACTTTACCCTCCTCACACCCCCAAGCATCCCCTTTAAAATACCCTAAAATTTAACCCCTCCAACTATAACTACGGAGCATTTACTGGCTGCACTCACTAAACCCAAGAACATGGCCTCAATAGGCCCTAATAATATTCCAAGATGTCTCCCAAATAGTCTGAAATATGATTTATCAGGACCCCTGGAGTCATAATTTAACTATAGTCTTAAAACAGGCTTTGTGCCATGTGAATGGAAGACTGTGACTGTAATCAACCAACATAAGGGAGAACATTCAACAGATCTTGGAAACTACAGATCCATTAGTATGACTTGTCTCATTTGCAAAGCCATGGAATAAAATATAATGGAAATGATCACTAGGGCACAGGAGACTTCCAGACACTGCATCCATCCCAGTTTGGTTTTGTCAAAGGAAAGTGATGCTTACTCAATCAGGTGGACTTCTCTTGAAAAGGTCACCGAGGCAATGGATGAGGAGAAAACGGTGCACACTGCTTAAATAGACTTGGCTAAAGCATGATACAATACCCCTCTCAGGCATTGTCAACAAACTTATGGAACTATGTATAAACCCCTTTAGAACACACTGGATGGCTAGCTGGCTCACTGATAGAAGCCAGGAAGTTACAATCAGTGAGATCACCTTCACAAAGAGGCCAGTCGTCAGTGGAGTCCCTTCAGGGCTCTGTGCTGGGCCTAACTCCTCTTTGGCATCCACTTCTCTGATGTCAAACCCAATGTCAAAGGCCTTTAGCTAACCAAGTTCGCAGACAATTAAAAACTGACAGCCCCCCCAAGATGAGAATACCCTTTAGAAATGTCTAATACAAACGCTTGGTACCAAAATCATGGCTTAAAACTGAATACAAAGAAATGTGATACAGTACCTCTTAGGAAGTCTACCACCCTGAGTAACTACATTACCAATAAAACATCCTTGTAAGTCGAATCACTAGTCAGGGATCTGGGAACTCGTGTATGCAATAACCTAGACTTTGACCAACATGTGCCTAAGGTAGAAAGAAAATTCTATGTTGATGTACTTATAACCAAAAACATGGCATCTAGGTCATCACACCACTGTACAAAGCCCTCATTAAATCCATCATGGACTATAATGCCCCCTTCGGTATATACCTGACCAGGCACATGCTGAAACCGGACCGTTCACAAAGGTTCTTTACAAGAAGAATACATGGAGTAAACACAATGCCCTAAATTGATCACCTTAAAGCACTATCTCATTACTCAGCATCATACAGACTTCTGAAAGGTGATCTTTGCCTGGCATACAAGGCATCCCTGGACTCTGTTTTAATGAAGCTTTTCCATATCCGCAAAACAAGTATTAGAACTACTAGATTAAAAGACGCAAGTTTTGCTTGTAACATGTTGGAGAGGCATACGTTTCTAAGAGAATTACCATTCTCTGGAACAGACTCCCCACCCATGTAAAGCAGAGTTCCTCCCTATCCCTATTTAAGCGCAACACTGAACCAATGAAAATTCACCCCTTGTCTGACTCTTATGTATCTGATGGACAGAAGCAGTCAGTAAATAACCACCTATGCAAATCAATTTTGTAGGTCACATTTTGGTTGCATGGCTAGGCTTATAAGGGCCCTACAGGTCATTAGTCTAGTACACACCTATGAGCCTGTGAATCTATGATGTCTGACTTCCAGGAAAGGTACCAACATCCTGCCACGGTGGTCCAGCAACTCTGCCCTGGACAATAATGAGGTGTATGCCATAGTCATGGCAAAAGAAGCAACATGTTCCTAAGATACCACTTGTGTCATTTAGGGGAGAGCACATGCAGGGAAGCCTGTATTGAAGTTACTGTCACAGCAACAGTCCAAACCCAAGACCAGTGAGGTCAACTGAGAAGCTGCACACCACCAACCCCACATTTAAGAGAAACAAACATAAGCCCACAGTCAAATGCACCATTGATATCCTAGCAGAAGTCTGTGGCCTCAGAGCTGACTGCAGGAAAGCACTCTCCAGAGGTAGAATACTCACTTCCCATGGAAAGCTGATCAAGCTCATGAATGAGTAGGATTGCCAAAATTGACCAAGGCATTGACCATAAAGCAGCAGTTTGACAGCATTGAGCTGAACAGCACTGCAGATCCTCAGGCTAAGAGGCGCGGAGGAATCTAGACTTGAAGGAGCCACTAATGTTGACTTGCTTGATGGCCTGACTACTTTGAAGAGACTGGGGCCTGATGGCATCTCTGTAAGAAAATATGGCCGGGGTTCATAAAAATCAGCAAAGAAGGTGTTCTGGTGTCCTCAATGACAACAGGAGAGCAGAACTAGGACCATAGCTATTACACAGGGAAAATGCTTTTGACATCTTTTAATGGTTTAACTGGAATGTAATTGACCTCCTGGGACCAATAAATGCAGCAGCAGAACAGGGCAGTATGGAACTCTGGTTCAGAGATTAAGGCCTGAACACTATCAGGGGGGGGGGGGCTATTCTTTTCAGACTGCCAACAGCTTCATCATTCCTGACAGTAGTTGGAGGAGCTCCCATCACAGCTACCTCACAAGCAGGAGCTTCTGAAGTCTTAATGGGTTTAGATTTTTTATGAATGGTTTCAATCTCAGATTCTGCTTTCCTCAATCTGCAAAGGGAAGGCTTTTTGTGTAGAAGTATCCTTCTGAACAGAAGCAGATATAGCTCTTAATTTGTCTAGCTTATTTGTATGTTCTTTTAGGGTAGATGGCTAAATGCTTTAACAAGTATGAGTCAGTGTAACAAGAAGATAGTTTCGCCAAGGTATTTTAAACCTAGCAGGCTTGTCTAGAAGTACACATGTTGTGCCACTACAAAAAATAGAACCCTTCTTTTTATACATCACAACAGCAATACAGCTAATTCAACTATAAATAACAACCAACAATTTTAGAAAAATGCTTCAATAGTACAAACTGAAAACAACTACTACTGAAAAAATAGTTAAACTTCTTATTTTTTCTTAGACTTCTATCCATTCAGCATCTTTATGTTCCACAGGCTCTTCATATGTATTTCTCCAAAATGTATCGATTTCTTCTTTTTGGTGGTGTTTCAGTTCTTTTTGCCTTGTTTCCCAATTCTCTATAAAACTATTTGGGTCATCCATAAATTGCTTACTTTGCACTTTTCCTTTACATTTATCTGCATATCTTCTAAAGTCTTTTTGCCTGTGCTATCTTTAGTTTATTATTTGAGAAAGTGCAAGACAGATCCTGATTTGTTCTGATACTATTCATTGCTTTTATCACATCTCTCCGAGTATTTTGTTGGTCTGCTCCCTCTTCCATACTCTTCCAACAGTGACACTTCTAGTTTTCTTTTTCTGATACTTCCATGATGGCATTTGATTTCTCCCGTTCCTTTCCCTTACCGCTCTATGTTGTTGTGGTTGAGGTAAGACCATCTGTTACTAATTTAGCTGTACAGTGATATATCCTATTTACTTCTGTTACATCACATAAGTTTCTATGAACAGTCCTGAGTACCATATTAATTTGTTTAATCAAACTTCTAACTTTTTGGATTTTATTGACTTCTGTAGTCTATTTATTTCATTGATTTTAATATGTCTACCCATCTCTAATAAACCAAGCAGCTCTTCTCATAGATAGTTTTCTTCTAACCTGAGACTACATTATTTGTTCTCCATTTCCTGTAGACATTCTACATAAAGTTTCAGAGCATCTTCCTGTGCCATATTCTCTTCAGTTTCATCTGTTGTTCTTTCATATGGGAACTCAATGGCCTATCACTCCACAACACTGACTGTGTCAGAGTTGCCACTGTTTCCTTTTCCTTTCCCCACTGTGCAACTCCAAATGATTTTTGTACTGGTTTCCTACAGAAAGCTCCAAATTATCTTCAAATGGCAACTGATCAGATGTTTCCCACTCCACTGGTTTCTCCTTAATTTGGGGATCCAGCATTCTGCTGTGGTGTTATCAGAGTTAGATTTTCTACACCAAATACTTCCCTTCACAAGTAATCCATAACCTTACTTTCTACTTCAACTTCTCCATTACTGACCCCCTTCTACTTTCCCTCTTTGTTTTCTTACTTTTTTGTATTGTAAAATTTTCCATATCTGGATGTCTTTGCCTGTATTTCTCTTCAAATGTCTTTGGTGCTGCTCTTTCTTTCTTTCTCCTTTGCATAAATATTGCATATTAAATCTCTTTCTTCCCAAGTCCGTGCTTCTTTTTCAGATGTCTCCTGCTCCTCCTCACTTGGGAAACTCATTGTTCCATCTTTCTGTGATATAACCTGTGTTAGATTCTCTACAAAAAATTCTGCACTTCACTGGTATTCCATAACTTCAGTTTCTATTTTTTTTTAAGTTCTACTTCACTAATCTGTTCTACATTCCTCTTTGTGATCTTATTTTTTGTATTGTGAAATTTTCAGTATCTGGATGTCTTTTCCTATTCCTCTTCAAATATCTTTGGGGCTGCTTTTTTGTATTCATTAATTTGGCTCTCTCCTTTGCATAAATATTGCACCATATCAGATCTCTGTCTTTCCCATGTCCATATTTCTTTTTTTATACCTTTCAAAACTCACTAGAATTTGTTCTTTATATTTTTCCACCTCCTCGGTTGCTTCTTTTTCCAATCACAAATCTGTTGTATTAATGAACACAAACTTGCATTTGAAGTTTTTTACAATTTTTCTTGTGCAAGTATTTTTCTTTCCTCTAATTTCTCTCACTCCTTTTGTATATCTTGTGTCTGGAAATTCTGGGCTTCTTGTACAATAGTAACAGTACACAATTTATTTCTTATACTTAACAGTCCACTATCATCTTTATGGCTCTTCTTTGGCCTTTCAATTTGTCATTTTTGTGGACTACTACTTCCTTCTACAACAGAGGGGCCATCCTCCCCCTGGACCTGGCCTGGCCCCATTGTAGGAATGTTTCCGTATTTTGAGGATTCTACATGGTCATTTTTTTCCAGTCTTGGCACCACTGTGCCTACCAGGATTGGGCACTTTTTTATCCTGGGTCTTGTGCACCCAGCTATTTTTTAAAATGTTTGACCTACTTCTGCCCAAGATATATGCTACATAAATACAGTCTATACATCAGTGTTGTCTTGGTGAGATTTTGTGAAAAATAGGGTCCACTTCATGAAGGTACTCACAAAGACTTGTGGATGAATTCAATTGCAGCAATACTACTCTCCTTTGCTTGGTGAATTCTCTCTTCATCCGGACCCAATGGTTACTGTATACAGAACAAGATGCTATCAAAATTAATTCGGTTTTGTCCTGTTTGTGAATAGCATCTTCTGAATTACAGGAGAAAGAAGGAAAAAAGCATACATTAAGCTCCAAGACCATAGGAAGAAGGAAGCATCTGCCCTCCAAAATGCCTTGAGGGATGAGGAAATAATCAAATACATTACTATTGCTATGGTGTGCAATAAACACAGCCATTCTGGCTGACCCTACATCTATGTAATGCACTTAGGTTTCAATGAATACAGCTTTCATTTATGAGCTCAGATTATTTTCCTGCTTAAAGAATCTGCTAACAAGATTTGTAAACCTGAAATATGATTTGGCAACAGCAGAATGCTGTGTTGCAAGGCCCACCATTGCATCCCGACTGCCTATTTGCACATCCAGAAAGATAGCATTCTTCCTTGTTCACATAGCACACTAATGCAGTATTGTCTACAATGATCTAAAAGTGTAATGGAAGAAAATTGTCCTGGAAAGCTGACAGGTCCCCCTCCACTGTTTTCATCTCCTTCAGCCTAATAAGAAGAGATGCTCCTTGTGAGATTAGTTGCCCCACACTGGGGTCTCTCTGCATGAACAAAATAATCTGCTGCTTGTTACTGGACTTGGGATGGTGGAAGTGAAGTGATTCCTATGAATAAGGTTTCTGCAAATGTACACTACAGGATATTTATGAACCTAAGGATAAGAATCATTACAGCTAATGGGCACACATTTAAGAAGTGGTCTCCAGATTTACTTTACAGAATAATTCTTCATTTAAGAACCTTGTCAGCTTTTATAAGACAAAATCTTGTCAAGAGATTTTTGTAATTTTTGACTAACGAAATAATCTTAAGTAAACATTTTGAGTTCTCATTTGAAAGTACATTTAGACTTTTATTAGTAGTTCTCAACTATCAATTCCAAAGAATGTTGGACGGGATGAAGGGTGTCTGTACAGCAAGTTGATCTTGGGGCTTCTGAACTAATTCTATTGTACAGCCTTGCAAACGGTCTGCAAAACAACCCCTTTACCTACGGTAATTTTTTAAATTTTATTTATTTAGTTGCCATGCAGAAAGAATTCTGAAAATCATAGCCTAGTGGAATAAAGAAAGGTACAAGAGGGAGCAATGACACTGAAGATCTTCAACTGTATTTTCCCTTTTCTGCTAAATATAAAGCAACTTTGAAGGCATACACTACATATCATGCAACAACTTCTAAATATATGGCACAAAATCATTTCTGAAACAAGCTGCAAATGCTGCTGCTAGTCTAGGTTGTGTGCCCTCTAGAGGCTTACTATACTTTCATTGTAAAAAGAAATACAGTATATTTATTGACTTGAAGGACTCCTTTACCTTTCATGAATTAGACAAATTATATTCTCCATCCTACTGAATTCATTTCCCCTATCTTAAGTGACTTGCCTATGTCAAGCAAATGCACACAATATCTATCATAAAAGACTGACAGTAGGATGGACTGATTGGAAAGAACCAGCTGATATAACATCAGCATGAAAGATAGAACTGTAACTGGCTTATTTTGCTATACATTGCTTTTGATGATGAAACTGTTGAGAATGTGAGCCTTTCCTATAGAATTCCTTTTGATGTTCTAAGTCTTCTAAAATACTAGGACTAGCAAGAAAGTACACTTGTGTACACTTTCCGTAAATGTAGATGTTCGAGTGCATTTACTGTTGCAATCCTGACTTGTGGGATTTCCTGGTGTGGAAGCCCCTGGCAGGCCCGACCACCACAGAAAAACTCCTGCCCCCAAAAGCTGGCTGATGCCTTGACTGACATTAGTACACTTGGGTATATGGGGAGTCAGCTGACGTCATGATCTCAAGTTTTTTTCTCGCCCCCTGAAGGTAGGAGTCCTCCTAGATGGAAGTCAAAGTCAAGGGTCTTTGACAGAGAATCTAAGCAAGGAAACAGGTGAGAGGAGGGACTCCTTGACTAAAGAAGTAGCTTGTTCAAGCCTCCTCTGTAGACTAGGGGGAAGGAGGGAGGGAAAGAATAGTGTAACTATGATCTTCATATTTCATTGTTGCAGTCCTGACCTGTGGGATGATTCCCAAAAATGAGGAGGGGGAAAGGTGGATTAAAGTGAGGAAAGGATGCCTTGCAGGATGGTAGTGGCAAATCATGCTCTGGACTTGTAGAAGTCTGATAAGTGTTAATGTCTGGTGAAGGTATGCTCTGAAGACCAGGTAGAAGCCTCCATGATGTCCTTGGTGGGTAACCTTTTTAGGAAGGCAGTACAGGCAGCAGATGTACTAGCAGAATGTATCCTGACATCAGGTGGTATCTTACCATGATGGCTGTAAAAGGAGGAGACACAGTAAGAGATCCATTTAGAAATGTCTGTTTGGAAACTGGCTTCCCTTCAGAACTGGTGGCAAATGCCATAAACAGCTGGTCTGATTTTCTCAAAGTTTTTGTTCCGTCAAGAAAATAACACAGCTGTCTATGCATATCCAAGGAATTAAGAATTCTTTCCCCTATGTTTTGTAGTTCAAGGAAGAAAGAAGGCAAATGTATGGCTTGATTTAAGTAGGTGTCTATCACCACCTTGGGCATAAAAGAAGAGTTAGTCTTGAGAGAGACTCGGCCTGCATGGAAGATGAGGAAAGGTTCCACTGCCACAACTGCCTGCAGTTCAGAAACCCTTCTAGCAGAAGTGATGGCCAACAAGAAGGCAGTCTTACATGGCAAGAATTTTAAGTCAGTAGAGACAGCTGGTTCAAATGGTGGAAAAATAAGTTTTTCCAGAACAAAATTAAGAAACCAGGATGGGGCTGGAGGCCTTCTGGGTGGGCTAATGTGGCTCACCCCCCCGCCCCCCAAAAAAAAGTCTTTCATAAGAGGATGAGAAAAGACAGTGGGCTAGGCAGGGTGGACTGAGATAGCAGAGGCATGATTTTTTATGGAGTAAGACAAGCTTATGTCAAAAAGGCTTGCCAGATAGGACAGGATGATTGTGATCTTGGCTAGATTGGGATTCTGAACATGTTGCCCACATCAAAGGACGAATCTCTTCCATTTAGCCTAACAGGATTTCCTGGTGCTATGCCTTCTGGCCTCACTAAGGATGCCCTGAAGCGGTTTGTCCAAGACCGGATCCATCCAAGATGTTAAGGTATCCTCCATGCTGATAATCTGAGGGTCTGCAGGTTGAGGTGCACGTTACCCTTGTTCTGCATCAGAAGATCTAATCTCTGTGGCAGCTGCCATGGTTTTGTGTTGGTTAAGCTGAGCAGCAGAGGGTACCAGTGTTGCCTGGGTCAGTCTGGGGCTACAAGTGTCACCCTTGGCCCTTCTTCCCCTATCTTGAAGAACACCATGTGGAGCAGACGGATTGGAGGGAAGGCAAAGATGAAGAGGCTTGTCCATGGCAATGAGAAGGGCTTATGGACAAGCCTCTTCATCTTTGCCTTCCCTCCAATCCGTCTGCTCCACATGGTGTTCTTCAAGATAGGGGAAGGCAAAGATGAAGAGGCTTGTCTATGGCAATGAGAAGGGCTTATGTCTTCCAGGCTGAATTTGTTTTGTCCCTGGATCAATACCTTTTCAATGGAGTATTTTCCCTGGTGGCAAAGAGGTCTACTTTTTGGCTATGCTGAGAAAGGTTTCCTGATGCAGTTGCCACTTGCAGTCTGACAGACTTCTGCTGAGGTGATCTGCTAGTTGGTTGTGCACACCCCTGATAGGTGTTGTGCCAAAAAGTGTAACCCCATGGAGTGTGTTGTTTCCCAAACATCCAATGCTAGATGACAGAAAGAGTAGGAGTGAGTTCCTTCCTGCTTGTTTATGTACCACATGACTGTGTTATTGTCTGTTTTCACCAGTAGCACACCTGGTTTCCATTTCTCTCTGAAGACTAGTAGACCTTTTTGGACTGGCAGAAGTTCCTTTGAGTTTATGTGCTTGTCTCTGAGTCTGCGGTTCCACCTCTCCTGCATCTAGAAGTGGTTGAAGTATGCTCCCCAGGCTACCCCTGAGGCGTCTGTGGTCAGTGTTTGCTCCTGGAAGGGGAATATGAAGGGGAGACCCAGTATGAGGGAGCAAGCCATGGGCCTCCATGCAAATTCCTCCTCGAGGCAAGGTATCAGTTTGATCTTTTCTGAGTGGTTGTGCATGCTGGCACCACACATTGCTGAAGTACCATTGGAGTTTCCTCATGTGTAGCTTGGCCAGGGGAATCATGAGGATTGCAAGAGGCCATGCACCCCACAGCTCCCAGGTACTCTCTCTGCCTGTGAGAAAGCCCCTGACCATTATTTTCTGAAAGTACAGCATCAGGAAGGCCACCTTGTCCGAAGGCAAGAAAGCCTTCTGGAGTGCAGAATAAAGTAGGGCCCTTAAGAACACAATTCTGGTTGTGGGATATGCTTGGGATTTTTGAGGATTTATAGTGATCTCCTGGGAGGTTAGAGGTTCTGTTTGACCATTAAGTCTGAGTTGAGTTTTGCCAAGCTTGCAGCCTGGATAAAACAATCATGCAGATAGGGGTAAATCTGCAACTCCTTTGTTGTGCAGAAGGCAATTAGAAGGGCTAAGCATTTTGTGAAGACCTTGGGAGAAGTAGACAAGCCAAAGGACAGAACACAAAATTGATAGTGCCTGGTACATGCTCTGAAGCCCAAAAAACTTCTGTGCAATTCCTCTATAGGAATATGCAGGTATGTATCCTTCAGTTCTAGGGCAACCATGAAGGCCTTTGGAGAAATCTTGGGCAAGAGTTTTTGAAGGATCAATTTCTTGAATTTTGGGACCTGAAAGAATTGGTTGAGGGTAGACCGATGCAGTATAGGCCACAAGGTGCCTTACTGCCTGGGAACTAGGAAATGTCTGGAGTAGTAACCCCTTCTTTTTTGGTATTCTGGGACCATTTCCATTGAGCCCTGGGTATGTAGCATCTTTATTAGGGAAACCAGCCTCTGCCCTTTGGTCTGGGGGAATTTTGGGAAGCCTGATGGTTTCAAGGGATGCTTGAATTTGAGCTTGTAGCCCTTTGAAATAATGGTCATTATCCATTGGTCTGAAGTAATGAGGGACTAATTCCCTTGGAATAATGCTAGTCTTCCTCCAAGTGTGGGAAAAGTTGGGAAGGGAGGGAGGGGGAACTATTATGGAAGAGTCATGGTTGTTCCCTTCCAGGGCCCTGTGCTCTGGAACTCCCTGGCCTAAAGGTTTCTGAATGCCACTGCCTGGTCTTTGGTGCTGCCACTGGTTCCTCTCCCTAGGTGTCTTTCTTTGCCTAGCCTTAGACTGGGAGAGAAAGGACCAATGCTTATAAGGATAGTACTGAAACAAGGGGGCTGCACCTGCAAGAAATCTTTAACAGTCTACATAGACTTGGCCTTGCCTTCCATTTTTTGAGCACAGCTTCTGCTTTGGGGCCAAAGAGAAATTCCTTGTCCAAGGGAGCATCCAAGAGGCTTGATTTGGAGCGCTCGGGGAGGGGACTGCTCCCTCAGCCATGCCTGTCTCCTAATTACAGAGCATGTAGCTTCAGCCCTGGAATTGCAAAGGTTCAGTACCTCCTTAGAGAGCCCTTTAGTCTCTAAAGTCATAAGCTTCTGTCTCACTTGATCCAGAAAAGTCTCCTGGTATTTTGTCAAGTAGAACCGACAGTTTAATGCCCTCATAGATAAGGTAGCACAAGTATAAACATATTTGTCAAATCTATCTAGGGACCTTATCTCTATCAGTGGGCAAAGGATTTCTGGAGGAGCAAGCTCTGGCTCCTTTGGAACTGTGGGGGGGGGGCTTTAGGTCAGCTGCAGGATTCTTAAAGAGATGCTTACAAGAATCCAAAACCTTATAAATCTGTCAGGTTTTCTAAAGAGAGGAGGGAGGCAGTCTGCATTCAAGGAAGAGTCCTGAAAGACATCATCCACAACCTCAAAAACAGGAGGGATAGTAAGGGATTTATGTTGTGGGAGGTTGAGAAATTCCCTTATCCTTTTCTTGGACTGAGGATAATCCTGGGCTTCCCACTGGAAATGTTCTCTCATTGTGTGCAGCGTTAACTCAAAAGATAAATCCTCAGGAGGAAAAGCAGAAGCCAGATTCTCCTCAGAGTCTGAGCCTTCAAAGGATGCCATGGAGAGGTCTTCAAAAACAAAACCCGCCCAGTCAGAATCTTCATCCGACTCACAGGGATCAGAAAGGATTTCTGGGAATGATCTCTTTATTTTTCCTGGGGAGGAATCAGAAGGGGTTGCCTGCCTCTAACAATCGAAATAAGGTCCTCTGCAAATCTCACAAGGTCCTGCTGATAAACCTGTAAGTGGGAACCACAAATCCTTGGCTGAGGCCAAAAGGAAGCGACTTTCCTAGACGTAGCTCTCTGTTTAGGCCTGGCAATGTCCAAAGCACAGATGCCAGTTTCCATCAGAGGAATAGTCAGTGTCAAGGTCTGGTGCCATGCAATGTCATCTGTGCTGCGGTTGTTGGAAACAGAGACCTGCGCAGGGGTCTTTGACCCGACTGACGAACTTAGTCCTAAAGCCTGAGCAGATGTTGAGGGACCTGACAATATACTGTACTTGAATCGGTCTCAATAGAGGCCTACTCCATCCCCTCAGTCACGGAAGGGGGCTGCAAAAGTGCCTTATCTTCTTCAGCGACAAATATGCATGGGAGAACTGAGGGATGGCGAGCAGACATCGTCCGTGCCCCTAAGCCTGGGGTGTTTTTCATTCTACAGCTTATGCTTAGGTAAATCAGCTTTGCATCGACTGGTGGATGTCATAACAAGCAGTATACCTGACTCTTCACTGAGGTGCCTACATAAAATCTCAGCCCTACGTCTAATAGTTCTAGAATTGAATCAGGTATAGAAACGACAGTTGGGAACATCATGATCTGGGCCCAAGCAAGTTGCACAAAAATAATGGAAGTCTCACTGTGGAATCTTACCGCAAGAGAGACAATAATTGGTTTTCTCTGACAAGTCAAAAACCACAGAAAGGGTTCCTCCACTGGGGTACTTAGCTTTCTGAAGTCTTCTGTCTGGTGTGGACCAACTGATGCACTGACTGAATCTCTGCTTCAGGCTCTGAAGGCAAGAAAGAACTGATATGATGTTGGCCAACTCCCCTTATACCTGAGCGTACTTATATCAGTCAGGGCATATGCTGGCTGTAGGAGGATGGAGATTTTTCTCTTGTAGTCGGGCCAGCCAAAGACTTTCATGGCAGGAAATTCCATAAGTCAGGAATGCAGCAATGAAACAAAGAACATTCACTTACTTCAGTAAACAATGACCTTGTTTAATTTAATTTTCTAAATGAACATTGGTGTCATTTGTTGAATGACAAATCAAGAACTGTCTCTCTGGAGCATTAAAAAAATTAAGATCTAACATTATCACTATGATACTCTATTGTAGATCATTCTAGTATTCTCCCAATTTTACCCTGTGGTAGCTCTAGATGAAGTATGTTCAGCATCATATGTCTGTTTTAGTGTGTGAATTTCTGCCCTGTCCACTGTAGATTAACAGCCATACCACTGCTTTGAATACACCACAGTTTTTTCTGAAAGTGCTCTTAAACAGAACTCTGATAAAAAATCATGTGTGCTAAACAGCTGAATACTCAACTGCTAAGGTACTAGATACATGTAAACCATTTACAGCATATTTATCTAGTAACCTAGAATTCTTTTTTTTTTAAATAAATTATAATTCTGAACAAAAATGTAAATATGCAAGAGAGGCAGCTTTTCCATTCAATATAATGGTGATAAACAGACAGCAGTTATCTACCTTATCAGAATTATATACATTTTATCGGTACTATAAAAAGAGATTTGCACATCCTGTCAGCCTTTTCTGCTACTGAAGCTTGCGACTCTCAGCAATTAACATTTGCTTTTAAAATATACACAAAGTGCAGTAAATCGGTGGTGCAGTGCACTTTGAATGTGGAAGCCATCATCCAGTATGTCTCTGAGGAGAGAAAAGATCTTAGCACAGTAAAACACAAAGGAGGGATTCACCTCATCCAAATGCTGAGAGGAAGGAGGCTGCATTGACATCTTATAAACATTTTCATCTTTGCTGGATGAGGCAGGGCAAGGAGTGAAACGATGACTTCTTATTACCCTCCTGAACCTTTGCAGATGCCCAAAAAAGCTTAAGTTTCTGTTTACCATCCATAAACAGATATAGGTGTAGTAAAAGTACTAATGTACATCCCTAGTCAAAGGAAAACTGAAACAAGACAGGATGAGACTACAGTGGGCTAACTTTAAGGGAACAACTTGAAGTGCTAAGATCATCCAATAATGGGGGTCTCTCGATCAGATGTGATAAAGGATACCATGCAAATAATGAAGAACGTGCTGTTAAACTCTTCTAATAGCAGAAAAGCTGGTAAACAGAATTTCAGGGAGTCTAAAAATAACTCCATATTCATATTTTCTAGAATCATTTCAATGGAAGAATCATTGAGAAAAACTTGTGATACTGAGATGGACAAACATTAGCCACAATCACAACATAATCTTTAATTTGTTTCTGACTGAAGATCTTGGAAGAAAAACAGTCAAACACCAGAAACTACAGAAATGAAATTACTGCAGCACTAATTTGAAATATGAAGCACTGAGAACGAGGAGAACCAAACTAAACACTACTCCCAGCACAAGTTTCTCATGCACCAACCAAGGCTGTATACGGTGCTGACAGGAGACCAACATTAGGTAAAGCAGATGAAAACTGTGGGTAGGAAAGAATACAAATTAAGGAGTGTAAACCAAAATATTAGGATTAATGTAGCACTCATTGACTCCAAAGATGATCATTAGTACCAATGTAGTACCTATATGCTGCCATGACACTAGCACTGGCCTTTGTCAGAGAAAAAGGGTAAGGAAAAAAACTGCTGTACCATTTCACCTTCAGTGACAAGTATAACACAGATATGATGGCGACCCAGAAAGGAAGACATGCACTTCTGTGGCCAAAAAGTTAAGTGAAAAGTGTAAGGAATGGCATAGAGCATACCTATACTGGTACCACTCATCTCAAGACCACAGCAAGCAATCTACAAAGGCAGAGTGCAAAGCATGACATCACTGTCACTTGCAACAAAATATGTGAACAAAGCACGTGTAAGGGCCTGTCTATTGTCAGTATGACAACACTATCCTGCAGCAGCACAAATCATAAAATGTTTCGTGATGGTCTGAATACTGTAACATAGGAATTAGCTTAGAAGTAGTATGCACCACGCTGCACAATTATGCAAAAGTTCTTAAGAGTGTTCAGTATACAGTGAGGTGAGACACAAAGCATAAAAGTACTCTGCACCAACCAAAAGAAGCGTATCCAAGCTGCCTGGGAGAGTCTGTAGTCCTGTAAGGTAGGATAACACACAGTATGAAAGCACTCTGTACTCCATAACAGAATAGTGCAGCAGCTACATGGTAACAGTCAGTAAACTAAGTGCACAGCATGGAAGTGCTATGCACCCTAAGAAACAACAGTGCACAACATGCTCAAACAGGGTCAATATAATGAAACAGGGCCCATAAGAACTTTGCATACTGCATGTTTGTAAGGCACATGTGCTCAGCAGTTGGGGGTGGGAATAATTATTAGGCCTTAAAGTACACAGCAACATTGTTTACAATATGGCTGAATAACACAGAAGTGAGAGGAGGGAGCTTGCCATTAGAGTAACATAGGGAGCATAATTATAACTCAACATTAAGCAAAGTTCAACCAGGACATCTCATATTTGACCGAAGGAGTATACTGCACAACACCAGTGTGTGCCTTTCTTCTTTAAATTACCAAGCATACTAACCACTGCTTAATCCAAGTGTGGACATCTCGGAACACTGGGGTTAGACTAGTACACTGCAATGGATTTCAGAAAAATAGCAGTGTGCTGCCCACAACCACTACCACTGCACTTCACCTGTATCGCATTCAGCATCATAACCTTTGGCTACAACCATCAGACCTGTAGGGGAAGGAACTCTAATATGACAGAGTAATGAAACTCTTGATTTTTTAGCAGCACAATATGCTACTCATATAAACTTGCACTCAATTTAAAAGGCACAAAGGGGAAGATAAAATGAATAGTTTCAAAGAATTTTTGCAGGGGTGCTTAAGTATTGAGAGTCTACCCCCACACCCTGATGTCTACATATGCTATCTCTGAGGTTGCATAAACATGGAGAAAGTGGAAACAAACATATTTACAGTTAATACTTTTTTTCTCTAAGTTGGTGATGCCTTGTAGGCAGTACACTCAGTGATGGGGTAAGCGTGCATAAAGGCTCTAAAATGTGGAGTGTGCAGTCCTTGATGAAATTACTTTTGTAGGATAATGCATCTTTAACCTCACTGCAGTGGGTTAATTGGTAGTGAGATAATGCAGTAAAGGATAGTGGGCAGGGTGTTATTTTGAATGAGAATAATTCAAATAACTTTCTTTGAGGCATGTACAAAACTAATACAACATCAGTGCAATTTACTGCTGCACACACATATATACATGTATGACAACACACATATATGCATACATACATTTTTGCACATCATGAGAAACTGATTCAGGGCACAGC
>NC_056733.1:47891402-47942014 GCF_019279795.1 Protopterus annectens
GGGTAAAAGTTCTCACTTCTTCCAGCAAAATGTTTTCCAACATAAAAAAATGTTTTCGAACATAAATCTAAATAAAAGAATAAATATTAATGTTTAATACAACTCGGGCAGTGTTACACATTAAAAAGATACTGGTATATGGCATTACTGAGACAGGTGGTACGTCCAGTTATACTGTACCAGCTTCAAAAATATATGCACTAACATTGTCAAACACAAACTGAACTTCACTATGAAGAACTGGTAAAAAAAAATTAAACCGGTTTATATGAAACAGGTATACAATTTCTCTAAAAATAACACAAATAGAAATATGCCATCCTATAAACAGATTATCAGTACCTATTCACACTTACCTCTTCACTACCAAAATGCAGATCATTCCACTTTTTCCCCACATTTTCATACACCATAGGGTTTGAATAAACAAAGAAAAATTGATGAAGCTGATCATGAAAGCTTTTTAAATTTACAGTGTTCCACACCGTCAGAATATTGAAAATGGACTCCAGCATGATCCTCCCTGCTATTTTCTTTCCATTGACAACACCATCCATCACCCTTTTTTTCTCCAGGTCTAGCTTTGTTCTTATCCATCTTATCCACTGATGCATGCCACCACTTGGCTGTGCACAGATGATGTCATCATACTGATGCCACTCTCCTAGAACAACAGAACATTACTTTCAGTTTCCAAAAAGGCATTCTTCAGAAATCCTTACAGTAGCATCCAGCAGAAATGAAAGAGGGGAGAGCACTTACCCTTCTGGTTAATCTTGACAGCATCCCATGCAGCTGGTAGAAAATCTGGGTACATCTTTCCTGTGATCTTTTTCTCTTGCAGCAATTCTTGCACCTCCACTCACAGTTGTTCTCCCTAGTCTGGAGCATGCATGTGCGTGCATACACACACAAACACACACTTGACAGCATACACACTCACCCCCTTTGCCCAAATGACTCTGGGGGGGGGGTTTATGATGGTATGTATCACTTAGGATGCTCAGCTACTGACCCCCTCCCCCAAAATCAATCCATTATACCACCAAGAAAACATGAAAACTGACAATTTTATAAAACTTAATATTGACTTGCTATAGAGTTCCAGACAGTTATGATGGAGGGCAGAAATAATAAAACCACTGCATTAGTCCCCGCCAAAGGTCAAGTGATACAGTAAATTCTCACTTATCAATTATAGCATACTTTTGGGGGGTTTATACAATGTCTTGAAAACTTGAGTGAGATCCTACCCAGTGTCCCAAAATCACTAATAGGGAAGGATAAGCCTGAAAAAAAAGTTGAACTTCAAGGCAGAATGCCATTAAGCATAACCCTGACAGAAGATATTCATGTTCACGGAAAGGTAAGAACCACAACTCACAGCAGATTGTCATGAAAACACAGTTTTTTTGAAAGCAAGATACGACTCTCTGCAAATTAGAGCAGGAAACTAGCAAGTCAACTGGGGGCCAGGTTAGTGATGGCCACAAGGCAGAGTACTATCTAAAACAAAAACTTCAGGTTCAATTAACCAGATGACACGGCAGTAGATGCAGCAGTATGACAATCATGAAGTTAACGTCCCAAAGGAGAGACAGGTTTTTCTCTTGAGTTAACAAACAGTCCCCTTCAGAAACTCTTTCACCAGCCTATATACTGAGTAGATGTTTGTCTTTTAACAGATCATGAATCACCTATATGGCTGACATATGTAACCTGACACCGGAACAGGTTAAGCCCAGATCAAAAAGGATGCAAAAGATAGGCCAGACAAGATCAGAGACTACTAGCCAAGGAAGACGAAAGGTATTTCTTGGCTCAGAAATTCCATCTGTCCTTGCAAATGGCCTGAGTGAAAGGCTTCCTGACAGCCATTAATATCTTCGGGGGGGGGGGGGGTGACAGAAATCAACTGCAACAGCAGTCTTTCTTTCAGTTTAATGCAATCATCCTGCAATAACTCAGGAGCCATCACTGTAACAGGCTCTCATCAGCCACCATATGGTGACAAGAATGAGCCTTGACCTCCAACACTAAAGTCCTAATAGAATGCTAAGAATGGAAAGAATGCATTTACAAACCCTCTCCCCATTCTAAGAATGTATGCAATGTCCACTTAGCTCTAGTTTTAGCAGGAGAGGGATGTAGAAGATCTCTGAAGGACAGGTCACTTCAGTGCCAGTTAATAAAGTAAAAATGTTAATTTGCCAACAGAACTGTGATCAACCAGAACTTATCTAACAATCATTCCTCAGTACAAGTTCATGTAAGCTATTAAAAAGCCAGTGATGGCCCAAGTCTATTTTTGGGCTACATTCGGCGAACAGTATTAAAATTCACAATGTATAAAATAAGCAAAAAAACTGTTAAGATGTAACTTTATAAAATCTAAACGCCTTTTAGGAAGTAACATAGAAAGTCACAAAGTAGCATCAAAATCCAAACTGAAACCCAAAATACTATATTTGTTCAGTAAACTCAACATAAGATCTTTCAGTAGAGGTCAATGTAACAGTAAAATGATGCTTTTGAGTTTGCTACCTTCTTGTTTCTTAATTGTGGCCAAATTTCCACAACTTTCTCCCTGTGGAGGTCAACATTGGTGCTGTGTGCCTGTGAAGTTACATATGCAAGTGCAAGACATTCCCAAATAAATTCAGTTCCAGCAAGAACTCCCTTCTCTCCAGTTCAAGTACTGAAGTTCCACAAAGAAAGTGCACAAACATGTAAACTGTAATTATACATAAAAAGTCTCCATATTGAGAGAAAGAGGAAGGGAAACAATACTTATCCTCAAAGATCTTCTGATATGGTAGATATCTTTAGAAATTGTATTATTTTCACTGGGAAGGGTCAGTGTGATTGTAAAACTGTAGGATCTCTCTGCTACCATTGGAAGATGGGGAGTTAGTTACATGATCCCAGTAGCACAGCTGTGGTTGCTGTGGCAAAACCTACCCTGTTTCTGACTGGCTCTGAGGTGTAGAGGGATGAAGCAATGATTACAACCTAGATGATCTTAAACAGATTTGTGGCTCTTGGGCACTGGAGAAGCCAGGGAGGTTAGGTGGGTAAAAGCAACTAATGCAAGCTCATCTGTTCTTGGAGGAGTGGATGCAATCTTATCAACTAATAACCACACATACTAGACAGAGAAAGGTATCCCAGCATGTAGCACTATAGGGCTAGGAGGTGTGCTTGGCTATGCCTTCATTGCTGCCTGAACACAGAGGAGGATATAACACGACCTCTCTGTTCCTCATGGCTAACTGGATAATTGATGACCTATGAACAGAGTGAATGGATAGTAGTGAAGGCACTCAGATGGTCAGCAGACAAAGGGGACAGAAAAAAAGAGGATATCCTGCCTCTGGAATGTCCTTTTAATTTGGACTTGTTAAAAAAGTATAAACAAAAATTCACATAGCATCTGCTACTATATTTTGTGCAGTAAGTGGTGGTGTTGTTGTGTCTTTCAGCTTTTCCCAGTTAGGGGTCACCACAGCTGAACTCCTGTACGCTAATGATTGGTAGTTGATTTTCACATGCCGTGTTACCAGCCCTGATGCACAACCTTCAACAAAGGTACGCCCATTCACGCATGTCTCCACGCAGAAGACGCTCTCGCTGAGAATCGATCTGGACAGCGTCTTACTGTGAGGCGACAACGCTACCGCAGCAATTCAGCAAACATACTAATTTAGCATTTGCTGAATGAAGAGACTGAAGAGGAAAATCCATTCTCATGAGAAGCTTTATTCAAACTACCGAACACCGGGGTAATCACATGGGACCTTGTAATCCCTGTTGAAGCTGCAACCGTTATACCACTACTATGCATATATGCTGTATTCAGTTTCCTTTAAGAAAAGCTGTAACAGATACGTTGAATTTAGAATTGCATGAATTTGTTTATATATATATATATATATATATATATATATATATATATATATATATATATATATTAATTACACACAATAATTCCAGAATTTGGAACATTTCAGTATTCAGAGAAAAGTGCTAGTGTCAAATCTGTAAATTTACGTAGCAAATTTACAGAAACTACATACTTAGGTTCATAGGTATACACACAAGGCTAATGACCACCAGAACCTTTATAATTATAGCCAGGCAATCCAACTCAACTGTGCCCCCTTGTAACATGTCTAAATTAGAGGAGTATGTTAATTAGGAGGGGCATGTTAGGAGGTTGCTAAAAAGTTTTGTTGGGGGGGCTATGTTAAGTTAGGAAATGTCTACTGTCTGCCTCGGTCTATAGGAGACATGGGGGCCAGGCCAGGGGTGAATTTACGATTTCCCACCCAATGTTAGAGAATGATTAGTGTCAGCCTCTGTCTATAAGAGATACAGGAACCAGACCACAGATGAATTTATAATTTTGCATCCAATGGTCAAGGTTAGATTTGACTGGAGTTAGGGATGGACTCTGCTTGATATGAATGGGGAGCCTATTCCAGAGAACGGGGTTCCTTTGAAACGCATATCTTTCTTGCCAGCATGTTCTCTTTATGTTGCATCCAATGAGTGCTGTTATTTTGCATTAGTTCAGGGGGGGGGGGGTTCCCTGGAATAACTCCTGCAGCAGCATGATTTTGGTCAGTGTGGCTTTATAACTAAGCACTGCAGTCAGTAAAGTACTGCTCCAGGCTATATTTACTTGTAAATTCTACTTAATATTGGTATCTTTTCATATTGTCTTTTCCTTCGACTTCTGGAAGTAGAAGGTACTTCTGACTGCTCCCTTAACTAGCAGAAGTGTGTTGGGACTCTACAAATTGTACACTCTGATGCAAATAGCTGTAATTATTACAGACACTGTTTGTATCATATGAATCTGTGAAGATCTTCAATGTGCATGTCTGCTTCAACCAGGATAAGAGTTCATATTGCTATTTAAGATTTGGTAACACCATAACTTGTCTATTTTTTACAAATACTGGTCTTCTTGAAGGTAGGTTATTATTACTCCGTGAACCCTTGCCTTCCTTTTTTATTTCTTCAGAGATGAAACATCCTTCTGTGTGCTGACTTACCTTAATATGTATACATTTAGTACACCGTTTTAATCAGTCAGCTTTAATACGTAAAGTAAAGTTTATCAAATTTAAAGCAACAAGTTTGCACTGCAAGTGATCACAGCCCCTACAATATAAGGGATTCTACACAGTAGGTATTTAATTTACTAAATAGGAAATGGTCATGCTACGCTGACTTTCAGAACTCAGCTTCCACATAAACCATTAAAAGGTCAGCCAGCTTCCACATAAACCATTAAAAGGTCAGCTTTTACATGTGATTAAGTAACCAAAATTGTAAAGTTTCAAATGTATACAGAAAGCAGCAGGCACACATGACTGACGTGTAAGAAATAAAATAGTATTTAAAAAAAAAAATTGGATCAAAAACATTTAGATTAAGCACTTTCATCCCATAAATCAACGGGACTTCATCAGAATGCAGGAATAACTGCCACTTCTTTTTATACTAAACTGTTAATTGTAACAATGTTAAAATGCAATTACTCACATTGAGTCAATTGTTACATGGGGTGGCCACAGTGGTTAGCTTTGCCGCTTCACAGTGAGAGGCTCTCTGGTTCAATTCTCGGCTAGGGTGCCTTCTGTGTGGAGTCTGCATATCCTCCCTGCTTTCTTGTGGGTTTCCCCCCGGTTTCCTCCCACATTACAAAGGTATGCAGTAGGTGGATTAGACACTCTAAATTGGCCATAGGTGCAAGTGGGTGTGTGAGTGATTGGGACAAATGAACTATCTTGGCAAGGCTAGCCACCCGGCAGTGTAAACCTTCGCTTGAGATGATCATCACTGTTAAACTGACACCCTGACCCCATGTGCAAAATGGGAAAAAGGGGTTGTGGACGGATGGAGTCAATTGTTACATACAAAATCAGTCATCCCAAATTGTTCAACAACCTAAGAAATATATTTCCAAGATTGACTTTTTTTTTTTTAAACAAACATTTTTAAAAAGTTGCCTCAAACTCTACTATATAAATATAAATTAAAATTCATTATTCATATTACCAATTAATATGCCAAAACACTATTAAAGTACATCATTCCTTGACTACCATAACAGTATCTTAAAAAATGTGCCTGTACACAAACCAACAATTTTAGATAAAAACAAATGACATGTTTGCTGCCCTTAGTTTTAAGGCAGGTTGAACACTCGGGGGGGGGGGTGTATTTTAATTTAATCTCAATTGTCAAACAATTTCTTAGTATTCCAGTCTTGGTTCTCATTCCCCTCCCCTGGGGTTTGTTTCAACTACCTCCAAAACAGTAAATTTAAAAACTTTAAAATGTTCACATATTAACGTCCGTTTAAAAAGGGAACTATTCAAGTTCTTTTTTTGAATATAGCATATATGCTAGTAAATTCTCTAAGATCCGTTCTGTTTTTCGCACCTAAAAACAAGGGCAACTTGTGTAAATGGCAATATAAACTAATCTCAAAGAAAAATTACCTTTTTTCAAACAAATTATTGTACCCAAACCATTTTTTTTTAATTTTACACCCTCCAACTATAAAGGTACACAGTTTGCAAGCAGCACATTTCACAGTTTTGTCTTCTATTGTTCCTTTAAAAGGGACCTTTCCTCGTTGCTTATCTTTAGAAAATCCAGGTCCCTCCAATAATGTTTTAGTATTTGTGGCTTTTTTTTTTTTTTTTTAAACACAAATTTGGGCTGAGTCCCTACAATATTATTAATTTCAGAATTCTAAAAACTATAGGTAACCAGTTATTATATTCTATAACCAGAGCTCATTCATAGGAACCCATATCCTCCTCCTCAATCTGTCTCCAATTAATTCTATTGTTAAACAAGTTTCCCTTACACTAAGGATGGGTTTGCATTTCTTT
Source organism: Protopterus annectens (assembly GCF_019279795.1). Taxonomy (NCBI): domain Eukaryota; kingdom Metazoa; phylum Chordata; order Ceratodontiformes; family Protopteridae; genus Protopterus; species Protopterus annectens. Next base: position 47,898,317 of record NC_056733.1, read on the forward strand.
GCCTATTCATCCAAAATTTCCATCGCAATCTCCTTGATAAGATTTCTTGGATATCCCCTTATCAATCAACATTCCTTTGAATAGACTCATTTCACCCCTAACTTCTTCCAAACAAGATGTCATTCTAGCTATTCTTATGTATTAAACGTTAAAAAATGTAAATAGGAATTACTAAATGGTGCCTACCTATAGATAAGTGATTTAAAACCATTTGCTGAACTACTAACACAGGTGTCCAGACAGCTGATAAAATGTTTTTAATATTGTATGCACATTTTAAAAACTTGTAGCGCCAATTAGGTAATCTATAAATGGAATGATCTCCTCTTTGGGTCTATTCCATATCACAAAGATATCATCAAGGTATCTCAGATATAACTTACAAAACCTAAAGTATTTGGATGTGACAACATGAACCTTTTTCCAGTTGAGCAATACCACATTAGCACATATATGGGCACATAAGGTCCCCATTGCTACACTATTTGCTTAAAGGTTTCCTTCAAAAAATAATTTTGTTGTTCAACACCATCGCCACCAGTTCAGTAACCAATTTAATTGAATAATTTGTTAAATTACTACAGTTTACCAAACTTTCATTAAAAATCCTAATCTTGAATCATTTAGTATTGAAGTAAAACGTTCAATAACATCTATTGTCAAAAAATAAATACCACTTAACCAAATCTCAGGCGTAAGCCTTGCTAAAAAAGTCCCATGAGTCTTTCAACAGATGTGAATAATTTACAATGGGTAAGTTTCTGAATTTTGTGCTGCTACTATTGGTCTAATTAAGGTTGTAAGATATTTTTATGGATCTTCAGGAAGCCAAATATTGTAGGTATAAATGGCTTTTTAACTTTAAAAAAACTCATACATCTCTTATGTTCATCAACCCATTCAATAATTGTTCTACATTTAAATCAATGTGTTGATATGCAATATTAATGTCATTTTCTGATACTGGTAAATAATTGTGAGAATTATATAACATATCAAACATGATACCTGAACAGTTCATACTATCAAAAATTACTGTACCCCCCATCTTTGTCAGGTTTCACAATCCAGCTGGATCTATCCTCCCTGACTGACTGAAGTAATGACTGTTTTTAATACTCAAACTGCATCTTTGATAAGGTTTCTGAGGTGTTTTTTACTCAGCTGTTAACTCGTAAAGATCTGTACCACGTGCTTTTTCAAAGGCAATAATTAAAAGATATGATAGGAGATTAAATAGACTTTTCTTTTTAACAATACTAGTACTTTTTATATTGTCTATACAGTTCACCTTTGTTTCAAACATTAAAGCTAAAATTAGTTTTCAAGTAAATGATTTTAAATTCCACCAGAAAGTCTGCCAGGTTAAAAGGTATTTCATTTAGCAATCCCCTGTCCCTTTTTCTTTGCCTTTAACCTTTTATCAATCCCTAGCATGTTAGGCAGTCTCTAACCTGCAATCCAAACTTCTGCTTGGCCTCATCCCTCTATTACCTTTCTTTTTTCAGGTATTTGCCCCCAAAACCTTGGTTCCTTTCCAGTTTTCTCTGCTACATGGATATTGATGAAGTACGAATAACGGTGTTCCTGTTACCACATAGGCTAGTGTTGTCAAGACATTTAACATGCAATGTTAAGAAAACTGCCATTAAGGAAACATTAATGTTGCTAGTTCATCTGTAAACATGTGCTTTCCAGATGTATTTCATAATTTCATTCACCATAAGCAAAATAAATTCATTATATAAAGCATTTTCTCTGTGCATAAAATCACTGCAATCTTCTCTATTTGTACACTGCAAAACTTATGTTAAATTATACAGAAGATCTAACATGCATTAAGACACAGTAGCAATCTAAGAAAAAGTTTGAGCCCAATGAGTACAAATTTGGTTCTGCACACAGTATGTCAGCAAAGTATTAGGCACATTCAATATTTTAAAGGTAACTTTTGATAAAATATTGATTTCAGCACCAGTATTTTGTTTAAGTGTTAAGTTTCTCGGATAAAAATTATTCTCAGCAGTCCCTATATTTTCTAGTTTGCACTGCATCCAAATTACACATTTTAATGGTACCTAGCAACATTTCTGCTTTAACCTGTTTTGACTAAGCAATATGCAAATCTTGCTGAACAGCCTTATTATGACTCTTATACATCTATGTGAAGTGTTTATGACTTCCAGTGTTTACAGATTTGGTAAATGTTCTACAATACAGTGTGCATTCTCCTGTCTATAATCAGACCTAGTACATGCACAGCTCCATTTTCAATTGCAGATTTATTTCAAAGTATGAATTTGGATGCCACATGGTTACTTGTAACTTTTTTTGCTTCATTTTATCCTTACTTCATGTACAGCCATTATTTTGTACACTTTCACTTTCTTGATCAAACCCTTGATTTTATATAATAAGTAAGCTTTTAAGTTTAAACAGCAAGAGCTTAATAAAATATGCCTCTGAAGTTTATAATTTTTGATACAGTACATAATTCCTTACCAGTGGATCTTATAAGGCAACAAAAGTAAGTATTTTGCTTCGAGTTTAATTCAAATCATACTGGCATCTACTGACTACAAAGCTCTCTAGTGGGAACGAAAAAATGTGCCACAAACCACAGGATGAAAGTAAAAAGAATCCAACTTTTAATGACAGTTTTGTGAAACCAGATAAAATCACAATTTAGAATTCACAAAAAGATGCTGAGCACTTTTGTTCCATTACCTACAGGATTTCCTCAGATTAAACAAACAGGAGTCAAAACATTTAAATACTCAGCTCAATTAATTTTAGACCAATCATACTAGTCCTATAAAACCAATTCTTCTTGATAGGCTGGTAACACTGACATCATTACGGCCAGCAAGGACCATCTAAATTAAGTATTACAATTCACCTTAAAAGCTACTCTGTTTAAAATGTTAAATGTAAAATGTTACCAGCTCTCCTTTACAAATTATGGTTACATTACAATTCACAAAAATAGTTCTAAACTTATAAACCTGAATATACATAAAAGATGATCCTAAATTGTCATCATGTAGACTGACAGCTTGAAATAATCTTGCCAATCAGTTAAGCCCTAAATGACACCCCACACACAAAAAAAGTGTACTATGAATAAACTTAAATGGTAGTACGAAATGTACACTATAATCAGAAATTAATTTTAAAATGAATTAAATAAATATTGTATAAAGCAAACTTTTAGTAAATGGAAAATCTATATATTGCAAAGATGATGTGAACATACAAAGAATACAATGCTTGTATCAATAAAATAAAGCCTGTTCTTATTCATAGGTTAAACATTACGGCCTACAAGGATACAGGCAATATTGTATGTATCAATCATATCAAAAAAGTCAATATGAAAAAACAGGTTCTCTCTCCAGAGCCTTTAGTTTAGTAAGCAAGTGATCAAGCACACCTCGTTTAAACCCAGCCAATTACCGGCATTTAAAAACAGTTGCCAAAACAATTCATGTGTCTCTCTCTAAATGTAAATGCCATGGCCCACAACCTAAAATTATTTTCAATCTTTTCTATTATTACAAACTTAAATTCATGCCCTGGAAAGCTTGAAAAGTGTTTGGCTAGAGCATTAGTTGTTTTACCTCTCGATTTCATCAAAGACTGAATGCAATTTTAGGGGTTGGCCATGACATTTACATAGAGAAAAATTAATCATTTTGACAACTGTTTTTAAATGAATTTCTGGTTTATAAGGTTAGAACTATTTCTGTGAATTTTAATGTAGCCATAATTTGTAAAGGAAGGCTGTTAACATTTTACATTTTAAACAGAGAGGCTTTTAAGGTGAATTTTAATACTTAACTGAGACTGTCCTTGTTGGCCGTAATGATATCAGTGTTACCAGCCTACCAAGAATAGGTTTTATAGGACTTTTATGATTAGTTTAAAATTAACTGAAGTGGGTATTTAAATGTTTTGATTCCGGTTTGTTTCATCTCAGGAAGCCCTGTAGGTAACGGGAAGAAAGTGCTCATCTATTTGTGGATTTTAACTGCCATAAAAAGTTGGATTCTTTTTACCTTCACCCCATGGTTTGCGGCAAGTTTTTTTTTCATTTTTTTAGTTTGGATTTCTGCTTATATTCTAATTGGAAAAAGACACCTTCCACGTGGAGAATTCTTCTTTTATCCACAATACCCTTGCAATTTGTTTCTCATTACATCTAGATGTCTTTTTCCTCCTCCTTGCAGCTAAAACTTTTTCAAAGCTTCTTGTGATATGAAGGAACAATGCTCGCCCAGATTAGTTCTTGCTTTTACTTAATTCCACTCACAATGAGAAGCAGCTCAAGTTTCTGAATCCAGAGCTTCCAGTTCTCAGACAAGTTACCATGCAGCTTTAGATAATGCTAGTGGCTGTACTATTAAAATGTAGTGTAAAAGCTGCACTGAATATTTGTAGCTCAGTGGTCCTCTGCAATATGTGGAAAAAATGTGTGCAAGAGAAATCTGAAAATGTAATTAATTTGAATTTTAAACAAAAAAGTCTTTAATGCAATAAAAAAATACAAAAATTGCATTTCTGAATGAGCTTTACTTTGGAATTTAGGAAATAAAGTAACTTGCTACTATAAGTAGCTGTGACATTGCAGCACAAGGTCACAAAAAGGAATAAGTAAGAACAAATGACTCTACTGGGGAATGTAACTTTATAACTGGTACCAAATAAAATGCGTACACAACTTCCGAATGTTTATTGATAGTAGTCCACCAAAACAGCAGCAATAAAAGCAGGTTCCTGAAGCAGCAAACATATATCCAAAATAGCAAACACAGGCAACATACACACTTTTTTATAGAAAATTAAAAAAAGAATTCACACAAAAAATTAGACAGTAAAGTATTTCACCCCTATATATGGGACTTCAGACTGATTAACAATAATAGTGACTACAGCATTTAGGCAAATCCAAACACATATTCAGCAATCACACTGATGAATCAATTAGTGTACCACCCCTTCTTACAACACACTACAGTTTTCCATATCATTTATCCCAGGAGAGCTGCATGCATTTAGTTTGACTTACGACATATAATCATTCTATTAAGTCTTCAGCTGCCTCTTTCCCATAAGGTGAACGCATTCCTTTCGAGACCAAAAATTTAAACTTAGGAAATTCACATACAAGGGAGTATTTATATAAGGCATTTAAAACATCCCTAGATTTCAAAGCATGGCTCATATGTACATTTTGAAAGTTTCCTAATTGTCTGACAGTTGGCACAGAGGGCAGATTCCCTTAGCCCTCATTTGCCTGCTGTATGACCTTTAACAAGTCACTTTACCAGAAAATGCGCCTAGATTGCTCCAGAAAAGGGACTGTATGTCCATTGCATCTACCTGGTTAATGAATGGGTTTTATTATTATTAATTCTACTTATCTTGCCTATATAGAATGATTGACAATTTACATAGCAAGCTACATACACATCAATTTTGAATTGCAAGAAAAAATATATATCTGAAATCCTAATGCCTCAAAAACTCACTTTGTTATACCCTGTCAATAAATGGCAACACTTGTTAAGATCTCCACACACAATCATATTCTCATTGGATTAAGTGCTACTGGGCTTTCTTTCAAGTAGCTCTTTTAAAGTTAAACCCCCCACAAAAATAAACCTTGGTGTGTTCTCCAGGTAACTTCGCAGCCCCTGGGAAACTCTTCTGAATCCTCCACTTAATATGAAAGACTCTCACATCTTTCATTGCCATTAGTTTATCTGCTGTGTCCTGGAAGTCAAGCAACTTTGTAGCACTTCATGCATAATGCACAGTTCAAATTTCCCAGCTCATTCCACCAGTATACTAGCAACTAGATTTTCAGCATCTCAGTAAGATAACCCCTCTGCCTGAAGCTATTCTTTAAATATTTGGTCCCTTTTCACAAATTCTTCTTCAATTTGGAATAATCTACTAGTTCTTACAATTTGGCCTTTTATAATCTTCCTTTCAAACTTGGGGGGGGGGGGGGTTGCATGGTAGCAAAATCCAACAAAGTCTGTTTAAGACTGACATCCATAGTAAATTTCATAACATTTTCAACCTGATTAAAGGTACCAGAAAATCATACATTCATCAGATGATCCTGTGCTAATTAAAAAAAAATATATCAATAAAATGCCTAAAAAACACAGTGTGTGCCATACATTGTGTCGAGGAAATATCTTCTTCCTCCCACACTGCCATAAATACATTGGCTTAACTCAGCACGGCTGCCCCGTAGCCACTTTAGTATTTTGTTTAAATGTTTGACCATTAAATTCAACAAAATTAAAAGGTAAATAACATCTAACATTTCGGTAATTAATCTTGTTTACTTGCAGCAATGTTTTGGTATACAAATAGTTTGAGATCCTTCCCAAGCCATCATCTTTTGATATTAACAGAATACAGAAAGCATACATCTACAGTATACAAAATGTCTGAATCATCCAACCTGATTTTATCTTACCGTCTGAATTAATCAATAGTTTTTTTAAACAAGACTTTGTGTACTTTACCACATATGTCCATAGGGTCATAGGTGTATACTAGGGTAATAACCACTAGGTCCTTTATAAGCCTAGCCATCCAAACTAAATGTGACCCACAAGTTTTATGTTTCAGACATTTATAAAGGGTGATTTTTGGTTATGACATGGTTTCCTGGCTGCATCTGTCCATCAAATACATAGCCACCAGACCTGGGTGAACTTCCAATTTCCTATCCAAGGGCCAAATTACATGTCAACACAGTTAGAAAAGGATTTTTGTTTGACATAGATGGGGAGACTGTTCCAGAGAATGGGAATTCTCTGAGAAACATGTACGCCTCTCCAACCTGTCCTATTTATGTTTCCAGCAAAATTTAGGTCTTTGGGTCTAGTAGCTCTGATGCGGTTTGCTTTGTGGATATGCAAAAGGTTCGTCAGAGCAGGATCTAAGAATGTGTTGTAAGCCAAGCATAGATCACCTCTTAGTAGTCTTTATGAGACAAGAGTATAGCGATAGGGCTTTGAGGCAAATGACAAAGGGCATTGTGTTTATCCCCTATATTCTTTTTTTAAGAAACCTTTACAGATGTTCCAATTACTTCATGTGTCTGGTCAGGTACATACCAAAAGGGGCATTATACTCTACGATAGGTATGTTGAGGGCAGAATACAGTAGTATGATGACCTCTCTGGACCTTGATGCAATGTCCTCTCTTATAAGCTAAGCAAAATAGAAGGATTTCCTTACTACCTTGGGCACACATTGGTCGAAATTTAGGTGACTATCCACAGGACTTTGCAGATCCCTGACTAGTGAGTTAACTAATAGGGGAGTTTTGTCAATGACAGTTTCCCAGGGTGGCCAACTTCCCAAAAGGCACTAAACTGCATTTCTTGGCACTAACGTTTAAGCCATAGCTTTGGCACCAGTCATTTGTCTGTTAGACCTTCCTGTAGGGTGTTTGCGTCTTGGGAGTATTCTATAACTGCTCCCAGTTTGCAATCATCTATGAACTTGGCCAGCCAGAAGCCTCTGACATACGCTTTGACTTCACAAAAGTAGATGTCAAACAGGAGTTGGCACAGCACGCAGCCCAGAGAAACTCCAGTACTGAATGGCACACCTTTGTGGGGGTGGTTTCGCCGATCCTAAACTCCTGGGTCCTATCTGTCAAGCTGGCTATAGAGTGCATTATACAGGGGTTTATGCTTAATTCCATAAGTTTGTTAAGAATGGCCAAGTGAGTACTGTACCAACGTCTTAGCCAGATCAAGGTAGGTCATATGCATTGATTTATCCTCACCTATTTCCTTGGTGACTTTTTTCAAAGACGTCTACTAGGTTCAGTAGGAATGACCTTCCAACGATGAAGCCGGACTAGGATGCATCCTAAAGTCTTTGCTTATAATTTTTACAATAATTCTTTCCATGACCCTGCAAATAAGACTTGTCAGATTAATGGGTCTGTAGTTTCCAGGACATGCTGGTGGTCTGCCTTTATGAAGGAGGGAGCAACCATTGCAGTGCTTCATTCTCATGGCACAAAGCCTGTTTTGAGTCTACAGTTCAAGAGCGACTCCAGTGGCCCTGATAAGTCATATTTTAGGTTTTCAGGATGTATCCCAGGATATTATTGGAGACAACTGAAGTTATGTTCTTGTCCTTTGCGAGCAGGGCCAAGACATATTCTCTACTTACAGTTGCAGGGTTTATGTTACAGGGCATCCCTTGCAGGAGTGGCTGAGGGTGAGTGGGGATAAAACTGGAACTGAATTTGTCAGCCAGCACATTCACTACATCACCTGGCTGAGTGAATGTGGCAACATTAACCACAAGTTCAGCACATTGCTGTGTGCTGCCTTTGTGACATAGTTGAAGCCCTTATGGTTGTCCTTTGGGAGGCTACTTTATCTTCAAAGCTGGCTTTATTGGATTTAATTAGCCACCTTAATTGTCTATTTAGTTTGAGGACAGCCTTTTATCTGCATGGGAGTTACATTTAATGATTTTAGCCATATTCTTTTTTATTTTGTTATACATCCTGTTTAATTTGGGATGCCACCACGGTATTTTGTTTTTGGAGTTAGTTTTGGGCTTACTTCTGGTATGTAAAGCAGCGTCTCAGCAGCCACTTGCATGGTTATACAGGGCTTCTGTGAACAATCCTTCATAGGCTGCCGTTTCCTCTGGGTCTGGAGAAGCACTGAATTTTGACAAACTATTGTGTAATAAAAGGTAGTTTGCCTCTGAATAGTTCCTAACTGTTATTGGGTTTTCTGGGGTTAGCGAGACAATTTTAAAGGACACAGCTTTATGGTCAGACCTTACCAGTGAGGATATAGCATTGGGAGGGGCAGTGTTCTTCCATACTTAGGAGGTCCAATATACTGAAGCCTGTAGTGGGCATATACACTAACTGGCCAAGGGTGTTTATATTTACTCAATGTTGTGGAACATTTTGAGAGTTTTAATTCTTTTTGGAATGTAAAATTAATGAAAGTAAAAAATAAAGCTATATCCATAAATTACATAGTCACACACAAATTGATTTAGCAATACCCATATTTATAGGACATAAGAAGTATTTAGGAGTAGGGATTAAAAAGAATCCTATTACGGCAGCTAAGGATAAGTGGGAAGATACTAAACAAAAGATAACACAAAAATTGAAAAACTGGAAACTCCTGTTTTTGTATCTGGATACTAAGACACAAGCAGTGAAAATGTTTAGTTTTATACATGGGGTCATGCATATTTTTAACAAGAAAAGTTGTGGGCAATAATTAATTCACACAAGCCTAAAATGCCCTTTTTGTATATTTGCAATTCATACCCATAGTTCCTTATGACGTCCACACCATTTTTGCACCTGGCTTCCTTTAACTAAGCAAGTTGCCAGCTAATAGCAGTCAGTATTACAAAGTGCAAGTAGTTATTAACGTGCCACTAAGACTGTTAATCTAGTATGTGCTGCAGTTGAGAAATCACTATTTGTCCCTTCCTCATATTTTATATTTCTGCTCACATTTTCATAACTCAATGTCCTGGATGTGATTGAGGGGCACAGTGCGATATCCATTGTGGCAGACATGAAAATTAATTTTAACCGTCCACTTACATCACACTATATCTGACTTAATCCTAGAAGTTTGTTAGTGATAATAAAAATAAACATTTCCATATGTACATAATACTTTAAAAAATAAGTGACTTACAAGCTACTGCATGACAGATAAAATTTTAGATGTTGCTGAAGAAAACGGTCTGTAATATTTGCATTGTAAGTTGCACATCTTACAGAATCACAGGAGATTTCTAGGCTATTGACCAGGAGTCATGTTTAGCCTAGCCATTTCATTCCAATGTAATACCACAGAAATGCTAGTAAATACCCTAGATTCGATTTAGTGATGACTGCCCATGTCCAGGAGGGTTGTGGGCACTATCCCTGGTAAGAATTTGCGGTGCCCCATCCACTCGTCTCGGCTCCTCTTGAACATGGTCATAGAGGATCTCTGTTTCACATGAATTGGTAGCCTGTTCCAAAGACGTGGCAGTTGCTGGGAGATCAATCTATCCCTCCAGCATGTCCTAAGTCACAGGCCATATTTAGGTCCCTGAAATGGACAGCCCTAGTCCTGTTTGATTTAAGGATATGCAGCAAGTTCATTAGGTTTGGGTCTTGGATTGCTCTGTAGGCCAGGCATAAGTCTCCCGTAAGAAGTCTATATGATACAGAGTATAGTGACAGGGACTTTAATCAGTCTGTATAAGGCACATGCTGGAGCCCCTTGATAATCTTTGTTCAAAACCTCAGAGCACGGTAAATGCCAAATGGGGCATTATATTTAATTATGGGCTGGATAAGTGTCAAGTATAGGGGGGGTTATAACTTCTTTTGCAAGGTGATGCCTTTACTTATCAAGTGTGTTACATAGAAAGCTTTCCTTACTACAGTAGACATATGGTGGTCGAAGTTAAGGTCGCAATCAACTTGTGATCCCAAGTTCCTTACCGCTTTGTAGGTACTTAGGATATTGTTGATTTGGTAGTATGAAGGGATATTGTTTGTGCCAAAAGGAATGGCGACAGATTTCTTTGCATTTAGTTTGAGACCGTGACTAACACACCAGTCGTTGGTCTGCGTGAGGCCCTCCTGGAGTACACTGACATTATTTGGGGATTCAATGATTGCAACTAGTTTGCAGTAGTCTCCAAACTTGGTCAGCCACAACCCCTTAGTTTTGACCTGAACGTCCGAGAAGTATATACCAAACAGCAGGGGGCCCAACACTGACCTCTGTCTGCTGGTAACAGATCTGCTGCTTGATGTGGAGTCACCTAGCTTGATAGTGTGTGCCCGGTTTGTGAGTCAGTTGGCAACCCATCTTACAACGAAGGGGTTAACATTCAGTTTACTAAGTTTATTGGTAATGCTTGAATATGGGATTGTGTTGAAAGCCTTTGCCAAGCTGAGGTATGCTGTGTGCACAGATTTGCCCTCATCAATGGCCTTTGTCACATTTCCAAAGAAGTCCACAAGATTTAACAGATAGGATCTGCCTTCACAAAGCCGAAATGGGTAGGATCCAGGGTTTGGAGGTCACCTACATCTTTATTTATGAGGTCCATAAGAATACGTTCCATGGCCTTACAGATGAGGCTGCTCAAGCTTATGGGTCTAATTCCCCCCAGTCTTTTGCTAGGCCATCTTTGTGGAGGGGAATGACTGTTGCTATTTTCCATTCAACAGGAACAAAGCCTGTGGTTAGGCTATGATTGAAAAGCATACTTAGTGACAATGCTAGCTCATGTTTTAGCCTGTTTAGTAGACAGCCTGGGATGTCATCTGGTCCCATACAGGCTGTGTTTTTTTTTTTTTGCCTTGGACAAGGCATTGAGGACCTCCTCATCAGTTATGTACAGTGGGGGAAGTTTGGGGGAAGGTTTGTTGTAAGTTAGGAGGGGATAAGGAAGTGAAATGTTTTTATCTTTATCTGTCGTGAGTGATAATCAGTTACTTATATTGCTAATTATACAATTAAGCATATGCTTTCATAGTTCTGTAAATATCTCAATAAACATACAGTCACAGAGGAATTTTTTGCTATCTTCACTGCAAAGAATACTTTTTATTGATAACATTGCTATCAGTTTACTTCCAAGATGGCTGCATAATGAGTCAACAGCTTATTTTCAGCTGTCCCAGTATGAAAACAAAAACACAGAAAAGAAAAAAAGTGAAATTGTATTTTAGGGTAAATTTCAATAACTGCCTAGTAAGGTCCATTACTGGATGCTAGCAAAATAGAAATTCAGAGAACCCGAAAGGAAATCAATCACAAAAGGTGAGGAGAAAACAATGACTGGGAAGAATTCTGCAGCAGTTCAGCAAAAAGCAGCACAAGCTCCAGCCTTGTACAACCCAGTAACCTACAAGAAAAAAAAAAAGGTAAATATACTCCGAGTTGATTAAAATAAATGAAACACTAATGGAGTATATTAACTCATATAACAAAAGACTGAAAAAAATGGAAGAAGCTTTAAACAGATATTCAGACAAGATGATGAAACTGCAAAAATCCAAAGTTGAAATGAAAAGAGGATGGTTGATAATGACATGGTTAAGAAAAGAGGTTTCAAAACATAACAGAATTGGAGGACAGCGTACATATGAAAACCTGAGATTTTCGTCTGTACCAGAGAAGCTGGAAGGAACAGACTGTATTAATTCTATGAATGCATAAGTATACAACTGGACTGGTATTCCACAGCAGTTGTTAAGTGAACGTACACATTGTGCATATGCTCCAAACCCGGCCATGGGAAAGCAGCCTAGACCTTTAATAGTAAAGATGCAATCCTACCAGCAGAAAGAGTTGATTCTTGCAAAACTGTGGCAGAAGAGCAAAGTACTAAAAGTGGGACAAGGCAGAGTATTTGTGGAAAATGATTACTCGCTGTACACCAAACAGAAGAGGAGTACATTTATTCCAGTAATCAGGGAATGCTGATAAGCAGGAATGATATTCAAGATGTATCCAAACATTTTCAAAATATTCCTTCCTGGAGGGTCAAAATCATTTTTTGATGCAGAACATACTAAAGAAGAAATGCAAAAAGTTTGCCCAACAAAAAGCAAGCTATCAAACAGAAGGAGATTCTGCTTCCTGTTCTTCTGGCAATAAAGCCCATACAGAGATTGTGTCAATGAAACATTTTCCAATGTTTCAAAGGAAAATGCTTGAGGCAGAAAAAAGCACAAGAGTTAACTAGAAGAACTGAGAGTACGCTGGAAATGAACCAGAGACTGGATCTGGGAGATGGAGATCAACAGGAAGAAAACCAGCAACTCAGAAACTGACAAATAAATAAGGGGCAATAAAAACAGAATAATTATTTCTTTCAATGGCTAAGAGATGATGTTTTCTCAAAATATTCAAATGGTTTTCTAACCTGGGAGAGAAATAAAGATAAGAAAAACAGGCAGCACTTAGTAAAAGCACAGGCTGTTTAGGATGGATGACTTTCCTTATAGGTTAATCCAAGTATGAGTGTGGCTGTCAGTCTAGGACAATTGTTTATTAGGAGGGTTAAACTTCAATATTTGAAGATGTACATGTGTTAGTATTAACTTGATAGATTTTAGGGTGTTTGGTGTGTGTGTGTGTGTGTGTTTGAGGATTTTCACTAAACAAAAAGTTTTGTAAGATGTGACAGGTTCAAATGGTTACACAAGAAAACTGTATAAAAGAACAATCTGTCAAACTACATGTAACACAAAACCTGAAACCAGACATTTAAAAAAAGCTGTTTCACATAACAGGTGGGAAGAATAACAATGACAACACCTTCTATATTATTTTTAAATGTAAATGCTCTCACAGATCTATATTAAAAAAATATAGAGTGCACATAGTTATGTCACAGGAGACACATTTGGAAAGAAGTGATTGTGTGAATTTGATAAAGGATTTATGTATGGTTATTCAGCAGAATATCTGCACAAAGGAAAAGGGGAGTACTTATATTAATTGCAGGAGAGAGACAATAGTGATTAAGAGGGGAAAAGGATAATAGTGGCAGATTTTTAGTGCCAAGGGGCTACTGGCAAGGGAAGAGGATTACATTGGCATATATTTATATTCCATCTAAAACTGCTATGGAGCTTAAGAAAATTCTGGGAGAAATAATAAGCTTTCAGTGGCGAATATTACTTATAGATTGGACTGGAACTGGGTTTGCTGCAGTAAGGATGTACCTGGGAGCCCAGAAGGGAAAACAGGGGGTAAATTTATAAAGAAATGTATGAAAATATTTGGTATAGAAGATGTGAATTCACTAGCAGTTCTGTGTGAATTTACATATTATTCCCCAAAGTACAAAAACTGGGTTTGGCTAGGCAGAACTTATATTTCACAGGAAGATGTGCATTTAACTGAAAGCTTTGATACACATCCAATAACTATTTCAGATCATGTGCCAACAACAACAAATAAAAATGCAGGATAGTGAAAAAATGAGACACTGGCACTTTTGCACCTAGCTTTTAAAGAGAGGTATTTAAGGAATGGGTAAGGAAGATAGAAATTTATTCTGAAAATCTAGCTAGGGAGTGGGATAAAATTAAAGTGGAACTGTACAGTACTTTATTAACATGTGTATTTTATTTACTTTATATGCTTCACTAATCTTTGTGGAGCTCTTCTCCCTAGGCCTCCACTGAAAATGGGATCCATGCCCAGTCAGACTCTCCCAGTAAACAAATGTAAAATAAATAAATACATTTAAAAATTGGGTAGAAATAAAAGAAAGAGATATGGTTATGAAGTAATAAGAATTATTTAGAGGGAGTGACAAAGGTTAAAGTATTGCAGAATTGTGGGAATCTCACAGAACAAGAGGAGGAGCAACTGCACAGTGCTAGACAGAAAATAAAAGACTACCTCAAAAATATGAATGAGTTTAGAAAGGCTGCTGTTAAGCAACTGTTTTGACTTATAACTCCACAGCACAAAAACTTTTAGCACAACTGCTCAGCCAAGCTTAGGGAGCCTATAAAAAGGAAGATAACCAGAGATTAAAGAAAAATCTGCAGGCACCGAAAGTGAAGCTAATAACTAATAAAACAATAATACTTTGGAAATGGTTCACAGAAGGATTCCAAATGAAAACATACAGTGTTGATTTTCTCAAAACACAGAGGATTTATTTAGCACTTTCGTCTTCATTTAAGACTTCATCAGAATAACTAATTTCACTGTACGGTCCCTTTTTATATCACCTAAAATTAACAGTGAATACACATTTACTTCCTTTCAAATTAAATCAGTCTCATTAAAAACAAAAGTTTTCACACATCGCAATAACAGTAAAACTAGTGGTTCTCTAAAATAGCCATTACTAAAATACATAAAATTACCACAATCATACATTGCATTATTAATGTCTGGAGCTTGTTCTTTACAACTATGTGTACTTTGAAGGGGAATATTATAAGCAAATGAGGGGGGTTGCCATGGGAGCTGCCTTTGTAAACTGTTTTTATTATACTGGGAAAAGTGTTGTGCGCTTAATTCCCCTTTCTTTGCTAATAAGGTGTTGTACCTAGGTTTTTTGGATGATGCTTTTGTATTGTGGAAAGGTACTAGAGCTGAACTGGATGTGTTTGTCCAATATATAAATGCTACCACTGAATTCTTAAAGTTTGCACATAGTATGACACTGCAAGATGTCCATGGAGCAATAAGCTAAAACTGTTTTTGTACGGGAAGGAACATTTCACCAAGTCATACATATACTTCATACTAACCATCCCATACATTGGAAAAAAGATATAGTAAAGGGTCAAATGGTATAAGTTGCCTACATGACTTTAGATTATAATGATTTAGTAAAGGAATGAGAATGTGTGGCAAAGCTGTTTTTAGAAAGAGGATACTTGAATATTTAGTTATGAGCTTGAAAAAAAAAATACAGGAAGGGTGGTTACAAAAAGTACTCCCCTTCTAGATACAAAAAGTAGAGTTTAAAGTAGTACTAATTTAAAGCAGGATGAATGGTTTGTGAATGAAAACTATATATGATCTTTGACACTAAGATATCATCACGACATGGCTTTAATACAGAAAATTATTCAATAATATTGGAGGATTTTTTTCAAGGTTGCCGAATAGTCTAGCAATCTTTTCCTAACCTCTTCTACATACTCACAATGTAATATTAAGAGCTTTCTGCAAAACAGAACAGACAATGAGAGAATAGAAAAAGAAGTTATGTACTTACCATAACGTTCCATGTGAGTTGTTCATCTTGCCTTCATTCTTACACATGGGTTCGGAGTCGATCCATTGGCTCTGAGTCTGCCGCTTTCATAAGCTCGAGATCTTAGAGTAGCTCGAGGCCAAGTCCCTATCCCATGATGCTCTCCATCTCACCTCAGATCTAGTTTGCTGATCCCAGCATGTAACATATATAATACATAGCAGGTACTCCAGCCGGAGTAAAAGGTCATATAACAAGACCCACCAGACCACAAGTCTGCTCGTTCTTGGAGAACCTGGAGGGGGAAGGCGGGTGGGAATACAAGAATGAAGGTGAGATGAACAACTCACATGGAACGTTATGGTAAGTACATAACGTCTTTATGTAAAGTTGTTCAATCTCACCGTTCATTCTTACACATAGGGTAGCGTCCTAAGCAACCTAATCCTGGGTGGCTCATGGGACTATATTCCTGAGGACAGTGGAACTAAAGGAAGCCCAGTCCCTGGAGACGCTGTCCACTTTGTAATGAGTGATAAAGGTATGCAGCTTAGACCAACTGGTGGCTGCACATATAGTGTCCAAGGGCAATTGAGACGCATACACTGAAGTAGAAAC
Organism: Protopterus annectens; assembly: GCF_019279795.1. Classification (NCBI taxonomy): domain Eukaryota; kingdom Metazoa; phylum Chordata; order Ceratodontiformes; family Protopteridae; genus Protopterus; species Protopterus annectens. The sequence continues at coordinate 47,914,718 of NC_056733.1, forward strand.
AGCCCTAGTGGAATGCGCTTTCATGCCATGTTCTAATAGTTGGTTCACTGAAGAATATGTGAATTTTATGCAGTGAGTTAACCATTTGGAAAGAGTAACTTTGGATACTGGTAGCCCTTTCTTATTGTCAGCATGAGAAACAAATAGTTGTTCTGATTTCCTGAATTCCCTTGGTCTGTCCAAATAGAATCTCAACTGCCTGTGAACATAAAGCTTATGCAACACATACTCCAACTTGTTAGAATGGTTACTAAAGAAAGTTGGAAGTTCAATAGTTTGATTCAGGTTAGTCTCAGAACACACCTTAGGAAAGAAGGAAGGAAGGATTAGTCCTCGGTGACACTGTTGGGATGAAACACCAAATATGGGGGGTTTATAGATAGGGCCTGAAGCTCGGACACTCTATGTGCTGAGGTGATGGCTACCAAGAAAATTGTTTTCCAAGAGAGAAATTTCAAATGATAGGATGATGCAGGCTCAAATGGAGAAAGAATAATCCGTGACAGCACAAAATTCGGATTCCAGGGAATAAAAGGTTGTCTAACAGGTGGTCTAAGATGAATAATAATAATACTCTTTAGGAAGGCCCTACATAGTCTGTGAAACATTAGGTTAAAACCTTCACATCTGAGATGGAAATTTGAAATTGCAGCTGCAGCACCTTCATGAAAAAGCTTAAACAGGAATTCCAGAAACCTAGCAAATGGGGCAACGTAAGGGTCAATGTTATTCTGGGAGGCCCAAAAGGCAAATCGCTTCCATGTGCTGGCATACAACTTTCTAGTGGAAGCTTTATATGAAGATAACAGAATATGATGTACCTCACAGGAAAAGTCGTGTGACCTGGCTAGGTTGGGAATCGGAGTAGCCAAGCTGTCAGTCTGAGGGAATGAAGAGAGGGATGAAGGGCCCCTGACGAATGTGTCAGTAGATCTGAAACTGGGTCCAGAATCCAAGATTCCTCCAGTGGAAGGAAGGGAAACCAAATCTGCCAAGGCCAAAAAGGGGCGATTAGGATTACAGTCCTTCCCAGGGCTTTGGCTTTCTGTATGAATTTCGGAATCAGGGGATTTGGTGTTAAGGCATAAAGGGGTCCTGGGGGCCAATCGTGTACGAGCAAATCCCTTGGGCTGTCCCCTGGTGGGAGATTCAGGGTAAAGTAGCTTCGGCACTTGGCATTCATAGGGGATGCAAACAGGTCGCAGCAAGGCTGGCCCCATCTGCGGAAAATCATCTCCGCAACCTCGTCTTTGAGGGCCACTCATGCGGCAACAGAATGACTCTGCTCAGTTTGTCCATGATCACGTTGGATTTCTGCAGGATGTGCATTGCTATCAGCAAGCGCCCGGTGGATACTGCCCACTGCCAAATTCTCTCGACATAAGGTGTAAGACTTGGTTCCCCCTTGTTTGTTGATATACCAGGCCACAGACATGTTGTTGGCCTGGATCGCAATCGTCCCCAGAGGTAATAGTCATGGACGTGCTGCAACACCAAAAGCACCACTCTCAACTCCAGAACATTGATGTGCAACTGTGACCGTTTCTGACCAGGTGCCTTGGGCTGTTCTACCCTGAAATAGCCCCCTCACCTTATCAGGGAAGCGTCCATGGTCACCGTGGCTGACAGCGGGGGAAGAACAAATGGGCAACCTACTGTTACCTGGTGTCTGGTCAACCACCAAAGATGATCCCTTCTATAAGAATCTGTAATCATTATCAAGAATGACATCGGAAGTTGTTGGCAAGACCACTGAAGTATTCTCATGTGCATACACCCCAGAGGAACTGCTTTGAGTGTAGCTGCCATGGTACCTAGTAGTTTCAACACTTGAGAGGCTGGTACCTTTTTTCTCGTCAGAATGTCAGATACCTGGTTTCAAAGAGTGGCTACTCTGTCCAGTGGCAATTTTAACATGGCGGTGGTGGTGTCTTAAGTCTGCTCCGATAAAGGGGATGCATTGCGATGGTGACAACGTAGACTTGTCGAAATTTACAGTTATTCCTGAGAGCACAGATTGAGAGTGTGATTTCTGGACAGAATTAGTTGATGCCTGGAGGTGGCGGTAAGGAGCCAGTCATCCAGATACGGAAACACTCGGAATCCTAGATGCCTCAGGTGAGCCGTAAACACTCTGGGGGCTGTTGTGAGACCAAAGGTCAGTGCTCGGAATTGGTAGTGACTGGCTCCCAGCCGGAAAGGCAAGTGATCTCTGGATGGTCTGGCCATTTTGATATGATCGTACGCATCCTTGAGATCTATAGAGTACTTCCAACCACCTGTTCTTACGAAATGAAGGATCGACTGAAGCGTGACCATCCGGAATTTCTCCTTCTTTATGAAGGTGTTGAATCTGCTGAGGTCCAAGATGGGCCTCCAGTCCCCTGTTTTCTTTGGAACTAAAAAGAATCTGGATTAAGTTCTGGATCCTATCTGGTCTGCTGGGACTGGCTGGATGACTCTTTTCCTGCAGCCTCTGGATTTCTATGGCTGCTTGATCTCTGAGACTGGGTGGAATGTCTGGGATTTTCTTTCGAACCAGTGGGGGTTCTGAGAATGGGATAATGTAACCTCTAGTAACAATGCTTTGTACCCAAGAATCTTTTGTAATTCCTAGCCAGGCATCTGGATACAAAGACAAGCGACCCCAGACTGCCTCCAGAGTAGGACAGTCGGGCCTCCTTTCAGGAGCGCTGGCAGGGCTTGCCAAAGAACTGATCCCTGTTGCCCTGGTTTTGCGGACCCCCTCTGCCGCCAGGGCAGCGTCTTCCATTATTACCCCCTCCTCTGCCCCTGGAGGGGGGGTTCACTACGTGTGTTCTGGAAAGCCCCTTGGGACTTCCGGAACCACATTTTTCAGCTTTTTGCCCTTTGGAGTACGGTCTAGTAGGGGTGGAAAAACAGACTCCTATGGCAGATAGAGTCTTTCCATCTTGCTCACACCTAGTGAGGGTCTCCTTGACTTTAGGCCCGAAAAGGGAAGAGCCATAGAATGGGGTATTAATGAAGGAAGACTTGAAAGCTTCCGCAAAGGAGCATAAGCGCATCCGGGAATGTCTCCGAAGAGCTACTGGTGAACCCGCTGCCCGACTCGAACCATCGGCTGCATAAGAAATGAGCCACATGGACGAGTTAACTACTATTTATTTTACTTTTGTTAACCAGGAAAGTCCGACTGGACACAGGTCCTTTTTCAGCAGAGGCCCAGGGAGAAAAGCTCCAGATACAGTACAGGTTAGGATTTCATTACATCTAATACAATCAGCATGCAATAATAATACAATACAATCTAGCATGCATTAGTCAAACATTTACTTCATTTTAACAGTACAATATACAGGTATATTATAGACTCATTTCAGCATGAGAAGGCAGAGCTATACATTTTGGTAGTTCATTTCAGCATGTGGTAGGCAGAGTTTTACATTTTTGGTATTTAGTTAATAAGCAGTACAATGTCAAATATTAACTTCTTGCTATTAGGACTATATACAAGTTTGTTTCAGAGTAATTTCAGTATATTTTTGGCAGAATTTTACAATTACTGGTAGTACGTAAATCTGCAGTACATTGAGAGATTGAGAGTAGTACAGTAGTGGGAAAAACAGTACAAGGGTTTTATGTAGCAGTGGTGGATGTATGTTGTGTATCTAGTAGATTGACGGATTAGAAGTTACATGGTATATGAGTGAAAAGGAACAAAAGGTTTTAGTAGGAGTACATTAAGAAAAGTCTGTGTGCTTGGGATAAGCAGGTCAAACTTGCATAACTAGAGGTAGTAATAGATAATTATCAACAGATGCATTCCCGCATTTGGCAACAGTGCAGTGGGTTGGTTTAACCTGGGGAGACACAGGAACAGATCCAGTTGTTTGTAAAGTGGCTTTTGAGGAGGTTTTTAAATTGGAGGGGAGAGCTTGTAGCAGTGATTTGGGAGATGATTCCAAACTTTAGCTATGGTGCAGGCAAAGAGAGACTTACCTGCATCATTTTTATGTTTGATGACATTTAAAAGGTTTTGGCTACTGGATCTTAAGGTTCTGGTGGTTGTGTAGGGTTGAATTAGTTGCTGTAGTGATGGGATTTTGTTGGGCAGGTAGTACAGCTTGTGTGTTGTATAGAGTTGCTGAAGTATCAGTTGTTGGGGCAGCTCAAGCCAGTTGAGTTGCTTTAGGGCAAGACAGTGATGGGATCTATGAGAGGTCTCAGTAGCAAATTTGGCAATTTTGTTGTAACAGATTCCACTTTGGTGAGTTTGGAGTGGTAAAGATTTGTCATTACAGTGGTGGCATAAAGTAGGACGGATAAGAGATGAGTCCTTGCAATTGTGGATTTGGTCTCCTTGGTCATGAATTGTTTGCTTCTATAAAGGAGACCCAGTTTTTTGTTTACTTTCTTGATTGTTTGGGCTATGTGAAGGTCAAATCTGAGGATGCTGCCAATAATTACCCCTAGCAGTTTTGTGTGTGTAGTTGGAGAGATTGTGATGTTTTCTTTAGAGACTATAGTTAGATCATTGCATTGCTGAGGTGGTCTACCAGGGCCAAATATGAGTAGGCTGTTTTTTTTTTTTTTTTGGATTAAGGAGTTTTATGCTGGCAAACCATGTTTCTGCCGAGGTGAAGTTTTGTTGAGTTTTGGTTTGTATTTCATTCATACTAGGGGCGGCACATATAACAGTGGTGTCATCTGCATATTGTACTACTTTGGCAGAGAGTGAAGATGTTGCTATCTGGTTTGTGAATAGGGACAACAGTAGAGGACCAAGAATGGATCCTTGAGGGACACCAATGGAGACTGGTAAGAGAGAGGACAATTGCTTTTGCCATAGCACAGCTTGTTGTCGACCTGATAGGTAGTTACTAAACCATGATATAGTGGAAGAGTGGATGTTAAGGGTAGCTAGTATTTCCAGAAGCTTGCTATGGTTAACCATATTGAAGGCTTTAGATAAGTCTAGAAATATGGCGGACACGAATAGTTCCTTGTTTCTGTAGTGATTGACTAAGTTGGTAAAGGATAGTTGTGCGGTGGTGGTGCTGTGGGAGGGTCTAAAGCTGTGCTGAGAATAGGATAGCAGGTTATTTGTCAAGCGATATTGCATTAGTTGAGAGTGAACTATTCTCTCCAATATTTTTGATAAAGGTGAGAACTGCTATTGGCCGGTAGTTGGCCAGCTCTCGGGATTTGCCTCCCTTGTCGAGTGGAATTATTTGTGATACTTTCTACAAAGTGGGTACAGTGGATTCTGTTATGGACCTATTTATGAGGATGGATATGGGGTAGGCTATGGCATCAGCTGCTGTCTGAAGGAAGTCAGCAGGGAGTTTGTCTGCAGCTAGTGCGGTTGGCTTAATTTTTTTCAGGAGTTTGGTAATAGTCTTAGTGGACACAGGGTGTAGGGAAAAGGTAGGGGAGTTGATTAGTTCTATGGTGTGGGAGGGGGTGGGATTTGGTATGGGGCTGCTGGTGCTATTTTGGGTGTTGGCTAGAGTTTGAATTGTTTCAGTGAAGTATCTATTGAAATGTGTTGGGATGTTGTCGTGGTTGTTTGGCAGTTCGGGGGTAGGAGTGGTCGCTTTTCCAGGAAACAGTCAACTATTTATTGTGGCCCAGAATTTCTGAAGGTTATTAGAAAATTTGTCTTGCCTGGTTTTATAGTAATTGGCTTTGTCTAGCTTAATGTGTTCTTTGGCTTTGTTGCCGACTTCTAGGTACTGTTGTTTCAGGGAAGAGGTTTTGTGTTTATGAAATTGAATCCAGGCTTTGTCCCTAGTTTTCATTATTGTTTTTGTCTCTTTTGTTAGCTAGGGGGCATATTTAGTTTGGACTCTAATGCTTCTGGGTGTTGCATGTTCATTTAGGTCTTTGAGGAAGGCTGTGTTAAAGTATTGCACAGCTTCGCCTAGAGGAAGGTGAGTAAGGGGAGTCCAGTTAATGAATGTTAGAGCATTAATTAGGTTATTAGCTATGAAGTTATTTTTGTTCCGTATTGTTTTTAGAGTGGGGAGAGTGGTATGGTGCGATCTATTCCTGATCAGGTAGGTTATATGGTGGTCACAGACTGTCTGGGAGACAGCCTGCTTGTTGTATGAAATTAGGGTTTGATACCAGTATCCCGTCTAAGATGGAATGTCGTTGGGATGTCCTATCAATTCTTGTGCAGTGAGAAATAATTTGGGTAAAGCAATGTAGGTTGATATGGGAGGAGGGGTTGTACCTAGAGCATTCAGCCCAGTCTATATTAAAGTCTCCAAGTAGTATGGTTTCGTGTGGGAGGGAGGTAGACATCCAGAATAGCAGGTTTTCCAGTGTAGCGATGTTATTGCCTGCTGGAATGTAGCCGCCTGCAATAATTACATCTCTGGAATTTAGTTTTAGTTTAGCAAATATTACTTCAATATCTTTTGTTTCATGGGTGTTACGTTCAAATTGTTCCATAGCGAGATGATTTTGGAAGACTATGGCTACTCCTCCACCTTTTTTTTCACTATTCTATCATTACACAGGATATTATATCCAGATGGAGTGATCTCATTGCTGTGGTGTTGTGGCTTAAGCCAAGTTTCTGTCAACACCGCTATCTCTGGTTTATATAAGGCTAGGAGGCATGTATGCCTGGTATTTTGTTGAGTATACTTCTTGAATTTAAGTTTAACAGTAGGAGAGAAGAGGTCTGCCTTTTGAATATAGCTTCTGTGTGATTTACATATGTTATGCGTGATGAGTTGGGACCTAGATTAGGGTGTATATCTCCACAGCAGGTGAGATTTTGGAGAAGATGAAGGCAGAAACTATTAAGTTTGTGTAGTATTGTTATTTTCTGGGGGGAGTGGGGGTTAGTTTTATAAGCAGGTTTGTTATAAGAGTATAAAGGAGGTTGCGAGGAGGACAGATCTGATGGTGATATAGGGAAGTGTATTAGTTTGATGGAAGTGGTTGTGGAATCTGTTTGCCACTGAGTTGTGCTTCTCATATAAAGCTCAGTGTGGTAGGAGGTTAGGCTGGAGAGCAGAAGTAGAGAGATGGAGGTTAGTAGGTATATTGCAAGTTTTGGAGGTTGGGTATGCAGAGGGGTTTGCATGGTTATAGTTTATGTAAAGAGGGGTATAAGTGGGTGTAGAGAGTATAGGAGGGTAGGAGTAGTATATATAGCAGTTGTGGGAGAGAGTAGGTAAAGGGTGGACTGACTGGGGTGTGGTGAGTTGTATATGGAAGATGGATGGGTGGGCGGGACTAGTAATTGGTGGAGGGTGTGGCCAATAACTATAAGTGTAATTGTTATGGGGTGGGTGGCAATAGGAGAATAGTAGGAGAGTGGAGTGAGCATAGAAAATGGAGCAGGGCAGCACAGTCTAAGGAATCAGCAGCAGTAGTCAAGGAAAGCAATCAGTGGGAATAGTAGGGGAATGTAATAGAAGAGAGATCTAGGCTATAGTGTTTACTGGGCTACTGTTACAGTAATGGTCAGCTTGAGTTTTTTAGCACAAATTTATGGGAGGGATATTAAGAGACCAAGCTAGGAGTTAGGCTACAGAGGTGGGTATAGAGTAACTGGTAGGGAAAGGAGTGGTAGGGACTAGAGAGTCTAGTTGACAGCTGTGTGAGTGAAGGAAGGGTGACTCAAGCTATGGCTAGGGAGCAGTGGAGGTTTGAGGGTCAGTTATTAATGAAGATGGGTGAGCAAGGGAGGGGGTAGCCAAGAAGAAGACTAGATGGCTGCAGTAGAACTATTTAAAGGCTGAGGTATGAGGGTTAGAGGGAAGGAGATGGGTTTTAATGGCCAGAGGGGACACAGTGATGCTGTTGACGTTGACCAGGAGTAATACTTTAACAAGGCTAACAGAAGTCTAAAACAGCACAGGATAATGTATGCTTGTTATCTCACATACATTGTTCAGGGGCTGCACTTTTGCTGGAGGTGATGTCTTCTGGTGAAGCAGCACACCTAAAGGGTGCGAGAGACCTTCAGTTTTTGCAGGTTTATTAGAAGCCTGATTTAAGAGGCAGGGACCTGTAAAACAAGACAGAAAGATAGGATAAGGGTGAGATAATTTGCAATGGTGTTGTTTAGAGTGAGGAAGAGGTAAGATAAGTAACAGATGGACAGATGCGACTTGTGATTGGGCTGCAGTAGAGTTGAGTGGAGGAGATACCAGAGATAGGGAGCTTTACCATGAGAATGGGAGAGTACAAAGGGAATGGGAGAGTACAAAGGGAATGAGGAGAGTAATAGGGAATGCAGTCAAGGAAACAACATTGTGGAGAGAACTGGAGTTGCAGAGAGAGTCAGAGTAGCTGAGACAAACAATGTAGTAATTAGCACAGTTAGTTACTTAGAATTACAGTCTCAGTGTAGGCAATTGTTGACTAGATTGTTTGTTATATATGCTTACTGGTAGCAACTGGTTCTGTGAAAATGCTAATGCTAGGCCTATTGTTGCAGAGTGAATAACCTGTCTCTGCTACAGGGTGCAATTTATTTCCAGTTATACAAATTTATTGAGATAGTAGGGCATAGCGAATAGTACTTTGCTAATTTAAATGCATTAGTAGTAGGTAGGATTGAAAGTTCAACCACCCCTTATTACCTGCATTTCCACTAAAAAGTGGTATATTTAGTGTAGTGACAGGTAGATCTGCAATAATGTTGTTCTTCAGCATTTAAATATTTGCCCCAATTTCAACAGCTACAGCTATGTATTGCCTATAAGCAGCAGTTACTTGTACCAGGACAATAAAGAACACTACACAGGAGAAGCTGCGATGTAATTGGCGCTAAATTCAGTAATACCCCAACACTAACGTCTTACTGGCATTCTAAATAGATATCCGTTGCAGAGCTCTTCTCAACAGTTAACTGGATTGGAATTTATATTATGTTTTATAAACAACGCCCCCGATTAATTAGGATAGTATCCCACAATTATAATAGTTCTCTTCGGTGGATCTGCACAATACTACGATCTTTCCCGTAGATAACAGTATGGAATGGTCCTAAACAGAGTATTAAGCAAAGGTATTGAAAGATTAACAGCTGTGCTAATCAGCAGATGCCGCCAATTATGTGTACGCTATCAAATACACCAGATACGAGTGTAGCCTTTCCAGCAGTTACATCGGAAAGGTTTAAAAACGGGGTAAACCTTGTTGTAGAAGCTGCAGTATAGTTTCACTAACTCTTTTAGGCGATGCTTGGTTACAAAAGCATGCCACCAAGTAGTTAAACGCTATCGCAGTCCCCCTATCAATCCTAATGACTGTAGAACGCTCTAACAGAGCCGTTGCAGCAGTTCGAGGTAGAAGAAACACAAAAACAGTTGAGCACCAACACCCTGTACTTTAAGTAAAAACAGTTGAGCAGCAATAACTTGTTCTATTTTAACTGAAGCACAATACTGATAGCATATTAGCGAGTCAAAGAGGGTTAAAACACATTGCAAAGACAAAGGCTAAACTCGGTCCAAGTAATACTACACTACCTAAAAGCTTCCTTTCATAAATGAACATTAAATAAGCACATTTTAGAAACATTACATTAGTGAGGCTAGTGCTATAGCAAGTCAATGTAGGTAAAACACATTAACATACGGTCAAAGTGAAACTACGCTACCTAGAGTTTCGTTCACTGTAGAACAGTAGTTAAACAAGTTGTAACTATGCAGTAGTTAGAGCCAATGCTTCCCAAAAAACAGGTTAAAACAGGTTCTAACACAGCTATTTCTGCTGTTCCTTGCAAATGCTAGAGGCAATATCTTTTGAGCCTGTAGTGAGAGTAACTGCAGGTAGAAATATATATACAATCCAAGTGACTGCTAGAGCAATACCTTCTGAGCCTGCACTGAGAGTCACTGCAGGTAGAAATATATTTACAATAGAAGCGACTGCAATACAAATATGTTGGTACATTTGGCAAGTGTTGGTGTTGCAAGTTAAGTCAATTAGTACAGTTCATGGTACAATTTCTCCAAAGAGAGTACTAACCTGGACAGAGTGTTACACCACCGTGTTGGGGTTGGGAGGATAGATCACAGATGGCGCAGAAGCCTAAGTGGGGACTTTACTTGCCGCAATGCATTATGGGAGGGGGTGGAGCTGGGTGATGTAGAAGCAAGGGAAACAACCTTTCCTGTGCCTGCAGGTGGCGTAGCACAGTCTAAGGAATCAGCAGCAGTAGTCAAGGAAAGCAATCAGTGGGAATAGTAGGGGAATGCAATAGAAGAGAGATCTAGGCTATAGTGTTTACTGGGTTACTGGATTACTGTTACAGTAATGGTCAGCTTGAGTTTTTTAGCACAAATCTATGGGAGGAATATTAAGAGACCAATCTAGGAGTTAGGCTACAGAGGTGGGTATAGAGAAAAGTACAGTTTTGTACCTACCATAAATGTAGATGTTCGAAGATCCACATTGCTGCAGTCCTTACACTTGGGTAGTCCGCTGTCCTCGGTCGGCCCGAATATCAAAGTATTAGGCTGACGTCGGTCAAGGCGCTTAAGACTGACATCAGAACGTCAGGGTACAAATGCGCATGACCGACGTCATATCCTCAGTCTTTTCTTGCCCCAGATGTCAGAAGACCCTAAACAGAAAGGTCAAAACCAAAAGACAGCAAAAAACAACCAACCACCCTTGCACTAATCATATGAACAGTATATACAATATGTACAAAATATACAACCCAAACCACACAACCGCCTCTAACAGAGGGGAAGGAGGGAGGGTAAATTGGACTGCAGCAATGTGGATCTTCGAACATCTACATTTATGGTAGGTACAAAACTGTACTATGTTCTTCATCTCACATTGCTGCAGTCCTTACACTTGGGTAGAATCCCAAAGCAGAGGTAAGGGAGGATGGCAAAACTATAAAGTAGTAGGAGCTGCCAAAATGCCCTGTAAAATAGCAGTGGCAAACCCAGCCCTAGATTTAGAGTAAAGTGGAAGGTGGTAATGCTTAGAGAAAGTATGCACTGAACTCCAAGTAGCTGCCTCCAAAATATCTTTAGTTGCCACCCCCCTTAAAAAAGCTGTAGAAGTGGCAGTAGCTCTAGTGGAATGAGGCCTAATCCCAGCTGGGATCTCCTTACCATGATGGGAATAACAGAAAGCAATACAAAACCCAATCCACTTAGAAATAGTTTGTTTTGACACAGGCTTGCCCTGAGAACTCAAAGCAAAAGAAACAAACAACTGCTGAGACTGCCTGAACCCTTTAGTTCTGCTCAAATAATATCTCAATTGCCTGTGTATATCCAAGGTGTGCAAAATCTTTTCCCCTTTATTTTGGGGGTTTGTATAAAAAGTAGGCAAATGAATAGCTTGGTTTAAGGCCACACTAGAAACCACCTTAGGCATAAAGGAAGGATTAGTACGTAAAGATACCCTATCCTTATGGAAAATTAAGAAAGGCTCAACTGCCATAAGGGCCTGTAATTCAGAAACCCTTCTCGCAGAGGTAATGGCCAACAAAAAAGCAGTCTTCCATGATAAATATTTCAACTCGGCAGTAGCTGCAGGCTCAAAAGGTTGTAGAGTAAGTTTCTCCAACACAAAATTGAGATCCCAAGCAGGAGTAGGAACTCTTCGTGGGGGTCTTATATTCTTTGCCCCTCTAAGGAATTGCTTAAACAAAGGATGAGAAAACAATGGTGGATCACAGTCATAGTGAGCAGAAATTGCTGCAGCATGAATCTTAATAGAAGAGAAGGACAATCCTTTGTCCAGTAACTCAGCCAGATATTGAAGAGCCACACTTAAATTAGGCTTAGCAACATCAAATTCCTTTGCTGCACTCCAAATTAAAAATCTCTTCCATTTATCTGCGTATACTTTCCTTGTACTAGGCCTTCTGGCCTCCAAAATAACATTCAAAACTTGCTATGAAGCTGAGACACTCCAGGGTTTAAAACAGAATATGCCAGGCTGTTAGGTGAAGAGAGTGAAGTTTGACATTGAGTAAATGACTGTTCTCTTGAGACAGCAGGTGTGGAATCGAAGGCAAAGGCCAAGGAGGCTCCCGAACCAGACTTCTCAGTAATGGGTACCAGTGCTGTCGAGGCCAATCTGGAGCTATTAGAATCATCTTTGGCTTGTCCTGTCTGACCTTTAGGAGTACCTTTGGGAGGAGATGCAGAGGTGGAAAGGCATACACATGAAGATTGCTCCAATTGAAAGAAAGAGCATCCACTTTCCAAGCTGTGGGATGAAACCTTTTGTGCAAAACTTTGGCAGCTGGTAGTTTAGTGGAGAAGCGAACAGATCTATGTCTGGAGTTCCCCATGACACTGTCAATTTCTGAAATACATGAGGATCCAATTTCCACTCGTGGGGATCCATAATTCGTCTGCTCAACACATCTGCTAAGGAGTTCTGTGCTCCGGCAGAAACCTTGCCTGAAGATTGAGCTGTAAACTGAGAGCAGTCTCCCACAAAATCATTGCTTGTCTGCATAGAGGATAAGAATGTGTTCCCCCTTGCTTGTTGATGTACCACATGACAGTTGTGTTGTCTGTTAGAACCAACACCTGCCCTGGAAGAAGTAAATCCTTGAAAGCTATTAATGCAAATTGGACTGCTAACATCTCCTTCCAGTTGATATGTAGATGTTGTAGTCTGGCAGGCCACGTGTCTTGTATCCACTTTCCATTTAGATGAGCTCCCCAAGCTTTGTCTGAGGCATCTGTCGTTAGAATCTGACTCGCCTCTGGCCGGGTCACAGAGAGTCCCTTGTTTAGGTGACATTCCTGAGCCCACCACAAAAATTCCTTTTGAATGCAAGGTATTATCTGAATGACAGTGTCCATATCCTGGCAGTGCTGTGTCCATACATTTTTGAGATACCATTGTAGCTTCCTCATATGCAGTTTGGCATTGGGAAGCACCAGAATACAAGATGCCATGAACCTCAAGGCTTGAAGGACTGTCCTTGCAGTCAGCCTGGACTGATGAGACAATTGATGGAAGTAAAGAGCAAGATTCTTTTGTTTGTCCGGGGTCAAAAAAGGCCATCTGGGATGCTGTATTCAGTCTCACACCCAGAAAGCACATGTCTTGAGAGGGTACTAGACTGGACTTTATTTCGTTCACAGAATACCCCAGGCATCTTAGCACTGCTATCACGTATTGCAAATGATGAAGAAGCCCCCTTCCTTTGGCCAGAATCAGGCAATCGTCCAAATAAGGATAGATTTGTATTCCTTTAGCCTGAAGAAAGCTATCACTGGAGCCAGAACCTTTGTGAACACTCTAGGCGCAGTAGATAAGCCAAAGGGCAATGCAGAGAACTGATAATGAGAAGTCCCAGCTCGAAAACGCAGATACTTCCTGCAACTTAGCCTGATAGGAACATGAAGGTAAGCTTCCTTGAGATCCAGAGTCACCATCCAGTGATCTTTGCCCAGCAGAGGTAAAAGCTGTTGTAACGTCAACATTTTGAACTTGGGAATGTCCAGATAAGTGTTGAGGATAGATAAATCCAAAATTGGTCTCCACGTGTTCCCCTTCTTTGGTACAAGGAACAGGCGAGAATAAAATCCTAGGCCTACTTCTGGCAGAGGGACCGGCTGTATGGCCCCTATTTGCAGCAGCAGAGAAATTTGTTTGTGAGCCTCTATTCTTTGCTGAGGAGGAACGTCTGGCATGCCTTTGAAAGGAGGCAAGGTATGGAAATAAAACCTGTAACCTTGGTGTATAATATCCAATACCCATTTGTCCTGGGTAATTAAACTCCAATTTTCTTTGAAGAGTGCCAACCTTCCTCCCAAAGGTGCTGCCAGACAAGAAGGCTCTGGCAGCTGAAAAGGTAGGTCATTGGGCCTGTTTACAAAAGGACTGGCCCCTGCCCTCACCCGAAGACTGCGCAGGGGAACTCCCTGTTCTAGGTCTGAAAGAGCTCTGAGCTCTACCCCTACCACGTCTAGATCTTCCCCTAGACTGTGAATCATAAGAAGGGTACGTCCACCCCTTAGCAGGCCAATTCCTACTAAACTTCGGAGGCTGAACTTGCAAAAAATCTTTAACAGTCTGCATAGACTTAGCCTTGTCTTCCATTTTCTTTAAAACTGCCTCCACAGGTGAACCAAACAATACATCAGACTGTAAAGGAGCATCTAAAATCCTTGTCTTAACATGGTCAGATAAGTTCTGATCCCTCAGCCAGGCGTGCCTACGAAGAACTGACCCAGTGGCAGCCACCCTAGACGAGGCCTGTACAGCATCAAATCCACATTGTAAAGAATGCTTCCCCACTTGTTCAGAAACATGTACCAAATCTTGTAATTCTTTACACTCAATGCCTTCCGCCAGAGCATCTACCTTAGACTTCAATTGAGAAAGAAGATAGTTTTGATATTTCAACATGTGAAACTGGCAATTCAAAGCCCTCATAGCTAAGGTGGAAGAAGTATAGACTTTCTTTCCCCATCTATCCAAAGCTCTGGCCTCTATCTGGAGGAACCGGATTTTTTACCACAGAGGCTTTGACACCCTTAGGTCCCTGACTAACTGTTTCTGGGTCTGCCCTAGGACTTTTATACAGATATTTATGAGCTTCAGGCACCCTGTAATACCTGTCCGGTTTAACAGGAGCAGGAGGCAGAGAATCAGGATTAAGTGAAGCCTCTGCAAACACATCTTCCACAACATCCAGAACAGGAGGAATAGCCAAAGGCCTATGCTGGGGTAAAAGCAAAAATTCCCTAAGCCTTTTCCTGGAATCAGAGAAGTCCTGACCATCCCACTTAAAATGTTCCCTCATAGAATGAAGAGTCTCTGAAAAAGAAAAATCCTCTGGAGGAGAAGCAGAAGGAGTAGAATCATCCACATCCGAATCAGAATAAGGAGAATACTCCTGCAAGTCTTCAGCCGAAGACTCTGAAACATCAGAAACCTGTTCAAAACTCCCCAACTCTGGTTCCACCCTAGGCCTCTTATCAGGAGGGGGCAAAGAACCTCTAATCAAAGTAATTAAGTCCTCTGCCATTTTGAGCATGTGCTTCTTGGGCACAGATCCTGAAGAACTAGGAGTGACACCAACAGAAGCTAAACCTGGCCTGACTCTGGGAGAAGCCTTGGAAACAGAAGGAGAGGGCCTAACCACCCTAGGAAGGGAGGGGAGTACAGTAACCTGAGAAGCCCCTTCAGCTTGGCCTGCCTCCTGAGAGGCCACATCCTGCAAAATCAAAGTCTCCCCCTGGGACTCCAGAGAAGCCTCCGGAACCACCGTTCCACTGACGCCTCAAGAACCGGCGTCCGCACGGACGACTCTTCTTGTCTGGGTTTAGCTGCTTTGTCTTTGCGCTTGAAGAAGCGGGCGTCGAGCATCCGGCGGCATATTGTAATTGCACCGCTTCCCGAAGACCAACCTGGCACAATCTAACCTTCGCTTAATAGTGCGCTTATTAAACCTAGCACAAAAGCGACACCCAACAACGTCGTGCTCAGGCCCCAAACAAGGAATACACAAACTATGATAATCTCTATGCGGTATCTGCTTCCCACAAGAAATACAGTTATTCACTTTTTCTGACATCCGGTAAACCACTGAGGCAAGAAAAAACTAAAATATTCCCCAACGGGGTACTTAGCCAACTTTGACTCGGTCTGAAACTCCGAATTCGAAAAATTTCAGAACGCGAACAGCACTTGCAACGCTGCTTCTGCATCGGACCATGCGGCAAAAAAGACTGAGGATATGACGTCGGTCATGCGCATTTATACCCTGATGTTCTGATGTCAGTCTTAAGCGCCTTGACCGACGTCAGCCTTCACTTTGATATTCGGGCCGACCGAGGACAGCGGACTACCCAAGTGTAAGGACTGCAGCAATGTGAGATGAAGAACATCTGGGAGGGAAAAGAGTGGTAGGGACTGGAGACTCTAGTTGAGAGCTGTGTGAGTGTAGGAAGGGTGATTCAAGCTATGGCTAGGTAGCAGTGGAGGTTTTAGGGTCAGTTATTAATGAAGATGGGTGAGCAAGGGAGGGGGTAGCCAAGAGGAGAACTAGATGGCTGCAGAAGAGCTATTTAAAGGCTGAGGTATGAGAGTTAGAGGGAAGGAGATGGGTTTTAATGGCCAGGGAGAAACCCGGGGGGGGGGGGGGCAGAGATGTTGTTGACGCTGGCCAAGAGTAATACTTTAACAAGGCTCACAGAAGTCAAAAACAGGACAGGATAACTTATGCTGGTTATCTCACATACGTTGTTCAGGGACTGGATGTCTTCTGGTGAAGCAGCACACCTAAAGGGTGTGTGAGACCTTCAGCTTTTGCAGGTTTATTAGAAGCCTGATTTAAGAGGCAGGGACCTCATCTACAACTGCAATAAGCTGTTCCACAGGTGAATAGGATAGATCTCCAGTCATAAGTAATTGTTTCATATTGTCCTTGGTGACAACATCTGCTGTCTTTTTCACAAAATAACCTCCTTTACTTTTCAGAGAGGCAGGAAATCCAAGACTGCAAACTAGCTGGCCAGAAGCATTAAGGAAAATAACTAAACTCCTAGTATCCTTTTTGTCAAAAAATTCAAGCAGGATCTGCTTGGTTTCCTCAGATGCTACACACTTGGTCCACTTTTCTGCTTTTAACCTTAGACTTTTTTAGTGTGTAATTTTGGAAAACTTCAAGTCTTTTGTCAGCGTTTTCCATTTCTGACAGCAAATCTTCAGAAATTCAGGTTGCTTCTTCTAGTCTGTTCTTCAGAAAGCGAGACAAATATGGCTGACTCTATGCAGTTTTTCCTGTAAAACATAATATCAGCTTCTAAGTATGGAATTAAGGGTATTAAGCTGGGCTGTCACCTTCTCAGAGACATCCCCATCTGTACAACCCTGCAGGGTATCTCCAAGCTCTTTTGAGCAATCGCATAGCAAAGGTCGCAGAACTAAAGATGTATTACCCATACTTGTCCATAGTTCTGGAATCTCGATTAGTTGGATGGATAGTAGAAGAAGTTTCAGACATCTCTTTCTTGGTGGCCACCACCACCACCATGGCATCAACTGGCACTCTCTTGGTGAGGAACATTTTATCTTGGGGGGACGCAATACATTTTTTGGGCCTCCGAGGGACAGGTTCCATAGTATCAGGAGACTCCCACGTCCTTCGAGCAACCAATTCCATTAGTTCATCAAAGGGCGGAGTCACCCAGAAGGTGGAAGGTTGAGACCCAAAGGCCTTCAGGAGCACTGACTCAGCCTCAGTAGGGCTAATGGACTGCCAGACACCCCTCTGCTTAAGGGCTTCCAGGATATCAGCAAAGGAGATATCCTCCGAGGGAGTCTGTGGGGACCCTTCTAACTCCTCTAAATCAATGTCTAATGTCAGAGACTGCTGTGGGAGTCCAAATGCCTCCTCTTGCAAAGTTTCTTCCTGGGAACCCCATCGCTGGGGGCTTCTTGTGAGGCCTCAGTAGAACATGAGTCACCCAGTGGGGTTACCTGAGGCTCTGGGACTCGATGCTTTACAGTGACCTGCGATGTAGAGGCAGAAAGCGGCACTTTAGGGGAGGAGGACCCGATGACGTGCGAGTCTTGGAAGACATAACCCTACTTATAGCATCAAAGGCTTCACTGCTCCGACCCGAAGAAGCCGCCGGTTCCGAAGAAGATGGCATCCTCCACGGCTCCAAAACAGTGGGCTCTGACCCAGAGGAAGGAGCCGAGCTCATCTGCACTGAAGCTCTGAGAGGAAGGGTTGGAGCCAACACATTGGTTTGACCCCCCCCCCGGAGCCGAACAGAGAGTGTCGGCTCCCAGACTCCTCGATCGGCATTGAAGTAGTCCAGGTTGACTGAGCCTTTAGCACTGGAACAAGCCTCGGCTCCGAAGGATCCACAATCATCAGGTCCCCCGCCCCTGGTTCTGAAGGCTTAACTCAGCTTGGAGGAGGAGTAGTCACAGCAGGTACAATGGTCTTCGGCTCCGAAACCAGTTGGGTCGAAGCCGATAACAATTTGGCCTTTGCCGGGTTCTCAAGAAAACTCTGCACCACTCAGTCCACATCGGAGAGGGTTCTCGAAGAACGAGTAGAAGATACCGAAGAAGCCACCGATAGCAGAATGGGTGACCTCAAGGTTTCGGACTCTGGCTCCAATAATGGGGACCGGCTCCGAAATATTGGCTCTGTGCACAGCTCTGAAAACTGTAGAGCCGGCAACTGCACCTTAACAGCAAAGCTCGGAGCTGATGACTTGGGTTCCGGACAAAGCTTTAGAGGACTTCGACCCCTTCGACGACTTGGAGGCCTGGTCAGCCTTGTCCAAGGACTCCTGGAATTCTGTTTTCAGCAAACCTCTATCCACCAGTTTTCACCTGCGCTCCAGTAACACCCTGCTACTAAAACAGTAGCAAATGGAGCAATCATTCTAGAGATGGACTGGCCCCAAACAATAAATACAATTAACATGCAAGACCATAATCGACATCATTTGCCCACACTTAGTGCACTTTTTAAATTCTAACGTTTGTTTTTCCCTCTGATCCGACATAATAATAAAAGTTATGCACCAATCAGATGCAATCCAGAAAAAAACTATTTAAACCGCACAAGTAGGTAACAGTTATAAACACAGCACACACACACACACAGCAAACTCTACTGAATCTAAGAACTAGCAAGCTATATAGATAAATGTATAGATATAAATATCTCTCTAACACAAACTACAAATTTCTAACTTTAAAAGGTATCTAATACCAAAAATACCAAGGATAGGGAACATACTGGTTGAAACTAAGGCACGGCCAAAATGCCTAAGAGCAGCCACTCTTAAAAGACGAAAAATTCGTCAGAAGGACAGGCGCGGAAAAGCCTGAACTAACACTAAGGCTAACTAGCCCAAAAACACACTAGTTAAAGAAAAAAGACAAACTCTTTGATTTAATGATAATAATAAGAATACTGTGTTGTTGATCCATGAGCCAGTTTGCAACCCACCTGACTACATAGGGACTGATATTTAACTGGGTTAGTCAGTGATGCTCGAATGTGGGATGTGTTGAAGGCTTTGGCCAAGTCAAGACAGGCTGTGTGCATGAGTTTGCCATAATCTATAGCTCCGGTCACGGTCTTGCCACCAGGTTTAGCAGGCATGACCGGTCCTTGACAAAACCAAACTGGGAAGGATCCAGTGTTTGGAGGTCAACTATATCCTTGTTTATGAGATCCATGATGTGTTCCATTACTTTATAGATGAGGCTATTTAAACTTATGGGCCTATAGTTACCTGGGTCTGTTGCTTAGCCACCCTTCTGGAGGAGGTAACAGTCACTGTTTTCCATTCAGTGGGGACAAAGCCATTACTTAGGCTGTGGTTGAATAGACTGCCTAATGGAGTAGCACGCTCTTGTTTTACAACATTAAGAATTCAACCTGAAATGCCATCTGGTCGCGTGGAGTCTGTGCGCTTAGCCTTGGAGAGAGCATTGATGACTTGCTCTTTGGAGATGCAGGGAGGAGGAGATGATGACACAATTTGTGGTATGCTTGGGTGGGATAGAAGGGTGACATTTTTGCAAAATTTGTCTGCTTGCAGGTTTGCAATTTCCTCAGGGTCAGTGTGTGTGATGCCATACACAATTAGTTCAGCACACATCCGAGTCCTACCTTTTATGTTGCAGATATAGTAGAAGGAAGCCCTATGGTTAGCACTGGCTATGGTTGCTAACTTTTTCTCACAGTTGCTCTCTGAAAATTTTACGAGTTGTCTTATTTGCTTGTTTAGGTTGAGGAGGGTGCTCTTCCATTTCTGGGATCTCACATTTGTATTTTTAGACAGCAACTTTTTATTTTCTTGAGGATCTTGCTTTAATCCTGTCCAGCAAACTTGTGTCTATACATTTGTGTAGATGTTTATAGGGGGAATCAGTGTACACCTTAACGTAGCTGTCAATGCAATCTGTAGAAACTGGAGCTTGGAAGTCGATTATCCTTTCCCTTAGGAGGATATAATTAGCTTTGGTAAACTTTTTTAGCCTGCCTTCTCCTTTGGGTAAGTTCTGGTGCTACTGCTATTTCATAAATGACTTGTGCTCGGATTTAACCAATGTGGGCCCTACACATGAGGTGTTGCATCACTTATTTATATTGGTAAGGACCAGGTCTAGAATATTGTAGCCCCTTGTGGGGTAGTGCACTATTTGTTCCAGGGCATTTGAGTTAAAATCCAGGAACTTTTGTGGGAGTGAGTTTGGGCTTATATAAAAGTTTCCCAACAAATGGAAGAATAGTTGAAGTCACCCACTATTAGAGCATTATGTTGTACCTTAATTGTCCCAAGTAGGTCTAAATAAGCTGTGTGAGCATCTTAGTTCATGGAAGGGGACCTGTAACTGACGAATTGAAGGGGGGGTCTTACCCATGGTAATTTGGACTTGAGCAGCTCCACAGAGGTTTCTTGTCTAACAAGTCTAGAGGTGTAATTATGTTTAAAGAAGACAGATACTCCACCTGCTTTGGTTCTCACATCTTCAATTTGCAGTCGAGAAGTGTAGAAGGTACTGTAGCCTTACAAGGCTGGGGTACTTTCTACGCTCTTGAGCCAGGTTTCTGTGACTGCACAGACATCAACATCTTCCAGGGAGAGAACTGCTTCCAGGTAGTGCAGTTTCTGGTTCAAACACCTAGCATTTAGCAGCATGATCCTTAGTTTCTTTGTGTTTGACATTTTCATGTCGGAAATTTTGTTGCTGTGACCTTGCCTAAAAAAAGGCATTATGAGGAGGCAAGCGCTTTTGCCAGCAACTAAATGCCTAGAGGTGCCAGGTGAAGACCATCTCTGCCAAAGCAACATGGTCGATCTACCATGTTATCCCAGGCTGACAGGAACTGGATCCCCTTAGAATGACACCAAAAACTAAGCTAATTATTGAAGTCAATCATTTTTTGTTTATATTGCGGAATCTTAAGCGAGGGTAAAATATTACTCAAAGTTAGAGAAATACCTGTCTGGGACAAATACACAAGCAGCTCAATCGTATCTCTTTTCATAGAGTCCAGAGAGGTACAGTAGATATAAAAAGTGTACACCCCTATTAAAATGTCAGGTTTTTGTGATATAAAAAAAATGAGACCACAATAAATAATTTTAAAACTTTTCCCACTTTTAACGTGACCTATAACATGTACAATTCAATTGAAAAACAAACAAATCTGTTAGGGGAAAACATAAAAAATAAAAAAACATACAATAAGCTGGTTGCATAAGTGTGCACACCCTTAAACTAATACTTTGTTGAAGCACCTTTTGATTTAATTACAGCATTCAGTCTTCTTGGGTACACATCTGCCATCAATTAAAGAGATTCTTATTAACCCCAAATAAAGTTCAGCTGTCCTAGAAGGAATTTCCTGACATTTACTCAGTTGCCTGCTACAACAAAAGCCATGGTTCACAGAGAGCTTACAAAGCATCAAAGGGATCTCATTGTTGAAAGGTATCAGAAGGATACAAAAAATTTTCACAGCACTGGATATACTATGGAACACAGTGAAGACAGTCATCAAAAAGTGGAGAAACTATGGGACAACAATGATGTTGCAAAGAACTGGACGTCCCTCCAAAACTGATGAAAAGACAAGATGAAAACTAGTCAGGTAGGCTGCCAACAGACCTACACAGCAATACTCAAGGAGCTGCAGGAATTTCTGGCAAGTACTGGTTGTGTACTACATGTGACAACCATCTCCTGTATTCTCCATATGTCTGGGCTATAGGGTAGGGTTGCAAGATGGAAGCCTTTTCCTACACAGAAAAACATCCAGCCCTGGCTAAAATTTGCAAAACAATACATCAAGTCGCCCAAAAGCATGTAGGAAAATGTGTTATGGTCTGATGAGACCAAGGTTGAACTTTTTGGCCATAATTCCAAAAGGTAAATTTGGCACAAAAACAACACTTCGCATCACCAAAAGGACACCATCCCCATGGTGAAGCATGGTGGTGGCAGTATCATGCTTTGGGGTTGTTATTCTTCAGCTGGAACTGGGGCTTTAGTCAAGGTGGATGGAATTATGAACATTTCCAAATACCAGTCACACTTGGCCCAAAACCTTCAGGTGTCTGTTAGAAAAATGAAGATGAAAAGGAATTTCACCTTTCAACACGACAATGACTCCAAGCATACATCCAAATCAAAAGAATGGCTTCACCAGAAGAAACTTAATGTTTTGGAAAGGCCCAGCCAAAGCCCAGACCTAAATCTTATAGAAAATCTGTGCGGTGACCTGAAAAGGGCTGTGCACAAGAGATGCCCTCGCAATCTGATAGATTTGGAGCGCTTTTGCAAGGAAGAGTGGGGAAACATTGCCAAGTCAAGATGTGCCATGCTGATAGACTGCTACCCAAGACTGAATGCTACAATTAAATCAAAAGGTGCTTCATCAAAATATTAGTTTAAGGGTGTGCACACTTATACAACCAGCTTATTGTATGTTTTTTATTTTTTATATTTTTTCCCCCAACAGATTTGTTTTTCAATTGAATTGTACAGGTTATAGGTCACATTAAAGGTCAGAAAAGTTTTGAATTTATTGAAGTCTAATTTTTTTATATCACAAAAACCTGGCCTTTTAACAGGGGTGTGTACACTTTTTATACCCACTGTAAGTCTCAAGTTGTTCACATCAACATGAACTATGATGGAGTCATCACAGTACTTGTTGTACAGAGACTTGAGCACATGTGTGATCTGGTGAATCCTTGCATTAGACAGGCAGCTGACTATAACCTTCCCCTTGTTCAAACTGGTGAGTGGGACATCTGTACGTCTCACTATATAATTACCTATAACTAAAACATTTGGAATAGTTGTGCATTGCCTTAAGAGATTATTTGGTGAGACGCAGGTGCTCATGTTCTTGTGCATTGGTGCTTTGGGCATTGTGTTAGGTGTAGCATGTTTGTGTTTTGGAGGTCTCTGGTGTTTAGGTAGTTTTCTGGAGAGCACTTCCGCATATGAAGGTTATTATGTCTTGGGTGCATATTATGAAAAAGAGCTATCATGTGTGACCTGACAACCTGTTTGGTGTTGCTGTTCTGGGTGCAAGAGAGCAGTGATTCTTGAGTCTTAGTGAAGGAGCATCTGTCGTAAATTGTACTTGATTGATTTAGGAGTATGAGATTGTTAACATATATGAGGCAGTTGCTACACTACCTCAAAAAAAAAAAAAAAAAAACACGTCCACCAGGCTGTTAGGAGAAACGGGGAAACTGACAGTCCATAATACAATTTTTGAACTTGGTATCTCAGCAGATAAGGAGAAAAATTCTGGGGTATCAGACAGGGAGCTATTTTAGGGTGACTAACCTATTGGGTGTACAGTAGGAGGTCTGTAAAAGAGGGATCTATAGGGTCTGATGATGCTCTGAAAACTAGAGTTTATGAACACTATTACGAGATAGCCAAACAGAAACCAATGCACTATACAGACAATTAAAAATGCATGAGAAAGGTGCATTTTTGTTTTGGTTATAAGAACAAGAGGAACCAAGCCCTAGGGGTGGACAGTGGGAAATGTTGCTTGAATACTAGGAATTAAGGCAATTACACCTTAATACTGGTTTACCCCCAGGACTTAAATGGGTAGCTTTATTTACGACCAGTTTTGAAAATGCATGCAGCTAATTTATGAACTCTTGAGCAATAAAGATTTTTTAAGTAAAAAAACATTTTGATGATTAGAATTCATGACATGGTTATAGTCACTAGTCCAAATAATGCATTGTATGACTGTAGTAATATGTATTTTAATAATGTTGTTAGAGAACCACAAGTTTTGTTTTGAGAAAAATCTATGGACATATGAACTTTTATTGAACTACTGTATCAATTATGTCTGTAGTGTGCTGTCACTTTTATAGGTTGATGGGATGTGTAAAAACTTTTGTTCTTAATGAGACTGATTTAATTTGAAAGAAAGTGATGTAATTAAATGGATTTACGGTTCATTTCAGTTAGCTATAGAAAGAGACTGTACAGTGAAATTAGTTATTCTGATGAATCTTAAATGAAGACGAAAGTGCTAACTAAATCCTGTCTCGAGAAAATCAATGCTGCATATTTTGATTTGAGAAGTGCAGTGGTGGTGCAGTGGAAAGAGTTGTCGCCTGCTAGAGTGCCTTTATGTGTGGAGTCTGCATGTCCTCCCTGCATTCACATGGTTTTCCCTTTCCTCCCACAGAGATGAGTCTGGAGCATTTCTCCCTGAGCTTCTGCTAAAATGGGCTCTGTCCCAGTTGGAGTTTTCCAGTAAGCAAATGTTAAATAAATAAATACACAAAATCTTTCTGCAAATCATTTCTGAAGTGCTATTGTTTTATAAACTAACCACAGATCCTGCAGAGGTATTAGAAATATTTTGGAAATGTTATGAAAATCTGTATAAAGCAGTTTTTATTCTGAATGGCCCAAGAATTTTTCATCCGGTTCATATAAAAGCCTTACATTTTTGTAAGTGTGCGCTTATTTATTACAGCTTCCATCTGGCTTGGACACTTGTGACTATAACACTTGGATTGCTTCTTAAATCATCTGGCCTACAAAGCTGATACAAGTAAAACATTTTTTGGACTTGCTCTAACGGTTTCATTAATATTTAACACTTCTGTGCTGCATTTATTTGGTTAAATTTATCCCTGTTCTTCAGCCTGCACTTGTTAAAGAATCTCCATCTGTTACTGTACTGCTCTTAGCTTGTTTTAACAATATTATGAGCTTTCCTAACCTCTGATACTACAAAAGCTGTTCTGAGTGAGTCTGCCAATATATTTCTAAGTTTTGCAAAGTTTTTGTATGTTGTGAATATTTCACAAGGATAGTAAAATGATTCCTGATATTGCAGGAATTGTTACTTCTGTCATAAAGCATTTATTACCAAGTTTCAAACCGGATACTCCTGACATTGCTTTATATTCTCACTCCAACTGACTAATTAATAAAAAAGGGTCTGTTGCTACGTTAATGAACTTTCCCACTATCTCAGTTACCAGCCTGATGGATATGGGCATCCTGAAGCATTGTAGAAATTGCTTCATGTTTACTGACAACCAGTTAATTCTCAAACAAACTGATATGGTATGCGAGAGATTTATTTACACAATGTCATTGGAGGCAAAGCTCTCACATAAAAGTCCTCCTGATGTCAATAAGGTTGTCAGTAGTACACACACACACTGCATCCATCACACAATTCAAAGCAGACATATAGACCCACATATGCTGAGGCACTAAAATGTAACCTTCCTAAACCTCAAAGACCTCCTGGATGAAGTACACGTAAATATCCTCAGTGGCGCCAAATGCACTCTAAAAAAACACACATCAGCACAGAGCCACATCTCATGGAGATTTTACTTCTAAGCCCATAAGGCAAGCCACCATATAGTCCAACATTCTGGTCATTGGAGACTCCATAGCAAGCCACATTGATGTCCCTCTCACCAGGCTGAATAAGGAGAAAGTCACGGTCAATTGCTTATCAGGGGCTTGGATCCACCACATTACACACGCACTTTGAGCCATACTGGTGCTTGCAGCCCAGTGATCTTTCATAGTCCATTTGGGATTAAATGACCTGAGATATACCTCCCTGGACTATATGAACAGAGACATCATGGAGCTCTCAGAATACATGTCTCAGGCTGATATGAGCCTAGCTTTGAGCAGCATTTTACCTTCTCCAAGGATGATGCCACAATATGAACAAAAGACAACTTGACTTTAACAACTGGCTTAGTTTCTGGTGTCATACTAAGGGGGTGCAATATTTGTCAGCATGGAAGGAAATGATCAACAGACCATTCTGCTTTGTCAGAGATGGTCTGCACCACTCCCTCTAGGCTTTTAAATATTAGCTAAAATATTGCCTTCCCCATAGTGCCTTTTTTAGGCAATGCCAAACTGAAAGTACTTCCAACATAGTAAATCAAAACCAAGAAAATTTAAAGGTATTACTGCTCAATGTTAGGAGTCTACACAAAAAAACTCTACTACCCAGAAGTTCTCTTCACCCTACAAAATGCTGACATCTATGCGGTCACGGACAGATGGTTTAAAGCTGTAAATGCAGAAAGCACACCAACAGGGCAAGGTTAAAATGCATTCCACACATTTAGACCTGCTACTACACAGACAGGGACTAAAGTTGGAGGGGTCTCAATTTATATAAAAAATAAATATACCTCAAGGCTGGTCAAACAGGACAATGCACTGGAGCTGCTCCATGATTAAATCACCATAAGTAAAATCCAATACCACTTCCTTGCAAGCTACAGGTCCCCTCTATGACCAAGTAAACCCATACCATGTATTTAAACCTACTGGAAATTCATCCAACCCAATACCATATTCATGGGCGACTTTAAATACCCCACTATTAACTGGGAATCATATATGACACCAAATGTACAGGCACAGAGATTCCTGGATTTTGTAAACACAAACTCCCTGGACAAGACCGTCAATACACCAACCACAGGTGCAACCATACTGAATCAGGTCCTCACTAATATGGGAAACTACTGCACACTCCCTACTGTAATGTCATCCCAGATAAGGTCAGACCACAAAATGGTCTCCCTCTGAAGTAAAAATAAAACCTGGACCCTCGGCTAAACCTGGAATATTCAGGAACTACTCTCTAAGGCTAACTTCCGATTATTAAGCGATAATGTGGCAAAATTTCAAGCCCCCATAAACCCTGAGAACACTGCTGCCTATGCAGAACTGTTCACAGAAACCCTGTACAAGCATGTTAACTGCATAGAGGCAGCTGTTCCTACCAGGAAGAAGTACAGAACTAACGTAAAAAACAAGCCACCCTGGTGGAATCACGAAATTAATAGGCTGTATAACAGAAGGAAGAAAATCATGGCAAATCTTAAGAGGTGTAGCACCCAGCAAGATAAAAGCACTCTCAAACTAAACAAACTCCCGGGCCAAGGACAACCACAAGGCATTCTTTAGATATGTGCATAACCTTAGAGGCAAAACACAATTGCGTGCAGAGCTCACTGTAAATGAAGCCACCTATACTGAACTAGAAAATACAGCAAACTTAATGTCTGATAAATTCAGCTCCAACTATACCCCTCTCTTCCCTCAGGAAATACCATCAAATATATCTCCCCCTGCTATCAACAGGGAGTACATCCTTAATGCTCTCTCTGAGGCCAAGACCACTGAATCAATGGGCCCAGAAAATACCCCATGATGACTTCTACATAATATAAAACATGACCCATCAGAACCTCTGGAATTGCTATTTAACTGCAGCCTCCAAAGAGGCTTCATGCCTCA
>NC_056733.1:47942514-47987514 GCF_019279795.1 Protopterus annectens
AAATTTCCCCCTTGGGGCCCCTTTAACAGGACCCCCAAAGAAATGACCTTCCCTTTTTTCCCCCCCCCCGGAGGGGGCCTTCCAACCCCCCCCCTTTTTTGGGGGGTTCCCATTTCCCTAAAAGGCCCTTTGGGGTTTTTTTTGAACCACATTTTCCTTTTGATTTGGGGGTAAAAATGGACGGGGTTTTTCCTCCTGCTCACGGTTAAAGTTTCCTTTTTTTTAAAGGAAAAGCCATCAAAGGGTATTAAAGGATACGGGGGCCCTTCAAGGCCCAAACTTTTCCAAACCCCCCCTTGTTTTGCAAATATAAAGGGGAAAGGGAAAAAACAATGGGTTAGGGAAAGTTTCTTTTTCCCTTAACCCTGAAGGTTTTTTGGGAATCTTTTTCATAAAGGGGTTTTTTGGGGGGGAAAAAATCCTAAACTCTGCTCCCATACATTGCCCGGGGGCCTTGTTAGGTAAAAAAATTTCCCTTGGGGCTCCCAACCATTGGGCATAAAACCCCCTTTTTCTTAAAAATTTAAAGGGCCCCCGGGAAGGGCCCTTGGGCCAGGTTTCCCCCCTTTTATGGACCAACCATTGCTAGGGAAACCCGGGGGGTTTTCCAAAAAGCCCAAAAAACCCTGAGCTTTTAAATCATCTGCCTAAGGTTTCAAATCTCTCTGGAATCCTCAGGGGACTTGGGGTTTTTGATTCAAAAAGTCGATAAACCCCTTTTTCCTAAATGTAGTTTGGGTGGGGTCTCAAAAAATGGGGGCCTAAACCCCCACTTTGCCAGGATCTGTGAAATAGAATCAGACACAGGCGCTTTAGTGGATAAAGAAGCCAGACCTGAGGTTGAGCATGTCTTAGGAGACATAACTCTCCTCATGGCTTCGAAGGACCCCTGCTCCGATGCGAAGGGACCGACGGATCAGAGGAAACCGTCGATACCCCTGACACCGGGACAGTGGGCTCTGAGCCCGAGGTAGGAGCAGAGCTCATCCGAGCCGAAGCCCAGAGAGGCAGAGTTGGAACCGTCAAGTTGGTTCGACTATCCTTCCCAGACCTGACCAGAGAGTGTCGGCTTTTAGAGTCTTTGATCAGCGCCAGGGACATCAGAGTTAACGGAGCCAAAGACAATGGAGCAGGCATCGGCTCTGAAGGCTCCACAATCAACAAGTCTGACTCCTCTGGCTCCGAAGGACTGGTATGGCTTGGAGAAGGAAGAGTTGTAGCTGTCATAAGGGTCTTCGGCTCTGAAGCTGCTTGGGTCGGAAACAATTTTGCAAAGGCCGGTGCCTGTAAAAGCTTCTGCACCACACAATCCACATGCAAATCTGAAAGGTTAACAGAAGACCGAGATGAATGGATCAATGGTATCGACTGAAGTAAAGGAGATTTTGGAATTTCTAATACTGGTTCCAAAACTGGGAACCGGCTCCGAAAAGATAAGACAGTCAACTCTGAGACCTGTGGGGACTATGTCAGACTTTTTTGATTTGTTTTGATTCCATGGAAGTCTTGGAATACTTTGAGGTCTTACTAGATCCATCTTGGTCACTCAAAGCCTCCTGGAAAGAAGGTTTCAATAAAGCCCTATCAATGAGTTTCCTCTTTCTCTCTTAGAGAACCCAAAAAGAAAAGAAGAAAAGGAATGGCATATGGAGCAGGTTTCTTGCAAGTGTAATGCACCTAAGCAATAAATGCAATTGACATGACTAAGTGACAGACATCTTCTGCCCACATTTTGGGCATTTTGTCATCAGCCAGGACAGAAAATTGGGCATACCCAACAACAATGACATATGTGAATAAGTCTTCTAATAAAAAAACAGGCTTAATATAAGCACACAAGCCCTTCAAACTAAGGCTAACAAATTACGCACACACTATTTATCTAAGTAGATAATATCAATTAGTGACAAAATCACTAAATACAAATAACCAAACTATACACTACTAAAGTTAACTCTAATAACCATAAAGCTGTGACAAAGGTCACGAACTAAGCACACAATACTATTTCTAATGAAAAAAGGTGACAGAAGGTCACTGTGTAAACAACTCTTAGTCAGAACTTTAAATAGGCCTACGAAACAAAAACTGGGCCAAATATTAAGCTATGAAAAAGGCACACAGAGAAAGGGAAACGACAGATAAAGCTGTAAGAGATTAGCTAACTAACTATATTTTGAAGAAAATATCAACAATTATTTTTAAATATAATAAAATTAAGGTTTTTACTGGCCAGAGCTTGTGAGAACCTCCGATCTGTTGCAGCGGCAAACTAGATCTGAGGTAACTCTAGGTGCATCATGGGATAGGGACTTGGCCTCGAGCTTTGTAGTAGGCCGACTCGGAGCCGAGGTATCGACTCCGAACCCATCAGTAAGAATGAATGGCGAGATAGAACAACTTCACATTAACTCTTACAACTACATCTCTCAAAGTATCAACTGATATGGTACATCACTTGTAATCTGTTTTTATTTTAAAAAAAAGGAGGGTTTCTTAAACAACTGAGAAATAGTAATGATTTATTCAGAATTTTCAGAGTCCAATAATTCTTCAAGAACAAAGGTAAGTCAAGATGGGTTACTACTTACATTATATATAAGCCAAACAAAGCAGCATATAATACAAACATAAAAGTTTCTGTTCCCCTACTTGAACTCAATGAATACTTATCTTGTTCATTTTTCATTGATTTCACTTATAATAATTTAATTAACAAATCCAACAAGGTACCATTCAGAGTTCAGACTCAAATGTAACAAATTAACATCATATATAATAGCAGTAATAGTAGAGTGTTTTGAAAAAAAAAAAAAGCTGTCATGGCGACTAATGCCTCCTTCAGTTAAAGTATGATTTAGAAATGTCATGTATATCCTGGTTAAATAATAACAGCAAGCTCTTAGTACAAATGGCATCATTAGTCTGTCGCAGTTAATATCAATTATAGCAGGTATCACAGCTACGAGTGTTGTTTGATCGATCCTGATATGGTGTGCGTGGATGCAGCTGTGTCTGGCAGCTAGTAGAAATGTCATTATTATTCTATCTAAACATAGTTAATATCAGTTATGGCAGGTATCAGAGTGCTGTTTGATTGACAAAACAAACTAGACTAATGAAACTAAAACCCTTCAAATAAAATAAAATAAATAACGGCTGCTGGCTGCAAAGGATTCCACAAGACAATTTAGCAATGCCAAAACAGTAAAGTAAGCCCTTTTTTCTTACTTCAGTGAGTAAAACTTCTTCACACAAAGTAACTCATTAAGACAATATATATATACACAATTGATTCAAATCGCATGGTTAAATCAGTTGAGTATTAAAAGGCATACACCAAATGAAGCCTTAAATAACACAAAGTTACAAATAAAGCAATCACAAGCAAATTTTACAAGTATGGCCAAAGTGTATAAAAATTTTAAAAACAGTTTTTAAATTAACAAAAGTATATAACAAATTGTACTGGACAAAATAAACTAAAATGACAAAAGGGGGGAATACATACCTACACTATTTGAAAAAATGGAGCCAGTTATCTTTGGAGGCTCCTAAACTTTAATACACAGGCTAATGAACTCATATCGTTCAACCCTGGTTGACTATAAGCATTCAATTTTATTTGCCACAATAGTTCATGAATTTCTAACATTAAACTAAATGGTCCTCCCCTAGGGTTATATACTATCTAATCTATAATCCTAAAACAAAAACTATGTTGTGGGTGTTTCTGGACATGCTTAGCCAAAGCATTCTCCACCTTTAGTTTCCTGATGCTGTATATGTGTTCATAGACCCTGTCCTTGAATTTACGGGTCCGTCTTACCGACGTAGAAACAAGGACAGAGTTTACAGGAGGCTAGATAGACCACACTCTTAGATGCACAACTGAATCTCTTCTTAATACAGTACTTTCTGCCTTCTTCAGTTCAAGTATGATTTAGAAATGTCATGTATATCCTGGTTAAATAATAACAGCAAGCTCTTAGTACAAATGGCATCATTATTCTGTCTAAATACAGTTAATATCAAATTATAGCAGGTATCACAGCTACGAGTACTGCTTGATCAATCCTGATATGGTGTGCATGGATGCAGCGGTCAATTTTATTCTATCTAAACATAGTTAATATCAGTTATGGCAGATATCATAGCTTTGAGTGTTGTTTGATTGAGCCTGACATGGTGTGTGGATGCAGCTGTGTCTGGCAGCTGTTGTATGTTGCCCTTTTCGTCTCTGGGAAGCTGTGGGTTGAGGCTTGTGATAGAGGTTTACTGATGCTTGTGTATTAGGAAGAGACATTTGGTGTTTTAGCCTGGATCCAGGGAAACGGGGTGGATAAAACTGTGATTTTGGATATTTTGGAAGAGAATAGTCTGTTTATACATCTGCCAAGTGAGAGGTGGGAAGGCTGGAATAATGCATTGTGGCGGCTTGTTGGGAGTTTTTTTTTTTTTTTTTTTTTTTAAATCTGTTTGCTCCCTGTTCTTTTCCTGGCTTCTGCCTCGCTGAAAGGGAGGGAATTTAGGCTTGAAGATGCAGTAGGGTAATGGAGACAGAGTGACAAATAATGCTCAACGGCTCTGAGGAGCCTCCGAGGTGATTCTCGGCAATGAAGTTTTTGGTTAAATTATATATATATATATATATATATATATATATATATATATATATATATATATATATATATATAATATAGATAAGGGTGGTTTTAAACCACATGTACACATATTGATGGTCTCTCAGCACCTTGTTTAGCTCCAAGTTAATTCTTGAAATAAAAAAAAATCAGTGCAATTTTATATTTAAAATGTATTTTGGTCCAAACACATTAAGGACTTACATAAAAGTGGAAGTCTGAGTTATTATGAAAGACTAAAATCACTTGGTCTTGTGCAGGACCCTTTGCAGTGGTCTGGGAGGTGAACTTGCTCAGAAGTGTTGGGCATATGGGGAAAGCTGATTCTAGGGGTGTTTGGGGTTGCTGGGAAGTGCTAGAGTCTCATCAGATTTTCTTTGTGGGAATGGAAGGTGTGTTGAGTGGTTCACTGGCAGAGTGGCCACTGCATGGAACAGGCTGGTAAAATGGAACACGACAAATATCGGTTTAAGAACAGCCTGGAAACACACCACATGAACTAGTGAATGATATTCTGGCAAAACTGGATGGGCATTGTTCCCCGTGCTTGAAGTACTGATATGTGTGTATGTAAGGATGGAAATATACTTATAACAAATAAAAAACTAGAAGGGTCTCATAATTTAAAGTCTATGGATTGCAAAACATGCTTGGAAGTAGCTAATAAGAATAAGCATTACAGCTTGTGGTCTCTCAAAATACAAAGCAACAGCAAAAAAAAAAAAAAAAGTTATGTAATGTATGATTTTAGTAAATCTAGACATAAAATATATAATTGTCATACAAGATGAATCAGTCTGCTGAACTTAGATATTAAAGACAGGAATTAATAACATAGGCTTGTGCATAATAACACTACTGTCTTAACTTGTCATAAATGACATACACTACACTGAACATCAAGGGGAAGCATGATGATTGCCTTATACAAGTAAATATGCATAGAAAGTCATGTAATTGCTTTAACTTCAATTGTAGTTTTTGTAACCCATCTTGACCACATATAATACTTAAGCAGTTACCAAAGTAACTGTTTTATATGGCATCAAACTGAAAAAGTTGTTCAAAAGAAACAATAGAAGCCTGAACTTGAAATGCCACAGAATGTAGCAATCATATTCCGAAGAAATAGTATTAAATTGACAGTAGACACTCAGTTTAATATAGGCTTGTGTATAACTACTGTTTTAACTGGTCATAAATGACATACACTATATTGAACATCAAAAATTTTCTCATACAAGTAAGTGTGCATAACAAGGCATATGATTGCTTTAACTTGAATTGTGGTTTTGTAACCCATCTTGACCATACAAAATACGTAAGCTGTTAACAAGGTAACTAATGTTTTATACATAACAAAGTTGTTCAAGGGAAACAATAGAAGCCTGAACTAGGAATGTCACAGAATGCAACAATCACATTCTGAACAAATGCTATTAAATTGACAATAATCACTCAGTTTAACCTTTGCTGATTATACAAAATAGAATGTTGCCATTTAAATCTAAAAACTTTCAGTATATGCCATAAAATGACAATTTATGAATATAGAAAGGGAACTTGTAATCATTACTCACAATAAGTGAATTTGTTGTTTTTATCATATAATTTCACTCATTTTATAATAGGAAATGACAGATATGAAATCCTTATGTGTAGGAAATGGGGAGGGAAGAGGGATTACTGATAATGAAAATGCATCAACTTTCATCAATGTTCACATAAAACAAACTTGATGCTTTAAGTAAGTTAGCAACAAAGTGATTACTAAAATGCTGGCAAACAATGAAATATAACTTCTGATATATCCAGTAAAATGCATTGCATTATAAACATTAGGAATAAATATTACTGCCATCTACTTATATTAAGTAATACGTTTTCAAAGACTTAATCAATAACGGTGAATATGTTAAATAACTGTGTGCTATAATCTTTTACTGAGGTTTTATATATGATACATCCTACTTTACTATGATTGAATTGCTTGTCATCTTTCTTTCATGTAAATAATTGCTTATACAAGAAGTAGACATTTATATTGTATTAGAATTCTGTCTAATCTACTATAGTACCACATCTGTTCAAAATATAAATATTGTTTATTCCTATTACAAATATTCTCCATATGATAATTTAATTGATGGAGCTCAGATGTTCCAGACTGTCAAGGTATGACTGATAATCTAATGGACTTAGGGTTATCCATCAGATTAGGAATGATTTTTATTCCATGGCTAGTGCGGGTCTTAGTTTCGTTAACATTTATTCATTTAAATTTATTTCAAAAAACATTTTTAGTATGCCTAACCAAAACATTACTTTACTGGTAAACACAAAGCATAAAACTGATAATTTCCTTTAAAAGCTCAAACATATACTTTATAATTATATCAGAGGGAAATGTTTAATAGTTACAATAAAACAAAAAGTACATAGTCTAAATAACCTAAGAGGGATTTAACTCTTTATTATCTTTAAATACCAATGTTTTAAACATCCTAGCAAGAGATCAAATCTACTGAAATATTTAAAACTTAAAGCACAAATTCTGTTCCTTCAAGAAACTAATTTCAAAACAAATGACAATTACAAATGGAATCCTGAGGAATATATGATACTGGCGCAATTCACTTATAAGACAAA
Source organism: Protopterus annectens (assembly GCF_019279795.1). NCBI lineage: Eukaryota > Metazoa > Chordata > Ceratodontiformes > Protopteridae > Protopterus > Protopterus annectens. Next base: position 47,949,807 of record NC_056733.1, read on the forward strand.
GACAAAATGGGTAACAATTTTATGGAAAACAAATATGATTAACCCAGAAATCATTTCTAAGTATGAAGATAAAGAAGGCCTTATAGCATTAGCAATAAATTAATATAATAACAGAATATGGACCCCTAGCCAAGCTATACTGGTTCCCAGGCACTGGAACAGGAACTGTTAAAAAAGAAACACTTGGATCTCATTTCCAATAATTATAAAGGCAACTTAATATTAGGAGTAGATTTTAGCTGCGTATTTTGATATTTCTGAAACTACAAATAAAAGACTGCTATCAAAAGCTTTAAACAAGTGGGTAGAATCATTTCATCTTGTAGATACTTTCAAATTTAAAGAAGATAAATCTCTGTTGTTTTCCCATCAAGATCACAGATTTGGTACCCAAACTAGAATAGATAAAATATTTTCTGCTCATGACACTCTAAAATCATTAATTTCTCAATCACTCCCTGCCCCTTTTCAGACAATTCATTGATACTAAAACTTCAAAATGGGTTCAAACCATTAATCTTTAATTCCAGAATTCCAACATGTACAACTAAAATTAAAGGATTCAAACCCTGGTTATTATCTGAATTACAGTTCTTCTTAGATATTAATTGCACCACAGAGATAAATAAAATAATGACATGGGACTCAATAAAAGCTTACATATATGGTAAAACCCTAACTTGGCATAAAAAAATCAGAGAATGGGATTCTGAATTATTAGATCTACAATCCAAACTTTTGTCAATAAAAGCTGAACAAATCAAAATCATTTGGAGATGAAAAAGAAAGAAGTGTTAAACAATAAATACAATGAAATTCTAACACATAAAACTAGTTTAGCTTTAGAAAAACTAAACACTAATACCTTGGCCACTTCTCCCAAATATCTACATAATTTATCCACAAGAATCAAAATACAATCAAAAGCTAATAACATTAAAAGTATATTCCATGAAAAGAAAGGGAAAAATATCTCAGATATAGGTTGATGCCTATAGAAATCACTATATGGAACAGTTCCAAAAAGAAAATATACATATCAATCAATTAAATCTAGATGAAAAATGCTCTAATATAAAAAAGACTGAAAATTACGACTAGATCTGCAACCATCCACATCCTACAAAGAAATTACAGATACAATAAAAGAGGGTAAAAATAATAAAGCTCCAGGTATAGATGGCATAATTATGGAAATATATAAACTTTTTACTTCAAAGATACTATCCTTCTTCCATAAAACTCTATTAGAAATTCAGTCACAAGCTTTAATACCACCCTGTTGGAGATAGTCCTTAATCACACCAATCCTAAAGGAAAACAAATCTCCAAACCTTTGTATCTCATACTAAGGGGGATCACATCATACGGAAACAAAAATCTACCTTAAAATATCTAGGAATTTAGTTACGCAAAGATAATCATTAATTTGTCTCAAAAACTACAATAATATCATCAAAACAATTAAATCTCTGTGGAAAAATGGAACAAAATAATATTAACATTTGAAGATAGACTACAGTTAATAAAATGGTTTTACTGCCCAAGATCCTGTATATTAGCCTTGGCAATATAACTGTTACCAGAAAGGAATATACTTAAAGAAATAAATTCATGCCTAATGCATTTTTTATGGTTTCCCAAAAGAAACAGAATAGCTGTAATACATCATATCATACCATGGAAACAGGGAGGATTAAACTTTCCTGATATAGAAACATATATAAAAGCATAAATATCTAAAACAATCTCAGACTGGATAAGTCCAAATTACTCTGCAAACTGGAAAGAATGACCAACTGCAATATCAATAAATGAATTTGATAAAAAAAAAAATAAAATAAAAACAATTTGCCATGGCACATGTTATGTATTAGTATGCAATATAACATAACTAAACCCAATAAAACTTGTATGATTAATTATCACTGACTTACTTAGGAAAATTATTAATGCAAATATAAATTTAAAAATCTGGTATGATCTTTTCACACCATTTAGAGTCACAAAGAACTTTCCACATAAAATATATAGAGAAATATTTAATTCCTGGGTACAGAAAGGATTTGTCTGTTCATTTCAATGTATCAAAGAACTAAAAGTTTTAGATATGCAAGTAATAAAAACAACATACACAATTCCACTACAGGACTGGCTAACGTTACAGAGTATTCTGTCATATTCGCAAGCTTTAAGTAGAATAATTAACAATTCTACATTTAAAGAAACACCTAAATTTACAAAATACATATATGAAATCATATACAATGACTGACATGGGAAACAGTATTTCAAAATTTTACAAAATATTGATAAACTATAAAACAACACACAAAACCTGATATTGGAAATGTATAGCTAAAGGACACAATACAGTTAACTGACAATATTAAAACAAATATCTTATTATCGAAAAAATATACATCCTTGACACAATACTGGAAAGCTTTTAATTGGAAATGCTTGCACAGAGCATTCTTAATCTCAGACAGAATCAGTAAAATTAATTCTTCCATAAAAGAAATATGTTGGAGATGTGAGCAAGTACACAATGCAGACTGGAACCACATTTTCTTTGATTGTGTTAAAATTAAGCCATTTTGGAATGGCATTAATAACGTACAAGCTTTATTTAATGAATCATTTTATTTAACTAAAGCTCTTGTATTATTAAATGTGAACAAAGGTCCTCATTTGAATAGGTCAAACATGTATCTAGTATGGACTACACTTGCAATTTCAAGGAAGTGTATAACAAGAAGATGGAATACAAACAATACCAACTTTGTAAGACTTACAGCCTACTGAAGACTACGGCATTACTGGAAATTAAAAACTAAGAATTTATCCAAAGCTATTTATCAACAACCCTTGGGAAAAAGTCTTATCGTCGATTGACACTATACAGTAATTGATCAGACACTCTGATAATGGATTGGACATACTTATAAAGTAACTGTCGTCATTAAGATCTGTTACAGTGTCAGGCTTATGTAAACAGTGTACATAGTTATTTAAGATGTTATGTATAAATACTATGGAATTCGTTCAAATGTATTTGAAAAATAAAAAAAAGTTTGAGAAAAAAATACTGGGTGAGCAAATTGTTATAACTAAGGAAATTACTTTTTTGAGCTATGATACAGAATCTGGTTTGCCTAGACATAGTAAGGCTTGGCTGAATCTAATTATGGTGGCTGCCAAAAAGCAGTTACTATAAAATGGAAATCAAACCCAAAAAACAACTGTACTAGAAGTAGTGAATACAGTACCAAAGACAAAACAACTGGAAATGGGATCTTTAGAAAAGGGTAGGGGCAAGTTACATGGAAAAATGGGAATTGTGGTAAGAATACATGCAGAATAATGTTTTGGAGGAGGAATGAGATTTAAAAGAAGGCAGGGATTTGAATGAGCTATGTAATGTTGCACTGACAATAAATTGATATATTAAAAGTGATGTATAATGTTTGCAACTAAAACTATCCTATACACTTTGTTTTCATTTATATAAATGTACGATTGCCTATGTCATAAGTGATAATGGGTCTATATTATCATATTGAATGGTAAGAATGCCGAACGCTCGTATGAGCAAAAACACACAAAAATTAACTTGCTATTGTGGGGGGGCTCCAACTCAAGAGGTCGCAGTACAGTGAAGAAAGGGCAAATATTCCAATCCTCACTCTACCGCTACCCCCAAAAAAACAAGGTCGTTCTCGTGTGTTTTCGCTCATATGAGCGTTCAACATTCTTACTATTCGATATGGTAATACAGACCTATGATAATTTAATAAAGATGTTTTCTGTTTATAAAAAGATTGCTATTTATGTAGTTTAAATAGCATTTACTGTTCAAAAAATATTTACATTTACCGTTCTTATGGTTTTGAAGTTTGTTTTTTTAGAAAATGCTCAGGAAAGCAAGCTGTGTGTAGGCTGATAGAGGTGTGACATCCCATAGCACATATGTGTTAATGACAATAAAGAACTGAAGAAATTTATCTGGGAGGGGAAAAGTTAAGTGGGGCTTGGCTGATCCTCCCACAAAAAACAAGGTGGTTTAGGATTACCTTACTTGAAGGGATATTTTAGAGATACAATTAAGGCTCATACATAACACAAGCAGCAGGTTGTAATTAAAAATGGAAAGGGATGATGATTGGGGGGGTTCAAGAAATAAAGAAAGTGGGATTTTGGATCCACAGTGACAATACGAACAACCATGTATTCATAAAGCAGGTGAAAGAATTCTAAGAATGAAGCCAACACGATAATAGCAAAAAGAGACTGTGCCAACTGGATGATTGCAAGTAGGGGTGGAGAAAATAAGAACAAGGGGGCTTGACTTTACTAGAGAAAACTGGCAAAAGAATCAGCAAATAGAGAGAACTGTAATAGAATGGGATTAAGCCAAGACGACATTTGGACTGTAGGCCCTCCCTACCAGGGACTGATTGCTCTCCCTACCAGGGACTGACAGTATAGGCAAAAAACAATTAAACACCTTCTTGCCCGGCTTGGCAGCAACCCTTGCAATAAAATGCACCATGATGTAGATCCAATTTATTTACTGTTGACACAGAAATCAGTTAAGCGCTTTCATCCAGCAACCTGAACTTCATCACAACTGATGTATCCAAAACTGTGTGCAGTTTAAATACCCTTGTGCTCAACGCACAACCAATCAAAAAATTCCTCCTTCCCCCCGTTTAAAAAAAGTCTCATTTGGTTACATAAAACATTCTAAATGACAGTTTAAAACCTAAAATCATCCTTTTCCACAGTTCACATTTACAATGCCTTTAAAATTACACTTGTGTATGTATTAAACACTAACAAAAAAATAAAAAGATGTTATACATAAAACTGCATAAAATTACAATTCAAGTGATCTCTGTTTTAAAATGGGCAAGATAGAAATGTGTTCATTAATACCTGGGTGCTGGATGGCATTCTATCTAAGTTGCCAGCAAAGTTAAAGCTCTATCTAATTTATTGCTCCAGTCACCCCCCCCCCTTAATGATCTTTCTAACTCTAATATTCCAAAATGGAACTTCTTACACACACTATTATTTTCAAGGTGTCTACACAATGCATTGTTTGCAGTCCTCTGTTTAATTGTATATAAATGCTCAAATTCTTTTTTTAAGTGTTATTTCAGATTTCCCTATATAAAAACTCTCACACTACTGGCGTTTAGCGATGTACAGAATACCCTTGGAGCCACAATTCCCTTGAATTGTTCTTACTTGGGTATAACCATCCCTGATATTCAAAACAGACCAAGTATAAATTTACAGAAGTTGCAACATCCACATCTACTGGTACCCTTTTCACTTACAGACACGAGATTTATTGGATGTTCTAACAAAAATTTTAAATGAACATTTGTACGATACACAATTCTTGGGTTTTCACCCACAATTTCTTGAAGGTTTTGGTCCACTTTAAATACAGTCCAGTTTTTCCTCATAATACTTCTCACTTGGTTACATAATCCACCATACGCGAGTACGATAGAGTTCTCATACCTGCCTTCCACTAAAATTTCACCTTTCTCTTCAATTCTGTTACCCAGTAGCAGTTTGTACCTAACCTCCCAATTGTCAATGACCATTTGGTACAAATCATCCAACAATTTTTTAGGGTACCCCTTTTCACTAAACAACCTTTTAACCACATTCAACTCTTGTTTACAATCTACTTTGGAAGAACACATACATGCTGCCCGTATTAATTGCCCTTTAACTATATTTTTCTTTATAAAATAGGCTATATTTTGGAACCCCCATATAGGCTAATAATTTCATCGAGATTTAGTAGGACCTATACCTTAGGAGTGTTTGTCGATAGATTGGTAAGAAATGCAATGATACCAGACTCTTGAGATTTTTATCATGTATACATAATATTTACATGGATGAATGTAGTTTTTCTACCATCGATGTATGTGATTTATTCACATCTACTCCCCAGGGTCTGGGGTTGGAGATTTTCTATGAAGCCATTCGTGAAACTACAACACTCAATAACATGTTGATACATTTTGTGATGCTGTTAATGGATAGTGTATTGAAAAATAACTTTTTTCTTTGAGGGGGAATATTTTCGGCAAACGCAAGGCATTGCTATGGGCACAAGTTGTGCACCTGTTTTTCCAACTTGGTCATGTATAGTTGGGAAAAACAATACATTTTCAACAGTGAATTCAGGAATGAATATTCTATCTAAGAATTTTGGATGACATATTCATTTTGTGGAAGGATAGTGTGGGGGGAAAGATTTTGTGACTACCTCAACAGGGTCTGTGAGTACTTCAGGTTTACCTCCTCACATAATAATAACGTAATAAATTACTTGGATGTATTAATTTGGAAAGATATAGAAGAGAAAAGTTTTTCTTCGACTACATATACAGGAAATCAACATTTTCTAATGAGTTGGACTACAATAGTAGCCACTCCTATTTTAAAGAAAAATTTAGTTAAAGGGCAATTAATACGGGTAGCATGTATGTGTTCTTCCAAAGAAGGTTGTAAACAAGAGTTGGATGTGGTTAAGAGTTTAGTGAAAGGGGGTACCCTAAAAAATTGTTTGTCTGTTTTGAATATCAGGGATGGTTATACTCAAGTAAGAACAATTCAAGGGAATTGCGGCTCCAAGGGTATTGTGTACATTATTAAATGCCAGCAGTGAGAGAGTTTTTATATAGGGAAATCTGAAAGAGCACTTTGAAAAAGAATTTATGAGCATTTATATGCAATTAAAACAGAGGAATGCAAACACATTGTGTAGACTCCTTGAAAATAATAGTGTGTGTAAGAATTTCCATTTTGGAATATTAGAGATAGTCGAAAGATCATTAAAGGGGGGTGACTGAAGAAATAAATTAGATAGAGCTGAACTTTGCTGGCAATTTAGATACAATGCTAACCAGCACCCAGGTATTAATGAACACATCTCTATCTTGCCCACTTTAAAACAGAGATCACTTGAATTGTAATTTTATGCAGTTTTATGTACAACATCTTTTTATATTTTTTGTTAGTGTTTAATACGTACACAAGTGTCATTTTTAAAGGCATTGTAAATGTGAACCGTAGAAAAAGATGATTTTTAGGTTTTAAACTGTCATTTAGAATGTTTGATTTTTGCTTGGTTGTGCGTTGAGCACAAGGGTATTTAAACTGCATACAGTTTTGGATAAATCAGTTCTGATGAAGTCCAGGTTTCTGGATGAAAGCACTTAACTGATTTCTGTGTCAACAATAAATAAACTGCATCTACATCATGGTGCATTTTATTGCAAGGGTTGCTGCCAAGCCGGGCAAGAAGGTGTTGCATTGCTTTTTGGTTGTTTTAGTGCCTTTTACACATCTTATTGGAGTTTAGAGTATAGGCAAAGAAAAAGGGATAGGGGAATCTTAAGTGAAACACCTGCTCTAGTAGTGGAGCTTCTAGTCAAATCTAGAATATAAGCTGCTATTTAAAAATGGATAAATAATAGGGCATATAAAATATTTCATTGTAACTATATCAAAGGAGATCAGAATATATTGGAAAGAGAGACTGGAAAGGCAATTTGTATGAGAACCACTGGAGGACATATGTACAACTCCAAAGTATGTGGTTTAGCATATTTGCTAGGAAGTGTTTGCACTTTGAAAAATGTTTCCTCAGGGAGATAGCAAATGATGGAGGTGTGATGGGAAAGGAATAGGTAACTGGGAACACACGCTTTGGGAGTGTAATGAGGTAGCAAATTCAAAAAAAATTTCTTGCAGAATACTCTGTCAGAAATATACTAGGAGAACAAATGGCTGTAACTAAGGCAGTGGAGTAGCAACAGGGACGAGAGGTGGTCCATCACAAGTGGCACTTTTGGTACTGCCGCATAGTCTTAATTACATTAAAAAAAAATGTTTTTGTTTAGGGGTGGGCGTTCTTCTTTAAGAACCATCCCGTATTATCACATCATTCTTCCAGTCCAGTACATCAGTGCGTGCTCTTCTTCCTTTTGGCCCACACAATTTTACAATTTTGAAATACTTTTGCTGCCAGTTTCTGCTCACATTTCATGTTAAGGATGTTTTAATTCATTGTTATTGCTGTGTTTTATTTATTGGAAAGTGTGTGTGTGTGTGTGTATATATATATATATATATATATATATATATATATATATATATATATATATATATATGTACACACACACACACCACTTGTGATTTGAGCTCTCAACTATCCAGATTTTCACAGAATGTCTGGAATGCTTGCCTCGTACATTTGGTCTGTTCCTCTTAAAATTTGTGGCTTTCTGGCAAATCAGTGAGAACTGAATACACTACATAATGACAGCCATCTAAATTTCAGTCTTCCTATCTTACAAGAAATGCATTGTCACACAAAACACTATTCTTAGCAACTTTCTAAGATTACGCAAGCAATGTTTAAAATGTGTCCCTGGTTTTGGGCCTTTGCAACCCCCCCCCCCCCAAATACATTTTGGCTATTTCCAGATTTCTTGTACCGCAAAGTTGGGAGATTTGAGTGTCAAGTGGATTTTACAAGGAGCTGAGAGCTTCAGGGGAAGAGAAGTTCAGTGCTTCTTTATGCCAAGTCTGTTTGCATTGTTAGTAGCACACTGGGTAGTATGCTTGCTTTTGATGCAGAAGGCTGTGGGTTCGGCTCCCACAGTATGTAGATTGATTGCTCGGATTGTAATGTGTTAAAAGAGGGTGGATGCTGCAGTCCTGTAAATGTCCTCCTTTGGAGGGGATACCTAGTAATTATGAACCTGTTATCAGTTTGCCATCCACTCCCTATTCCATTACTAGCATATTTTTTTAATGTAACATAAGCAATTTATTCTTCAAGGCAACAGGCATTTTGTATTTCACTGTTTTATCTACAAATAAAGTGGTTTGCTGGCAGCAACTTCATTAGTTACAGATCACTTAAATGTGGAATTATTTAGATGGCTTTTACTTCTGCAGAGGTTGTGCGTATTACTGATATTGGTAGATTGCAATGACAGAAGTCTGGGTACACTTTTATGATGGAAATTATCTGAATTGGGCAGTTTTGTTATTATTGGTTCATACCTTTTGTTTCATTGCTTACTGGAAAAATGTTCAAAACAATACATTTAAAACATGCTCTAATGAGTGTGCTGCATTATACAAGGAATATAATTTAATACAATCAGGAAGCTGTTTGCATGGTCCTAAATATGTGTGATTTGAAAACGTCCTAAATATGTATGATTTTGAAAACAGCCCAAAGGTAAATTCATCCACCACTGGCCAGATGCATTTCATTTTCTTTGAATGTGGGTTTCAATGCTCTTTCAATGAACGTGAGTTTCAAGGGCAGAGAAGTTTTAATGCTTAGTCTGTTTTCATTGTGAGACTTTATTGCTTTGTTTAGCAGACATCTATCGGTGTTTCTGCTATAAAATTTTAAAATAAAAGTTTTAAATTAAATCCAAATAATCACTGAAGAAGTAAAGCAATATGCACGTAGATTCATAGGTGCTTACTAGGCTAATGACCGCAAGGGCCTTTTCAACCCTATCCATGCATCCCAAATCTCTGACAAGTTCTGATAACCTTGATAAGTGTAAGCATGGGTCTGGGAGATGAACCATTTACAGATTACCTGTGTCCATTAGAGACATAGGTGCCAATCCTGGGATGAATTTCCAGTTTTCCATCCAACTGTTCCAAGTTGCACTTGAATTGGGTTAGGGAGGAACTCTACTTCACTTGGATGGGGAGCCTGCTCCATAGAGGGAATAGCCTCTGGGTTATATAACCTCTCTCTGTCCAGCAGGTCCTATTTATATCACAGGTAAGGTTTAAGTCTTTAGAACGGGTAATTCTGGTGCTGTTTGTTTTCTAGATAAACAGGATTTCTATCTGAGTGGGGTCTGACAATGCCCTTTATGAGACAATACAGAGATAAGGTCTTGAGTTGGTCTGCATAGAACATTTTACTTACTCCCTATATTCCTTTAGTGAAGAACCTCTGCGGACATTCCAATGGTTGGATGTGCCTGGTTAGGTACATGCCAAAGGGGGAACTGTACTCCAATGATAGGTCTGATGAATACCGAATACAATGGAACAATGACTTCCTTGGACATAGATGCCATACATATGCTTATAAGTTGCGCAGCATAAAATTATTTCCTCAGCACTGTAGACACATGATGGTCAAAGGCTAAATTACTATGTGTGTACCACACTTTCCAGAGACCTGAACCTCTTTACCACAAACAACAGAACAAGCTGAAGGGACAGGTTCATAACCCAGAGACTGCCCATGCTATGGAATAGACTTCCCATATATTTCAAATAGAGCACCTCACTGGCCCTCTTCAAGAGAGATCTTGATGAGTGGATGGAAAATAGAAAATTCACCCCAGGGATCACTCCAGTGGATCTACTCAACAGAGGCACTGGGAACTAATGTCAGGTGGCACGATGCCAGGGTAATCCTATGGGCTAGGCTTGTAAAGGCTGCAGGGCCATTAGCCTTGTACACACCTATGAACTCTGTTGTTAAAGTGTTTATGGTAAATGGGGAGACACAGCCAAGTAATGGGACACCAGAATGGCTGTGGGGGGGGGGGGTATGTGGGAGGCCTATTTGATTGATTTTGTGAGTGGGAAGGGGCAGGAAACTTGAATACAGCCCCCGGTGGCACAAACTCTAGCTATGCCACCATACTAAGAATATTATTCTCTTGTGCAGGGCCATAGGATCTGAATTGCCTAGACATCTGTTGGCTGCCAAAAAAGTAACTACTAGAAAATGGAAATCAATGTCTAAACTAACTGTATTTAATGTACTGAAAATTATAAAAGACAAAAGTAGTAGAAGATGAATCTTTAGGAAAGGGAAAGAACAAATTACACAGCATAAATAGAAATTGTGGGAACAATACATGTAAAATAATGTTCAGGAAGTAGATTGAGGTTTAAGGAAAGGCAGGAATACAGCAATTAATGTAATATTTGACTGATGATAGTTACAAAAAGATATGGGATGTACAATCTTTGTAAAAGGAAAACAATGTTGATATGGCATGTTTTCTTTCCCAGTAAATTATGTATGCTTAAGTCTTAGGTGATAATTTAATAAAGATGTGTTAAAAAGTGTGTTTTTATTTAAAGTGCAAAGCCATGTAAGATTCTGAATCTACAGAAGGGTAGTTAAAGTCTCCCATCAGTAGGGTGTTCAGTTGAATAGCAAGTGTCTCCAGTAAGTCTAAGCATGCTCTGTGAGTTTCTTGGGAGATGAATGCTTACCTGTAGATATTCAGGACATTGTATGGGATTTTAGCTATGGTGATTTGCACATGGAGAAACTCCAGCACATCATCCTGTTTAAAAAAACAGGACATATGCTTGTTATTGAAACATATCAAGACACCTATATCTTTAGCTCCTGTCTGTTCAGCGACTGGTCTCAATGTGTGGAAAAACACTGAAAACTTGTACTGCCAAGATACTATCTGTGGCTTTAAAACACATCTGTCAATATTCTTGAAGTTAAGAAAGGTTTGGAGAGAGTGTAATACTTTTTTTTCAGGCTCCTGGAATTGAGCAGTAACACCATAAGTTTCAGTTGAGTTGATTTTGCTATAGTGGTAGATACACGAATTTGGCATTGCCTAAAAAAGATTCTATGGGGATGGACAAAGTTTTAGTCGGTATTACAAAATTTAGAAAGGATAGATGCAGACCATCCCCAGCAAAGCCACATGATTTTAACCACGTCTTCCCATGCTGACAAATATTGGACTCCCTTAGAATGACACCAGAAACTCAGCCAATTCTTAAATTCAATCATTTTTTTGTTCATATTGAGGCATCCTTGGTGAAGGTAATGTGCTGTTCAATGCTAGGCTCATACCAGCCTAAGACGTATAGCCAGAGGGCTCTATAATGACTTTCTTCATATAGTCTAGGGAGGTACATCTCAGATCATTTAAACCTACATGAACTACGATGGAATCATACTGGTTCCTGTGGTGTAATAACATGAATGCATGTGAAAATTGCAGATCCAATTCCAGATAGGCAACCGAGTGGCTGTATGTGTGGTGTTTGATGTTGTTTTTGTTAAGTTCCTTTGGGTATGTTAAGGATATGCCTTGCCAATTTGTGGTTCAGGTGGTCTTTGTCAGGCAACATTGATCTGTGTGTTTGTGTTGTGTGCTGTGTCTCGTGGGTATTGTGTCCATGGTTTTGACAACATGAAGTGTGCTCATCTGTGAGAGAATAGCCTCCAGTAACATTGTGAATATACATCTCTTGTATATTGTACCTGTTACTTTAAGGATTAAATGATTGTCAGTAAACATGGAAAAACTGCAACACTGTCTCAAGACACCATATCTAGCGGACTTCCAAAATGGCTGCACACTAACAGCTTGTTTCTAGCTCTCCCAGAGTAAAAACAGAAGCTCAGCAGAGAAGGCCAGTAGACTTGTGTTTATGGGTAAATTTCTGTAACTGGCTAGTAAGTGCACTGCCTGGATGCCAGGAATAAAGAAATACAGAAGACCTGGAAAAAAATCAGCTACAAAAAGTAAGAAACACTGACTGGGGGAAAGTTCTGCAGCTGTTCAGCAAAAAGCAGTGCAACCTTCAGACATGACTTCCAATAATCTACAGGAAGATATAAGACAACTGCATACAGACATGGTTAAACTAAACACTGATGGAGTATATCAATATAAACAACAAAAAGCTGGATAAATGGAAGAAGCTTTAAACAGATATTCAGATGAGATGATAGCTGCAAAAATCAGGGGTCGAAATGAAAAGGTTGGCTGAATATAAGACTGCTCAGGAAGAGAGGTTTCAAAAAAATAATATAATTATGGGACAGAACACATTGGGGAAACCTGCGATTTTAGCTATACCAGAGAAGCTGGAAGGAACAGGCTGCATTCATTTTATGAAAGCACAAATAAACACATGGACTGGTATTCCACAGTAGTTGTTAGTTGAATGGGCATATTGTGTGTATGCTCCAAACCCAGCTATAAGAAACCAACCTAGACCTTTAATAGTAAAGATGCAATGCTACCAACAGAATGCCTTGATTCTGACAAAACTGTGGCAGAAGGATAAAATACTAAAGTCGGAGACAGCAGATTGCTTGGAGAATAATTACTCATTGTACACCAGGCAGATGGAGTAAATTCATTCCACTATTCATGGAATATACAAAAGCAGATGTGAGATTCAAACTGCTGTATCCAGCTGTCTAAGGTATTCTTCTCTGGAGGGAAAAATAATTTTTTGATTAAGTGCATGCTAAGAAAGAAATACCAAAGTCTGCCCAACAAAAAGTGAGCTGTGAAGCAGAAAGAGATTCTGCTTCTTGTTCTGGTAGTAAAGACCACACAGAAACTGTACCTGTGAAATCTTTTCCAGTATTTCAACAGAAAATGTTGGAAAGAAGGAAGGGAACACAAGAGTTGACTAGAAGAATCAGGAGTACATTGAAAATGAAGCAGAGACAGGATCTGGTCAAAAGAGAAGAACAGTAATAAAACCAGTAACTCAGTGTAGGATTACAATGCCAGAACAAGAAAATCTGGAAATATTGAACTTTTCCAAAATTTCTTGGATTGGTGGGGGACTGTAAAGAATATGCTTTACTTCATGTCATTAATGTGCGGAAAAATGTTTTGGGTGGGGAAGAGAGGGAAGAATGCTAAATGTAAGTAAAGAAAACATTTTATTTTCTTAATAGTACTGTATTTGTGGTGTATGGTTTTCTTTTCATGCTATTTTTAAAGTATAATGGGAACTGTAAACAGGTGCTGTTGTTTTTCTTTTTTCTCCCCTCTTCTTTCTTCCTGTACAGTTTTAAGAAATACAGGCAATAAAATGTAAAAAAAAAAAAAAAAGCCTAGTTAAATAGCATGACTAAGATAAAATCGTTGTGCTTTTTTCATTCTTGAACAGGGAAATGACTATTGAGTACCCTACAGTGATTAGTTTTATGAGTAAGCAAGTAAATGAAAATAATATTGAATATTATGAGGCTTTTTTAGCAAATGGATGCATACTTAGTAGCACTTCTGCAGCTGGTACTCGTTTTTCCATGGAAACAATCAACAAAGAGAAACTGGAGAGTTTGGTGGAAGGGGATTGGCTGAGGGAAACTTTATATAAAAAAAAAAAAAAAAAAAAAAAAAAAAAGAGAAATTGGCTAGGACAATGTTCCAATCAGGGGTTTCCTAGCTGAGAGGGCTTTAAGGATAAAACAATTTTTTTTTAATGCAATGGGAGGATACTAATATAAATAGGTGATTTTGTGTTTTTTTCCCTTTTCACCCTTCTCTCTTTTTCTTTTTTTCAGTTTTAAGAAATGTAGGCACTGCAATGTAAAAAAGGAGGGAAACGGGATAAGTAGGGAAGAGAGGATATGTCTGATTAAGAGAGTACGACAAAGGAAAAATCAGTGTGCTTTTTCCCATGCTTGCATAGGGAAATTACTGGGTTGAGACGCTAGACATTATCCAGTAACAAGTTTATTACAATGCATGTAATTGAAAAAAACACATTGAATATTATAAAGCTTTTCTGTGGTAAACAAGGTGCCCTTAGCAGTTTTGTGTCTGGTTTGCTTGTCACTAGAAGACAATTTCATGAAGAGAATAGCTTGGAGAACCTGTTTACTGAAAGCATTCAAGTGTTTTCTCAGCTGGGAGAGCTATAAAAACAGAAAAATCAAACACTGACTAATAGCACAGGCTGTACCATGCATCTTAGCCTAACTAACCTTTCTTTTTGGTTAACTTTAGCCTGTCTGTGTGACTAGCAACTTAGAACTGTTGTTCTTATTAGGAAGCAAAAACTTTAAAATCTGAAGATGTACACAGTTTTATGTGCTATTACGTTAAAATGTAATAAGGAGGTTGGGGGGGGGGTCTTTCAAAAAAACAAAAAGTTATCTAACATGTGGCATAGGCTCAAATGGATATGACAAGAAACAACTGTATAAAAGACCAACCTACCCAACAGTATATGTATGTAACAAAAGTTGGACCTAGACATTTAACAAAGTTATACAAAAAAGTTGGTAATAACTATACAAGAAAATTTTTTTCTTGTAATGTCTTTCAATCTGAATGGTCTTGCAGGTAAATATAAAAAAGAAAGAGTAGTAAACCATATTAAAAATGTAGACTGCAACTAGCTATGTTACAGGAGACACAACTGGAAAGAATTGAACAGATGAATTTAAGAAAGAAAGGTTTTCAGGATGGTTATTCAGCAGAATATCTGGGGCAAAGGAAAAGAGGAGTACTTATATTAATTACAAGAGGTGCTCCAATACTGATAGAAGAGGAAAAAAGGATAATAACAGAAGACATAGAGTACTAAAGTGCTACTAGCAAGAGAGGAGGATTACACTGGCATGTATTCACATTCCACCTAAACCTGCTAAAACGATGCTTAAATCCTGGGAGAAATAATCAACTTTCACCATGGAGTATTACTTATAGGGTCCATAGATCTTAATTAGGCCAACAACCACATGGGCCTTTTTAAGCCTAGCCATGCATCCCAAATCTCTGACAAGTTCTGATACCCTTGATAAGTGTAAGCATGGGCCCGGGAGATGAAACATTTAGAGGTTACTTGTGTCCATTAGAGACACAGGTGCTAAACCAGGGATGAATTTCCGGTTTCCCATCCAATTGTCCAACTTCCACTTGAATTGGGTTAGGGAGGAATTCTGTTTCACATGGATGAGAAGCTTGTTCCATACAGGGGTAGTCTCTGGGGTACATCCCTATCTCTCCAGCAAGTCCTATTTATATCACAGTCAATGGATAATTCTAGTGCTGTTTTGTTTTGTGGATATGCAAGATGTCCATCAGAGTGGGGTCTGACAATGCCCTGTATGCCAGGCATAGATCTCCCCTCAAAAGCCTGTAGGAGACAGAATACAGTGATAGGGCCTTGGAAGTGGTCTGCATAAGACACATTACTTGCACACTGTATTTTTTTAGGTGAGGAACCTCTGTGGTGGACGTTCCAATTGTTGGATATACCTGGTTAGGTACATACCAAAGGGGGCAATGTACTCAATGATAGGTGTGACGAATGCTGAATACAGTCGTACAATGACTTCCTTGGACTTAGATGCTATACCTTTGTTTATAAGTTGCACAACATACGATTTCCTCACTACTGCAGACACGTGATGATCAAAGGCTAGATTACTATCTGGGTGTCCCCTAAGTCACTCACTACTGGGTCAACTCTAAGGGGTGTGTTGTCAATATGATAGTTACCAGGGATGGATGACTTCCCAGAGGATACTATTATGCATTTTTTGGCATTTAGTTTTAGGCCATGGCTCTGACACCAGTTGTTTTCTGTGTCATCCCCTTCTGGAGAACATTTGTGTCAGTGTGAGATTCAATGACAGCTTCTAATTTGCAATCATCTGCAAAATTAGTCAGCCAGAGACCACTGACATTGGCCTTGACTTCGGAGATGTAAATTCCAAAAAGGAACTGTTCCCCGAGGGACTCCACTTGTGACTGGCATCTTTGTAGAAGTGGACTTCCCAATTCTAACTTCCTGGGTCCTGTCTGTGAGCCAGCTGGCTAGTCACAGGGTGACATACGAGTTTGTAACTAACCTCTTGAGTTTGTCAACAATGCCAGGGTGGGGTATTGTATCAAATCCCTTGGCCAGGTCAAGGTAGGCAGTGTGAATGATTTTGCTCTCATCCACTGCTTTGGTGACCTTCTCAAAGAAGTCCACCAGGTTGAGTAGGCATGACCTGCCCTTGATGAAACCAAACTGGGTTGGGTTCAGTGTCTGGAGGTTTACTATATCTCTACTGATCACCTCCATGATAATTCTTTCCATGGCTTTACATATAAAACTATTAAGATTTATGGGTCTGTAGTTTCCAGGGTCTGTAGATGGCCCACCTTTGTGCATAGGGATGACTGCTGTCATTCTCCATTCATGAGGCATGAAGCCTGTTTAGAGGTTACAGTTAAATAATAATTCCAGAGGCCCTGACAGATCATATTTCAAGCTATTTAGAAGGCATCCTGGTATATTATCTGGGCCCATTGTTGCAATGTTCTTAGAAAGAGCACTAAGGACTTGTTCCCTAGTGATAGTAGGAAGAGTTATATTTGATGATATTTCCTGAGGGAAGGCTGAGGGGGAGAGAGGGGTAAAGTTGGAGCTGAATTTATTAGCCATGAGATTTGATGCATCTTCTGGCTCAGTATAGGTGTCTCCATTTACAATGAGCTCTGCACACAATTGTGTACTGCCTTTGAGGTTGCGGACATAGCTGGATGGAGACTGGAATTTGGTCTGCAACAGTGAATATGTGTTTGCGGGCCTAGAAGGGAAAACACAACAAAGAAGTGTAGATTTTTGAAGAAATTTATGAAAGTGTTTGTCATGGAAGATGTGAATTCAGTACTAGGAGTTCGGAATTTACATATTTATTCTCCAAGATACAAAAACTGGGCTAGGCTAGATAGATTTCATATCTCACAGGAACATGTGCATGTAATTGGAGGTCTTGAAATGTACCCAATAATGATTTCAGTTCATGCGCCAATTAAAAAAAAATGCAAGGTAATGAAATAAAAATGAGACACTGGTGCTTTCCCACATATCGGCTGAAAAGAGGGATTTAAGGAATGGGCTTTGGAATTAATTCAGTAGCTACTGGAGAAGACAGAAATTTCTTCTGAAAATATAGCTAGAGTGTGGGATAAAATTAAAGTGGAGTTTAAAACTAGGATGGAAATCAAGGATAGAGAGATATGGCCAAGAAGTAACTAGAATTATTTAGAGGGACTGGCAAATGTTAAAGTATTGCAAAATAAGGGGAATATCTCAGAACAAGGAGCAACTGCAGAATGCTGAACAGTAAATAAAGGATTACCTTGATAATATGCATGACTTTAGAAAGACTGCTGTTAAGCAACTGTTTTTGATAATTCTAGAGCACAAAAAAACTTTTAGCACAATGACTCGCGCAACATAAAGTGGAAAATGCTGTCACCAAGCTTAGGGAGCCTATAATAAGGAAAATAACAAGAGATCCTGTAGAGTATTACAAACATTTCAAAAATATTAAGAAACTTTGTATAAAACAGAGAAATATGGCAATCACGAAAAGGTACAAATGGAAATGATTATGGAAGAATTAAATATGCCAAGGTTAGAGGGAGATAATGCACAATTACTGACAAAATAGGAAGAGATGAGATAAAAATGGCTATGTATAACCAATCTACAGGAAAGTCCTCAGGAATGGATGGCATTCCTGTGGAAGCTAGCAAGCTAGGAGGAAAAAAACTGATAAAGATCTGAAAGGTTTTAACAATATTTTAAGAGGAGATGTACCAGAATCCTGGACGAAGGCAGTTGTAATGGTAACAACTAAAAAGAGTAAAGATCCATTGACTCCAGCTTCATACAAGCCCATTTCAATACTTAACTATGATTATAAACTGTTCGATGGTGGTGCCGCGGTAGCGTTGTCACCTCACAGTTAGACGTTGCCCGTTCGATTCTCAGAGCGTCTTCTGTGTGACGACATGCGTGAATGGGCATTCCTTCATTGAAGGTTGTGCGTTAGGCCCAGCAAGCTAGCACGTAAAACTCTACTGCCAATCATTAGCGGACCAGAGTTCCACTGTGGCTACCCCTAACCGGAAAAAGCCGAAAGACACAATGTCAATAATGGCTAAAAGAGTCACAAACGTGATACCAAAATTGATACAGATCAGTGTGGTTTTGTGGAGGGGAGGCAAACATTTGACAGTATTAACAGAACACTAATGATTCAGAGGGAAACAGAATGTAAGAAAATACCACTGTTATTGGTGGGTCTTGATGTAGAGAAAGCATTTGACAGAGTAGACTGGGACTTCATGAGCCGGGCAATGGAAGCATTTGCTTTCCCTGATACAATTATAAGGTTGATTAAGAGTATATATGAGGGATTGGAGGCAAAAATTAAAGTGGGTCGAGTCCTCTCTGATGACTTCTGACTGAGCAGAGGAACAGGGTTGTCCGCTTTCCCATTTGTTGTTTGCATCATATTTAGAACCACTGGCAAAGAAAATAAGGGACTCAGAAATTCAAGGATATAATTGGTATGGCAGTCAGGAAAGCTGGCTCTATTTGCAGATATTATTTTATACATGCCCAGAAAGGGATATTACAGTGTTGTGGAACATTTAAGACAGTTTCAGATTTTCTCAGGATAGAAAATTAATGAAGCTAAAACAAAGGCAATAGAGGTAAATTATATGTACCTACATACAGATTGGTCCAACAATATCCATACTTATGGGGACATGATAAAATGAAGTATTTAGGAATATGGATTAGAAATTACCCTACTGTGGCAGCTAAAGATATGTGGGAAGAGACTAAGCAGAAAATAACAAAAATTGAGAAACTGGAAGCTTTGTTATATGGATATGGATACCAAGATACAAGCAATGAAAATGTTTTTAGTCTCTTTAGTCTTATACATAAGTCGGGCATATTATCGACCAAAGGAGAAGCTGTGGATAGCAATTAAAAAAGAGATGAAGGATTTTATCTGGGAAGGGAAGACAGCAAGGGTCAAGTGGGATAATCTGAGTTTTCCAATAGGACAATGCAGACTAGAATTACCCAATTTGAGGAGCTATTTTAAAGCAACACATTTACGGCTCTAATACATATAAAACGCAGAAAACTATAATTCAAAGTGGAAAGGAATGATGATACAGGGAAAGCTCAAGAAATAAGGAGAGATTGGGATTTTGGATGCAGACTCTTAAGGAGTGCAACAAAAATCATACAGAGCATTATATTCATAAAATGGCAGGGAGTATTCTAAGAACTAAACCAGCACGAGGATGGAGAAAAGGGATTCTTCTGATAGGGATACAGATAATAGGCAAGAGGGAGCCAGAATTTATTGGAGAAAACTGTCAATGGAACCACGGTATTGGGAGCAAATAACTAGAAAGGGAAAGGTAATTTGGACTGCAGGTTACAGATTGATATCCATCCTTGATTAGGAAAGCAGAGCATAGGCAAAGAGAAATAAATAGGGGGTGTCCTAAATGAAAGACCAGCACTGGCAGAATTTTTAATAGAACCTAGAACAGAGGCTGCAGTTAAAAAAGGAATAATTAGTACAGCATATAAAATATTGCATGACAATTATAAGAGTCAATCAGAGGAGCTTAGAAAGGATTGGGAAGAGAGAATGGATAAACAATTTACAAAGAGACAATGGGGGGATATATGTATATCTCTGAAATATGCAACAAAGTCTAGAAGATTTAGGATCTTTGCCTGGAAGTGTTTAGACAGGCATTTTTACACCTCAAGTAGACTCCAAAGAATTTTTCCTCTGGTGGGTAGCAAATGTTGGAGGTGTGACAGGCAAGAAAGGTGTGGCTGGGAACACAGTTTTTGGGGGGGTGTAATGAGCTGGCAGACTTTAGGGATATCCTGTGGACTGCTCTGTTGGAGATGCAAGTGAGCGAACTGGGGAGATGATTTTTGTGAACTATGATAAAGAATCTAAATTGCCTTGACATAGTGAAGCCTTGCTGATACTGTCAAAAAGCAATTACTAGAAAATGGAAATCAAAGTCTAGACCAACTTCACTAGAAGTAGTGACTATAGAAATAGAGATAAAAACAACTGGAATTGGGATCTTTAGAAAAGGGATGGAGCAAACTACACTGGAAAAATGGGAATTGTTGGAACAATATATGCAGAGAAGGAAACAAGTTTTAAGAGGCAGGATTTGAATGAGCCATAACTGCCTAAATGACAATGACTGGATAGATTATGTGATGTATAATGTTTGCAACTACAATTGTTTCAATGTTGTCTGTGATGTATAATGTTTGCAACTAAAGTGGTGTCAATGTTGTCGGTTTTTCATTTACATAAATCTAAGACTGCCTATGTCATATGCAATAATTTAATAAAGATCTTTATTGGAAAAAAAGACATGAAATCCAGCAAGCTGGCTGAAGAGAACTTGATGAGCTGCAAGGGTCTGATGTACTGGGGCTTACAGAAGGGCTATTAAGGCTGCTTAATTTGGGTAGATTAGGCTATAAAGTACTACATTCTACTTAATTTAATGGTGTTGTCACTCGACATAAGAACTAGCTGCTCTAAGTGTTGATGAGCAAGGTTTTTGCTCTGTACTTGCTGCTTTACAAGAAGAGTTTTTATGGACATTTCTATAGGAGAAGTTGCTTTCTAGATATTTGCCTCTGTACAGGGCACTGGTGACTGCCACTGCACTGTGAGTAGTTCTGCACAAATGTGCTGAATTTATACCAGCACTGAAAAAAAGAGAAGGATTTGCAGGCTTTGCAGAATTGAGTACAGAGCAGCAGAAGTGTGCCAAATTTATACTAGTACTGCAAAAACAGGAAACTGACTACTGAGCCCTTCTGCCTAATAAAACTACACCTTGAGCCCTTTTGCGGGTTTCCTAACTCAGATAGGCAAGTAATCATCTCCTGCCACAAGACGAATAAACCAAGTCCTCCTAATATAAAAACACAGTAAAAAAAAAAAAAAAAAAATCCAACAAATGGATGGCTACTACAAACAACTAGCCAGAAGTCCCTTACAGAAGGTGATTTCAAAGCAAGCAGTCCAACATCGGCAACCGTAATAGGAAAAGCACTTTCTAGTAAAATTAAGTAAAATGAACAGATAAAGCCAAGAAAAAAGAAGTTATGTACTCACCATAACGTTCCATGTATGTAGTCCTCTCTCACCTCCATTATTACGTGTGAGACAGCGTCCCTAGCATCTTGTATGGGTGGCTCACTGGAAAATACTCCTGAGCACCGTGGAACCAAATGAGGCCCTACCCCTGGAAGTTAGGTCTAATTTATAATGGATAATGAAGGTATGAGGGGTAGCCATGTTGCTGCAGCACATATATTATCAATAGGAGCCCTGGCTTGGAAAGCAGCAGAAGTAGAAAATGATCTGGTAGAATGCCCTTTGACTTTAAGGGGTAACTCTCTTCCCCTCAGAAGTATAAATGAAAGAGATGCAGTTAGAGATCCAGTTTGATAGTGTGACCTTAGAAAATGGCAAACCCATTCTTGTTTCAGCAAAGGAAACGAATAGCTGGTCTGATTTTCTAAATCCTTTAGTTCTGTGGATATAGAAACGCAATAGTCTATGCACATCCAGTTGGTGAAATCTATACTCTGCTTTATTAGTGTGACTGGGGAAGAATACTGGCAATTCGATAGTTTAATTCAAGTGAAAATGGGAGCAGACCTTGGGGATAAAGGAAGGATTCGTCCGAAGCGAGACCCTATCTTTGTGAAAAATTAAGTAATGAGGTTTAACTGACAGGGCTTGCAGTTCAGAAACTCGTCTAGCTGAAGTTATCGCCACCAGAAAGAGAGTCCTCCAAGACAGAAATTTTAATTGACAGCTATGGGCTGGTTCAAAACGGTGGCAAAGTAAGTTTAGAAAGGACTAAATTTAGATCCAGGGAGGAATGGGATCTTGAACAGGAGGTCTTAACATCACAGAACCTTTGAGAAAGATCTTGCAAAGTTTGTGGGACATAAGGTTAGAATCATTAATTCCCACATGAAAATTAGATATTGCTGCTAGCTGAACTCATTATCAGCTGCTGATCCCTGGTGAAAAAGTCCTGACAGGAACTCTAAGAACTTAGGAATGGGAGCTGTAAATGGATTAACCTTTCTGTTATCTGCCCATATAGACAATCTCTTCCATTTACTGTTATACAATTTTCTAGTTGAGGGCTTATGAGAAGAGGTAATGATATGGGTTACAGCTAGAGACAGATCGTGAAGCCTGACTGACAGCATGGCTGCTCCAGTTCCATCATTAGTTTGAGTGTGGGGACAGGGATGAAGGGAACTTGACGTGTGTCAAGAGGTCTGGTACTGGGCCAAGAGTTCATGGATAGTCTAACAGGTGAGGCCCGAGGAAAGGGAACCAAATCTGACGGGGCCAGTAAGGAGTGATGAGGATCATCTTACTTCCCAACATTGCTTTCTGTATAACCTTAGGAATGAGCGGAGAAGGAGGAAATGCATAAAGAAGTTGAGGGAGCCAATTGTGGACGAGTGCATCTCTTAGAGACTCTCACGGAGGGGGAATGAGGGAGAAAAAGGTGCTGCATTTGGCATTGATGGGCCTGGCAAAGAGATTGCAGCAGGGTTGTCCCCATTTGTGGAAGATCTGATGGGCTACTTTCTGGTTCAAAGACCATTCGTGAGCTAACAAATTTGCCCTTATTAGCTTGTCTGATATCACGTTGGATGTGCATTCCAATGAGAAAGCGGTGGGAAGAAATCGCCCAGTTCCAAACTCGCAGGGCTTCTCGACATAAGGGGTAAGATCTGGTTCCTCCTTGCTTGTTTAGATACCATACCACCGATATGTTGTCTGTCTGGATAGCAATCATCCCTAGAGGAAGAAAGTCGTTAAGTGCCTGCAATGCTAGAAGCACCGCTCTCATCTCTAGGACACTGATATGCAGATGGGCCTCATGATTTTGCCATGTGCCTTGGACAGTCCTGCTTGGATAATGCCCCCCCCCACCCTGAGAGGCATCCGTGGTCACAGTGGAAATGGGTTGGTGCGGTACAAAGGGAGTCCCTGTGGTAAGGTGACCTGGCTGAATCCACCAATGAAGATTCTTTTTGCAAGAATCTGTGATTAGTATCTGTTGATGATGGGGCAACTGCTGAAAAGACCACTGGGATGACAGGAGCCATTGGAGTATTCTCATATGTAGTCTTGCTAATGGTGCCAATATTATAGTCTACACCATTGTTACAAGAAGTTGTAACCACCTTCGCTTTGACTCTGAAGAGGAAGTAGCCTGTAAATCTGCTGTGAAAGATTTTGTATTCTGCCTGTTGGTAGTCTGGCTATCACAGAGACCGTGTCTATGTTTGCTCCTATAAAGGTTATAGATTGAGCGGGCAAAGTTAAGGATTTTTCCCAATTTACAGAGACTCCCAACTGGGAACAGAGCTTTGATTGTGGAGTCTCTGGATTGAACTAGAAGATGCCTGGTGGTGGCAGTCAGGAGTCAATCGTCCAGGTATGGAAAAACGTGGATTCCCTAACGCCTCAAATGGGCTGTCACTACAGCCATGCATTTGGTGAACACCCTGGGGGGGGGGGGGGGGGGGGGGCTGTGGTGAGACCAAAAGGCAGCGCTCGAAACTGGTGATGATTGGCTCCCAGCCGGAAGCGTAGAAAACGCCTTGATGCTTTGTTCATCTTGATGTGGTAGTAGGCATCCTGGAGATCTATTGAGCACATCCAATTTTCTTTCCCTAACAGAGGGAGTATGGATTGTAGAGTGACCCTTCGGAACTTGGACTTCTTTACATACTCGTTTAACCTGCTGAGGTCTAAAATGGGTCTCCAGTCTCCTGTTCTTTTTGGAACTAAAAAGAATCTGGAGTATGTTCCGAATCCTGTCTGGTCTGCTGGGACCTTTTGGATGACTCATTTTAACAGCAGCTTTTCTATCTCTATAGCTGCTTGATCCCTGTGATTGGGTGGTACATCTGGGATCCTTTTGGGAGGGCGTGGTGGAAGGGAAAAGTGTATAGAGTAACCTCTGGTGATAATGCCTTGTACCCACCGTCTCAGGTGATATTTAGCCAGGCTTCTGGATACAAAGACAGATGACCCCCGACCGGCTCCAGAGACGCACAGTCGGGTTCCACATCAGGAACGCTGATAGGGACGGTCACAAAAGTAATCGCGGCCTCCCTGATTTTGTGGACCCCCCCCGCCTCTAGGGTGACATCTACCATTTGTTCCTCCTCCCCTGCCTCTGAAGGAGGAATCACCCTCTGTATCCTGGAAAGATCTCTGTGATTTCTTGAACCACATTTTACCACTCTTCTGACCTTTAGGGTAAGGTCTAGAAGTGATGGTAAAATGAACTCCCATGGCAGAGAGGGTCTTTCCTTCCTGTTCACACCTGAAGGTATCTTTCACATTGGGTCCAAAAAGAGAGGATCCATCAACGGGAGCATTGGTGAATGTAGACTTGAAAGGTTCAGCAAAATTGCATAGACGCATCCATGAGTGTCTCCTTAAGGAGACTCCTGAACCCGCCACCCTACTCGCACCATCAGCTGCGTATGAGATCAGCCTCATGGAGGAGTTAACAATGGATGTTAAGGTAGCCTACTGAGTAGATACTGTAGATGGAACTCCTTCAGTACAGGTACCTTGAAGAGTATCTCCTAACTCCTTCAAGAGATCTCTCTGAAGTCTCATGAAGTGTGATAGATAATTCAGCGATCGGAGTGTAAAAGCCGCTGAAGAGAAGGTACGCTTCCCGTATATATCCATTGTTTGAGATTCCTTATTGGGCGGATGGATAAAAGAAGTCGTCTCTGCTAGCTCCTTCTTAGTGGCCGACGCCACCACCATGGCATCTACAGGTAAGCCCTCTGATAAAAATTCTTTGCCTTTAGGGGTGGAAAGAAACTTGTTCAGCCTCCTGGCGACTGGTTCCACGGTATCAGGAGTCTGCCATGCTTTCTGACTCACAAGATCCAGTAACTTGTCAAATGGGGGAGACACCCATGAAGCTGAGGGTTGATACCCGAAAGCCTTCAGGTACACTGACTCCTCATCAGATGGGGCAACAGTGGGCCAGCCGCCTCTCTGCCTGAGGATCTCCAAGATGTCTGCAAAGGAGACATCTTCAAAGGATGACTTAGGGGGCCCCTCCGACTCATCGAGGTCAGTGTCAGATGTGAGAGACTCATCAGGGAAGTCTACATGTTTCCTCTTACATGATCTCTTCCAAGGGGGCTCCTCAGCGGGGTTCTCTGGGGAGGCCTTGGAAGACTGGGGGCAACCCAAATGGGGGTCCTGAGGCTGTGGGTCTCTGCCATCCGGGGGAAGAGAAGATGCTCAGACTGTAGTTGGCGCTTGAGGGAGTATAGCATCAGTACTTCTACATGGGGCGGATGAGCTATCCAGCATGCTCATTTTCACGAAGACCGATTCCTCCGGATCAGAAAGACACCTCGGTTCTGAAAAAAACGGAGGTGCTGACTGCTCCAGAAGGATTGGCTCAGAGAATGATGTAGTGTACGAGCTCACTTGGGCTGACGCACCAAGGAGACTCTGAAGAAGTTCGGTTCCAAGTGTCCCCATCGGGGCCGACCAAGGAGCTTTGGACCCTAGACACTTCAGACGGTGCCAAGAGTGTCAGAGTGGAACTCTGCTCAGAGACAACCACATAAGGTGCTGGAACCAAAGACTCCACTGTAGACGGTACCGGCAATATTGGCTCCGAAAGCCCAATCTGGGTTGGAGGAGGAGTGAAAGCAGGATAGGTAGAAGGAGTCTGCTCCAAGACAGAGTGGGTTGGAGCACATAAAAATTTTGGCAAGGCCGACGACTTGAAGAGTCTGAGCACCACTCTCTCGATGTCTTCTTCAGATAGACTGCTGAAGGATCTGGAGGACAGCATGGGTGACCTTGTTCTCTGTAATATTGGCGATTTAAGGGTAGGGGAGACCGGTGGAATATCTGTTTACCAGCTCGAAGAGGGCTGCTAGTGATCTGCACCGAAACGCTTGCTACCGATACTGCAGGGTCTATGTCCAAAATCTCAATCGGCCTCGAAGACTGCAGAGCCAAAGAAAAAGATACCAACTCTGCTTTCTGTAACTTCTGTGGTGGTTCATAGGCAGAAGTTGGAGCCGGAGAAAGCCGTTTTGAAGTTTTGCCCTTATTCTTCCTAGGATACTGCGACTTAGGAGAGGAAGAAGAACTGGCTAGGTCTTCTTCGACAGAAGGTTTCAACAGACCTTAAAAGTTTATTTTTCCACTCCTGGAGCACTCTAGGGCTAAAAGAATGACAGAAAAGGCAGGTTTCTTGCAGATGTATGGCCCCTAAGCAATATACACAAACGCTATGTCCATCAGTGACAGACATTTTTTGTGAACACTTAATGCATTTCTTAAAGCCTGACAGTTTGTGTTCCTTAGATTCCTTAGACATGTTGACAGCAAAGGAAGGCCAATACACTCGCATAACAAGAGAGGAACTAGGTCCTCTAACTTAAACGGACCTAGTGTGAAGAACAAAATAGGGACAAAACTAGAACCTCTAACTTAAATGGTCTAGCAAAAAACAAAAACACACACGCACTCACGGGATACCACACACGAACAAGCAATAGGCCCAGAAAATACAATATACGATAACCAAGTCAAATCCGGTTGAAGTCACAAATCAGAAGTCATAAAAAAATGACCGTCAGTAATAAGCTATGATAGAAAACTCTCTATAAGCAATAAATTCCTGAAAAGGAAGAACTTTGCCACGGCCAACCAAGAAAGCTTCCGACTGAAAATGCGGCAAACGAGATCTGGGGAGTGTGCTCATACACCATGGGATACCTCCTAGCCACGAGCCAATCAGAAGTTTTCAGGCTTCTAAAAGCGGCCGAGTTGGAGCAGAGGATCGGCTCCAAACCCACACATAATAATGAAGGCGAGATAGGACTACATAACATCAGCAGATACTTACTTAAAATAAGTTATAGAAGTGTGATCTATTAAACCAAAGTACTTAGCATTGCCTGCGTTGTACTGGATGCAAGTAAAACACTGCTGAAACACAGGCTCTGTGATTAACATGCTTGTAAACAAAGACAGCTATTGCTTCACTTTTGGTACTTTTGCTGGAAACATTCAAAGTGGAGGTTCACATAGACCTTCTTGTTCTTTGGGCAGACCAAAAATAAAGGAAATAGTTGCATTCTCTGCTTTTAAATAATTGCCGATGGCTTCAACCAGCAAATCCTCCATAACCGATCTTCAACATAAAAGGGTACTTCGAGGTTTAAGGATACCTATGACACCAACTGATACTAATTATTCGGTAAGCTTACTTGATTAATAGAAAGACTGAGCCAGCATATATGTAGTAACCACTAAACTAAAATCAAAATAATATAGCTAAGATACATGCCAGTGTAAACGAAACATCTACAGAACTGAAAAAATAAGGCTTATTCAGCTACTTTTGATGCACGGCTGCAAATGATTAAAAAAAAATGAAAAACAGCAAAGTTCAAAAGCTCAGAAAAGTGAAAAAAAATATGAGAGAGATCACACAGACTACCACGGAATTAAATATGAGCATGTAGTCAATAATGCATCAACTAAGGTCGAAGCACAGAAGGAAATGAATGAGCAGGTTTCTGAAAACCAACAATCTTTTTAGAAACTGCCATCAATCTACCGAGGCAATCTCCATGTATAGCATAACAAACGTAGAAAAAGAGGGGAATGGATAGAAATGGCATGGTCACCCAGATGTAGAAGAATATGTCTGTTTTATGTGATAACTA
Source organism: Protopterus annectens (assembly GCF_019279795.1). Lineage (NCBI taxonomy): Eukaryota > Metazoa > Chordata > Ceratodontiformes > Protopteridae > Protopterus > Protopterus annectens. The sequence goes on from NC_056733.1 coordinate 47,978,289, forward strand.
AGGAGGGGAACCAGGAAACCACCCAAGTGTTCCAGGAGAGGTTGGATAATGAAACTCATGGGCAGAAATGGTGACACTTCCACCTCAGCTACAGAGTTCTGGGTTATCAGGGGAATCGGTCAAGCAATCAGAGAAAAAGGTGACAACAATACAGGAAAAACAGGAGATTAATCAAATGCCTGGTCTCAATTCAGATCTGATGTGCTCCAGTATGGTTAATGAGAGTAGTAATGGATATTTGGAAGGGGCATTTAAGATTTTAAATTTGTACAGCTACATGTTTGTCAGCATCTGAAATTACTGTCCTTGCAAAAAGGCTCACTTTTTTAATGATCTGTGTGAGTATTTATGCAAATTAACTATTTCTCTTTTGCGTGCACAAGGGAAGATTTCACTGTCTGATGATGCATACAACCCATTCTTGCTACTAGAATTGGTGGCCTTTTTGCTGTTTGTGATACAGAAATTAGAGAACAATTGTATAGAATTCTTGAAAAGCAATTTTCCAGTATGTCCATAGAAGAAATCCAAGCATTAATTTGAGAAGCAACAGCCAATATTAAGATGTTCAAAACAGGCTGAGTTCCATTGTGGTCTTGGGAACTAATGGTTATATTAGTAAAATAGGTTCACTATAGAGCTATGTTGAGAACTTTGACAAAGTCGGCATGAAAGAAGTGATGCAAGACTTCAGATGTATAAAAATTTATATTGAATACTGCTAATTGGAGCGCCAATGCTGATTATGTAAAAGTGTAAAAAAAAAGAAGTTATCTTCTGTAGCCACACACTGGAAAAACAGTCTCAAACCACACTGCAATAAGGCCAATGAATCCAATGTAGTCACAAAAATTGCACTCAATAAAAACTTCAGAATAGCTCCACACAATAAAAAATAGGTCAGAATGTCGAGCACCTCAGCTTCCACAGCCTTTTTAGAGTACAAGAAGTTATGTACTCACCATAACGCTCCATCTGAATTGTTGCCTCTCATTTGCTCTTCAATCTTTGGGTTCGGATCTGAGGATAAGATGCGACTTAGCTGCATACTAAAGCTCTAGGATCCAAAATCTTATATCCTCCCCTACCCATAATGGTCTGCTCCCCTTGAATCACCTATGATAGAGTTGTTGCACAATCATGCATTATCTATCATACCAATATACACACACATTACACAAAAAGGCAAAGTAAGCCGGAAAGTATCACTTCAGGAGCTCAAAGAAAGAATTTATATGCCGCTCCACTAGGTCCTACAAAAAAGGTAGCGGGATGGGGGGGGGGTTTGAAGAACAAATGAGAAGTTGTTGCCTTCACTTGTTCTTCAACCTGTGGGACACAGTCCTGTTCCTAGAAATAATGTCCAACTTGTGATGAGAAATAAAGGTATGATAGTTTGACCAGGTAGCAGCTGCACAAATCTCATCAATGGAAAGTTTAGACCAGAAAGCTGAGGACGTGGACACATATCTAGTAGAATGGGCATTAATCCGACAAAGCAAAGGAATGTCCTACTTAGCGTAAGCAAGTGCAATGCAACTAGTGATCCAGTTGGCCAGGGTCACCTTGGAAACAGGTTTTCAGTTTGGTCTTTGAAAGGAAACGAAAAGCTGCTCAGACGTTCAGAAAAGTTTAGTCCTGCCCAAGTAAAAATGAAGCTGCCTGTGCACATCCAACATATGTATGAAGTTGGTACTCTCCTTTGTCTTGGAAATTAAGAAAAAACATGGAGATTGATAACCTAGTTTATATTAGCTCAGAAGCAACCTTGGGCAGAAAGGAAGGGTTAGTACATAAAGTAACTCTGTCCATGTGAAAAATTAAATATGGAGGCTTACTGGATACAGCCTGTAATTCAGATACTCTCTTGGCTGAAGTGATGGCCACTAAGACAGTCTTCCAGGTCAAAATCTTCAAATCAACCTTAGCAGAAGGCTCAAAAGGAGGCAAGACTAGAGCTTGAATAACCACGGTAAGGTCCCAAGGAAGACCAGGATCCTTAATAGGAGAGCAAAGAAGAAAGGCACCTTTCAAAAAGGCCTTGCACAACTTAGACAAGGCAAAAGAGAGAGAGTTTTCCCAATGTGAAAGTTGGAAATTGTTGCCAACTGAACTCTCACAGTAGAGAAGCTAGCACCATTATGCAAAATGGATACCAAAAAAACTAAGACAGCAGAAAGAGCAGCTGTGAAGGGATCCAGGTGGTTTTGATAAGCCCAAATAGAGTACTTCTTTCACTTGCTATGGTATATTTTCCTAGTGGACAGTTTGTCTGCTGCTATCGGAAGCTTCCAAACTGGGGATGAAAGCCTGTGAATTCTAGCCATCATTGGAACTGGAGCACCCAAGCGGAGTTGGGTGGGAGAGTCCCAGAGGGTGGGACAGAAGATCTGCAGAGGGATCCAGAGTTCACTGTGGACAAAACCAGTTGAGACCACAGGAAAGGAAACCATACCTGTCGAGGCCAAAAGGAAGCAATGAAGATTACACTCTGCACTTCAACCTCTGCTTTTTGCAGAAATTTGGGAATGACAGTAAGAGGAGGGTAAACATAAAGCAGACTGGGGGGCCAAGCATGGACTAGGGTGTCTCTTGATGACTGTCCCTGAGGAGGAATTAGGGCAAAAAAACACGCTGCTCTTGGTGTTGGAAGGAGACACGAAGAGATTGCAGCAAGGTTGACCCCATTTCTGGAAGACCTTATTTTCCACTGAAGCATTTAGAGACCACTCGTGAGGCAACAAAATGGTCCTGCTGAGCCTGTCTGCCAGGATATTTGACTTCCCTGGAATATGCATTGCTACAAGAAAGTGGTTGGAAGAGATCGCCCACTGCCACAGCCTCATGGCATCTCAATACACAGGTTAAGACTTGGTTCCTCCCCGTTTGCTGATGTACCAGACCACAGACATGTTGTCCTTTTGAATCGCAATGGTTCCTGTTGGAAGAGAGGATTGAAGGGCTTGCAAGCAAAAAGCACTGCTCTTATCTCAAGGGCATTTATATGCAAACTGGTCTCTACAGGGAATCACATGTCTTGGATAGACTGTCCTAGATAATGCTCCCCCCACCCAAACTGGGACACGTCTGTGGTTACTGTGGCTTTTGTAGGAAGAAGGATAAATGGTTGTCCTTAATAGAGGTCCTCCAACTGTAGCCACCAAATAAGAGATTCTGATCAGATCATTCATTGGATACCAAAGAAAGGACCACTGGACCATCAAGGTCCACTGAAGAACTTTCATATGAAGGCATGCTACTGGAACAAGAGTGATCATGGCCACCATGGACCCCAAGGCTCTTAGAACAAGACCTACCAGGGGAGAAAGAATAACCAAGATTTGTTTGATATGGGTTCTCAAGGTGGAGATTCTGTCTGGAGAGAAAAGAGCTAAAGAACGAGTGGTGTCCAAGCGGGCCCTGATGGAAACCTATTATCTGTATTGGACAGAGGTGAGACTTTTTTAGATTGATGGAGATGCCCATGGTTGAGGCTACATGGAACAGATAGTTGCTGTCTTCTAGGAGTCGATGCCTGGTAAGAGAAGTTAGGAGCCAATTGTCCACATAGGGAAACACCTGGAATCCTTGCATACATAAGTGAGCTGCCACTACTGCCATGCATTTGAACACCATGGTGGCTGTGATGAGACCAAAGGGGAATACTCTGAACTGGTAGTGACTGGCCCCCAGTTGAAAGTGAAGGAACCTTCTGAAGAGCCTGTTCATCCTGATATGATAGTAAGCGTCCTGAAGGTCTACAGAGCACAACCAGTCATCCTTCTGCAGGAAGGGCAGAATGGATTGAATCATGACCATCCAGAACTTTGAGTTGGCTACTTACTTGTTGAGGATGGTAAGAGCCAATATGGGCCTGAAGTCCCCTATTTTTTTGGGCACTAAAAAGAATCTGAAGTAGATACTTGATCCGAATTGGTCCAGAGGAACACTTCAGAGGAGTCTTTTTGTGAGCAGCTTTGAAACCTCCAAGGCTGCAGCCTCTCTCTGATAGGGTGTGACATCAGGGAGGTGGTTGTTTGGAGGGGGGATTCTGGAAAAGGGATATGGAATAACCTTTGGATATAATTTTTAACACACAATTGTTTGTGATGACTTTCCAGGTTGCTGGATGTTAATGACAAACGTCTCCCAACTACCTCCAGGAATGAACAGTTGGGCAGTCGTTCAGGATCATTGATTGGGTCTGTCTGAGAAGGTAACCTGAGACCTTGGTTTATCAGACCCCCCCCCCCCCTGCCACGAGGGCATTTGTAATCAGGACCATTTCCAACTCTGCCTCTGACAGGAAGTTCTCCCTGTGAATCCTGAAAAGGACCCCTATATCTTCGAAACCAGAACTTTTTACTCCCACACTAGTTACTAAAAAAGACCTGTTGTGGGGTAGCAAAGCGGATTCTGAAAGCAGACAAGGTCTTTCCTTCTTTTTCATTTTGGGACAGTGTGTCTTTTACAGATGGAACAGACGGAATAAACAGGGTTGATCCTTTGAAAGGGGCATTGGTGAAAGACACCTTGTCAGGCTCCAAGAAATCACACAGCGACATCCAGGCATGGCATCATACTTCAATGTCTGAATCAGATGCTCTTGAGGTACCTTCTGCAGTATGAGAAATGAACCTCATGGATGTGTTAGAAATGAACTGTAGGGTGGCCATCCTGGAGGAAAAGGTCTTTTGTTCCTAGGCAGACATGGAACCTGGGGTACAACTATAGAGTTCCTTGACTAAGTCCCTCTGTAGCCTGGCTACATGTGTAAATAATTCAATGCTTGCAATGCGAAGGTCACTGCTTGCAATGCGAAGGTCACTGAAGTATATACTCTCTTACCAAACCTGTCCAAATCCCCAAACTCTCTATTAGGGGGATGGAAGGTGGAGTTTTGCTGGGCTAGCTCCTTTTTGGTGGCTGCTGCTATCACCATGGCATCGACAAGAACACCTTTAGTCCAGTGGGGTCAGTCTGACAGGGCACTAAGGATCTAGTCTGGCATTTAGGGATGGGTTCCACTGTGTCTGGCTCCTTCCATGCCCTGCAGGACACAAGGTCTAGAAGGGGATCCATGGGGGGAGCACCCAAAAAGTATATGTGCCTGACTCAGAAGCTTCCAGAAACACTGGTTCCTCCAGGTTAGGGTTCTGGGAAGACCAACCACCTATTTGGTGTAGGATCTCCATAATGTCCCCAAATTAGACATCCTCGGGTGGTGATCTAGGGGACACTTCCTCTTCATCAAAATCAGTGTCTTCTATGAGGGATTCCAAAGGGGAATACAATTGTCTCGTTTTGCACTGGAGTTTCCAAGGGACCTCTTTGGAGGGATGCTCCAGGGAGGTACAAGACTAGGGGAGTTCCACAGGGGAAGCAGTTTGGAAGTCTTTCTGGGTAGGCTGTCCCGGAGGTGGCAGAACAGATGGCTCAGTCACAAAACCTGTTGGAAGAGGGCTGGGCTCTGAAGCAGGGAGAGTTGAAACTCTTCTAGGTGCAGAGAGAACCCTCTCCACAGCCTTGAATGCCTAGGGAGATTGAGATAAAGATAGCAACCCCGTTGGAGCAGAAGCTGTCAAAGGGGAAGCTCCCAAAGGGGAAGCTCCATGGATCCCCACCAACCCTGGATCGGAGTGGGGACTTGGAGCAGAGCTATCGAGTGCTGAAGCCCCAAGGGGAAGAGACAGCTCCAAACTCTTTATAGATGACAACAACCCCTTAGACCCAATGCCAAAGCTATGGCTCAGAGAACAACTCTGCTCCAAAACGGTCAGAGCCAGGTGAGTCAGGGAGACCGTTGGAGTCAAGATAACCATGCCTGGCGGCTCTGATGTCTTGTCTCCAGGTATATTCAGGACAGATAAATCTGAAATTGGGGGTTAGATCAGAGAAGGAAAAATCAGAGCAAAAGCGAGAGCATGGCTCAAGGATCCAGAGGGGGATGCAGCAGGCAAGATCTCCCAGCTGGATTTGTGCCTTGAGGAACTTCACCATCATACTGTCCACCTCAGCTTCAGAGAGGCTGTGGGAGGACGTATCGGAAGAAGCAACAGATGTTGGCCTGGAAACTGGTCTGATGGGTTGAAAAATAGGTGAACATGGGCATCGGGATAACTGGCTCAGGGAAAAAACTGAGACCAGCGTCAAGGAGAAGCCTGAATAACAATCGGAGCCATGCTGGTCAGATCAGATGATTTTGAAGACTTCTGAGGAGGTTCCCCGGATTGGAGGGATCTGTTAGTGGACCGCTTATATTATTTATGTTTTTAGAAGGTGTTTGAGCCCTTGAAGCTGAAGGTGTAGCAGAAGCAGTGGAAGGAAGGAGGCCTTTCAGGATGAGAGCTTGTTCTTTCTGTCTATTAAAGCCTGCTAGTTACAACCAGCACATAAAGCAAGAGGGGTCCAATTGAGAAGCCCCAATACAAACTACACATTCAGAGTGGGCATCGGAGAGGGGAATTTTGTGCCCAAGTTACATTTTTTTAAAACTCTAATGGGTTTCAGCCATACTACAAAAGTCAGCCAACACACAAACACTAACTCTAAGACTAACAACTCTAACACTAGAAACAATACCTCTAACAGAGAAAATGTAAAGATTTAAGAGAACATTTTTAATGTGTGTGTATATGAGGTTTTTGTAAACAGATTTCCAATTTTCACAACCACTGTTTAAAACATTACCTGTATATTTTTCTTTACTGTAACTGATGCACTGCTTTCTATGCAAGTATTTCTGAGGCTGGTCTCTGATATGTCTGCTTTGTTAGTTACAGCAAATGTACTATAGTTAACTGCAGAGAATAGTACAGTTGCTACAGAGTGCATTTTGTAAAGTGCTTTTACTTCCTATACAGTGTTCTACTTACTGCCTCATGTCTACTTAAGCTGCTTTGTTTGTAGAGCTAACTTTACTTAAGTTAACTGATATGTACTGTGCTGTTTTTATTCTTAAACTTGTATACACTCCCTTAAAGGGCTTATAGTAACCAATGTGTATTGATTGTATTTTGTAAAATGATTTACTGTATATCATGTGTTCTACGTCTGCCTTATTTCTGATACTTCTGTTGTATTAATCTACCTCCCTTCTCTTAGGGCCTCCTACTTTCTATTCTCACCCTCCCTCATGTTTGCTGTTGCTTCACTCCCTCAAAGACCTTTTTATTAACAACCCTGACTGCTATCCTCCCTGTCTAGTTCTGCTATTATTATACTGAGACACTGCCTTAGCAATCATATATCTTCTGTCCTACATCCCTCTTAAAACCTCTGTCCTTTCCCCCTCTTACAGCTACTACTCTCAATCTCCCAATGAGCACACCCGACTAACCCTGCTCTCCCACCCCTTTGCAGCTTCCTCGTGGCAAGAAATACAAGAGTTCATCTCATCTACAGGGAACTTTTTAGTTTCAGTAATCTTCCTCGTGTACTAGGCAAGTTTCTGTAGTGAAACACTGCTTATTTTGACTAGTGGTATGCTCACTAACTCAAAGAGTGTTGGACTCCCCTACCCTTTCCCCTGAACTTTCTCCCTCCTTTCTTCTCTCTTTTTAGCAGCTGCTAATACCAACAGCTGCAAAACTGTACAGAACTATTAAAGCAGCATGTGTTAGGTTATTACCTGTGTAAGTTTCTTACCTCAATGAACTGCCTACTCAACTCCTACACTGTCTTGAGGCATGCATTGCTAATTTACTGTTTCTACTGTGGTCTGGCAAGCTGCCTCAAGGTTTCTGCCCGCTCCGGCTCACTCTGCTCTCCTACCCTACCCCCATTCGCAAATATCCCCACATGAATTACATTTATACCTTTAATAAGTTCCTCCCTTTCCTGTCTAATCCCAGTCAATACCCAGACACCTACGCCAGTATCCTCCCATTCACTCAACTAATTATCTTCCTTAACATCTTCCCTAATTTTCTCTTTATAGTACCACAACTATTTTCTAACATCTACTATACAACAAAATCTTGTATTACCTTAATCTCCCTTACCTCCAATCTTCTTTTCCTTACCCACACTACCAGCCTACTTACTATATTCCACTCTCCAACTTTTAACATTTTCCTCATCACCAATTGCACCCCCTCACTAATACCAATAGTTTATCTGAGATCTCACCCTCTTTATTCAACTTCCATTTTTGGCACCTTACAAAGATTAGATCCTTTGTCATCATATTCAAACTAAAATTAATTTGTAACCCCCCACTATAGGCCTCTCCATTTCTCAACATCCCTCCATAATTACATGTCACTACCAGGCTATGTGGTAACATTCACCCCAACCCTGGACCTAACAACCATTCTGCCCAAAACCTTTTTTCTAGAGCCAAGAACCTCTGCTTCACTACAATTAATGCACATAGTGTCTGTAACAAAACCACCAAATTCCATGCCTGGCTGTCTCACTACTCCCCAGATATTCTAGCACTCTCAGAGACCTGGCTAAAAACCACATATTGCTAACACAGACATAATCCCTCCAGGATATAATATACAAAGAAATGACAGGCTACATAAAAAAGGTGGTGTTGTCGCATTAATCTACTGTAACACTTTAGCTGTTGCACCATATAATAAACCTATACCAACATTTGGAAATATAGAATTATTACTAGTTAATCAACAACATAAAATAATTATGTATTGCTGTACTCTATATTCTGGGCGGCCACGGTGGTGCAGTGGTTAGCATTGCCGCCTCACAGCAAGAGGTTCTCCGGTTTGATCCCCGGCTGGGGTGCCTTCTGTGCGGAGTCTGTATGTCCTCCCTGTGGTCGCGTGGGTTTCCTCCGGGTGCTCCGGCTTCCTCCCACATCCCAAAGACATGCTTCAGGTGGATTGGACACTCTAAATTGGCCCTAGGTGTGTGTGTGAGTGTGCCTTCTGTGGAAGGTTGGGCGCCGGGCTGGCAACTCGACACTGTAAAACTCCACTGCCAATTAATGTGCGGACAGGGTGATCCACTGTGGCGACCCCTAACCGGGAAAAGCCGAAAGAAGAAGAAGAAGAAGAAGAAGAAGCTGTACTCTATATTCTCCCAGGTCAAAACATACCTCCTCTGGAAGATCTACTATCCTGGACCACCCTCAATACATCAAACAAAACCATAATTCTTGGCAACACAAATATAAACTGGGAAACTCTCTCTCATCTCTGACTCCCCAGTAAACAGTACTAACTCACACAGGTTTACTCAACTCATCTTGAACCCC
>NC_056733.1:47992514-48032257 GCF_019279795.1 Protopterus annectens
TGGCAGGCTAATCCCCTATACATTTTATTCTTATCAACACTGGAAAGTACAGTTGTGTACACTTACCATAAATGTAGATGTTCGAGTGTATTCACTGTTGCAGTCATCACATTTGGGTTATCTGCCTGCAGGTAGCCCTCAGTCGTCGGCCAGAATACCAGAGTCTTGGGATTTCTGCGTCAGATGCTGTCGCTTGTTACATGAAGTCAGGTTGTCAGGGGTATAAAACATGCAGCCATTGCCATTACATCAGTTTTTCTTGCCACAGATGTCAGGTGCCCCCAAAATAGGAAGCAATTACATGGTATGTAACACCCTCAGCAAAAAACAAATACCAATGATATAAGATAATGTATAACATTTTTTAAGTTTTATACAGAACTCTTGCACAGTGAATTCTCATCTGTCCAATGCCCTAAGTTTTAAAATACATTTAATTGAAGCTGGAAGGTGGAAAAGAACATTAGGGGAAGCCCTTGGGAACTAAAACTTGAGGAGTGTGAGTTATTGTGGCAAATTTGCACATATGCCCATATATCACCTAGCCTTAATGAATATACTTCAATTAAATGTATTTTAAAACTTAGAGCATTGGACAGATGAGAATTCACTGTACAAGAGTTCTATACAAAACATGTTATACACATTATTGCAGTTGAGAAGTGTAACAAATTTACGAAAGTCGAAAATTTTGAGCAGTTCCAAGACAAAAGCATTCATTTTAGTTGGTTTTTAAACAAAGGTTAGCTAATTGTATAGGATTTTACTGTTTTTGGTATGTTTAATCGTTATGAGCTATGCTCTAATTTTTTTAACGGATTTTTTTAAATGATTAATTGAATGTTGTATAAAAATAGTATTACATTTTGGGTATGTATTGTCTGATGAAGTTCAAGCATTAATTTGGACGAAAGTGCTTACATTACAACAATAAAATCCGTGGGGAATTTACAGCCAGCTTGCTTTTTTGTTTTTTACAAGTTCGTTTGAGTCTTGAAGTCGTTAACGGTTTGTCATTATGGCAAGCGGGGCTGCAGTATCTTCACAGTCTTTATTTTCCCAACAGGACATCAGTTCTACAGGAGGTTCAACCACTGAGGAGAACACCATGGGAAACCTAACTGCCTTAGTGCAGCAACTCCTTGATCGAGTAGAAACTTTGTCAAAGAAAATTAATATAATGGAAGGAACACCAAATGTAGTGTCTAGGACAGCATCAAATAGCTCGGGTGTAAGTGGACATATTCTCACACATGCTGATGTTTCGAATGCACCCTCGAGTGGTGGTGTTAATGGGTGAAGGACGCCTGGGCATAATCCACAGGCTAATGCCAGAGGAAATACATGAACAAATGCTGGCGAGCAACTGCATTCACATAATTTACAGAGAATGAATTCTGTTGTTGTCATGGCAGATTATCTGAGAACTCTATTTTTTCAACCAACACTGACAATAATATGGACACATCTAATGAAAATACTGTTGAATCCCTGGTCATCTATCTGAATATTTTTGACCAGAAACTTTATAAATGTCGGAAATTACAGTTAGAGGTATCGTACTTCCAGGAATGCATATCTAAGACTCTCGAGCATAAGAGCACTACGGATCCTGAATGTCAGAGATATAGGTACGATTATGCTCGCATTTTTTCCAGTATCGATTTTGCTATTGCCAGGGCTACAGAAACTAAAAAGAAAAAGATCCATAGGGACATTACTGATTATTTGAATGGAGCTGCCTATCCTCCAACCCCCGGAACCAACTAAGCCAATGAACAATCAGCAGAGCTTAGACTTGCAATGCACACACAGTGATGCCTATGATACGAGTAACATTGCTGATAATGATAACACCAGCACACAAACACCTCCACTGAGGCGTAGTGAAAGAATTAGGAATAATCAGAAGCAGTTTAATGGCTCTCGGCATGGATTGGCGTATCATAACTCCCAGGGTTTTCAGGAGGGATGGAACAACCAACAGCATCAGCAGTGCAATGGCAGTAATCAGGGACAACAACGGAAGAGACTGGATCGGTGGAGGAGATAATACAGATACCGTCACATAAACCACAAATACTTTTATGTTCTGAGGGGGATTTCAAAATCTATAATTTTACCCCCATACATGTTGGCAGTGAGATTGTGGATTTGCTTTCTAAAGGCTTGTCCTCTGTACTGGATAGAAATGCTGACTTAGCTAAGACTATCATTGATTTGAAGCTATCTGTCCGTAAATTGAACTTGGCGGTGCTTATGGGTAATGATTCTTCACTAAAAAGTGACTTAAGAGTTTCCAGCTTATTCAATCCCCCTTTGCAGGGGTCTTTAGCCATATTCAAAAGAATATCTGAAATGGACATAAGAACAATGTTGAGTAATGCACAGACTCATAGGAATCATGTTAAAAATATGGCCACTAAGGATTTTGAATTTTTGCATTTTTTGAAAGTATGTAAAATCAGGGTCATGAAGCCTGATAAAGGCGGGGGGCTCGTCTTTATGGATGAAAATGAGTATGTGGAAACTATGTTAAAGTACTTAGTGACGCTTACTGTCATGCAAGTTTAAATGAAGTTAACACTGCTTACAAGAAAGTTAAATACATATTAAATGATTTGTTTTTGGAAGGTAGCATCAATATAGACACTTTCCATCATCTAACTATGCCAGCACAGACAACACCAGTCTTATTTGGTTGTCCTAAAATATACAAGAACCTTAATAATCCACCATTTAGATCAATAGTGGATGGACAAAGATCAATAACCTACTCATGTGCCAAATTTGTTGATAATAAATTAAAACCTTTTATTAGAAGTGAAATGCAAATTTGCCATGACTCAGTTTTTTGGAAGGTATTAACAACTTGGAATATAACAAATGATAACTTCCTTACAGTGGATATTAAATATCTATACACTGTTATACCTCAGGAGTTGGGCATAGAATGGTTCCGTGAGTTTCTAACCATTAAAGGCATGGATGGAAGTGACATACATGTGATTGAAACCCTCTTAGACTTAATATTGTCTAATAGTTTCATGCTTTTTAATGGTGAATTTTATTTACAAAAGACAGGTGTTGCTATGGGTTCGCCCTGCGGAGGCAGCTTTGCGAATTGCATCATGGCATACTGGGAGAGGGCATTCCTTTTTAATAATGAATTACTCCAGGAAAATGTTGTATGGTATATGAGATACCAAGATGAAGTGTTTTTTATTTGGAAAGGGGATATAGAAACAGTTGAACCCTTTATTAGAGCAATTACTGACCTTACCAATTTCCTGGAATTCACCTTCCAGTTTGGGACAGAGTCCATTCATTTTTTTGGACGTGCTGTTGTCTAAAGACAGGTTAAATAATAGTTATAGAACTGTAATTTATAGGAAACCTACTTATTCGAATGCTTTTAGCATTTTTCAAGTAGTCATCCCTATCATCAGAAAAAGGCAGTCATAAATGGGCAGTTGGTGAGAACTGCCAGGATGGTCTCTTTAGACACGGATTTTTTGATGGAATGTGGACTCAAAGAGCATGTTCCTAAAAAGAGGCTATCCATCTACTTGAACAAATATTCCATAAAGTGCACACCAAAAGGATTAGCAGCCACTTTAAGACCATAGTGCAGAAAGGTTACGTTGAACTACAGCATCCCTTAATAGCAGAGACAAAACAAAATAGGGCGAGCTTAAGTCCTAATACAGGTTTGAGCTTTATGACCACTTTTTCTATCGATGCCAAAAGAATAGGGAATATTTGGTTAAGAACTGGGCATTGATCTTGGAAGACAACTGCATTAGTAAAAAATTAGGGGCACCACCACGGATTACGTATAGGAGGGGCCCCAATTTTAAATGCCTTTTAGAAAGACATAGTGATGTATATAAAGATAACAGTGGAATGAGAAAATGTGGTCACTGCCAGTAATGTCAATTCATTAAGGTGGGCAACAGGTTTACCATCAGGGACAAGTCCTATTTAGTAAAAGAGAAATATAACTGATTCCAAGGGAGCTATTTATGCAGCAATATATGGAGCAATGCCAATCATTTTATATAGGCAAAACGGAAAGAAGGTTCAAACAGAGGATCTATGAACATGAAGATAATATAAATGGAAAAACAATCACAAATGCACTGGCTAAGCACATTATGGAAAACCCCACACACAATTCCTTTTTACGTTTATGCACCAGGTGGAAAAGAACATTAGGGGAGGCCCTTGGGAACTAAAACTTGAGGAGTGCAAGTTATTGTGGCAGATTCGCACATATGCCCATATACCACCTGGCCTGAATGAATATATTTCAATTAAATGCATTTTAAAACTTAGGGCATTGGACAGATGAGAATTCACTGTACAAGATTTCTATATAAAATATAAAAAATGTTATACACATTACTGTAGTTACGATGTGTAACAAATTTAGGAAAGTCGAAAATTTTGTGCAGTTCCAAGACAAAAGCATTCATTTTAGTTAGTTTTTAAACAAAGGTTAGCTATGATTTTACGGTTTTTAGCATGTTTAACTGTTATGGGCTATGCCTTGATTTTTTAATTAATTGGATGTTGTATAAATAGTACTGCATTTTGGGTGTGTGTTGCCTGATGAAGTTCAAGCATTAATTTGGACGAAAATGCTTACATTACAATAAAATCTGTGGGTAATTTACAGCCAGCTTGCTTTTTTGTTTTTTACAAGTTGGTTTGAGTCATGAAGTCGTTAAATTTTTGTTTTAATAAAAACCCTCAAACAAACACACCCCCAAAACACCCCCCAAATCTTTAATACAAATACACAACTATGCACATCTTCAAATAATGAAGTTTAACACTCCCAGTAAGAACATCTGTCCCAAATAAACAAATGCTAAGATAGGCTTTAATTAACCTGAAACTGAGGTTATCTATGCCAAGACATATGCTGTCTGTGCTTCTACTTACGCTAATTGGGGTCTGTTCTTTTTTTCATCTTTATTCCCCTCCCAGATGTGAAAATTTGTATGCATTCAGAAAACATTAACATTTAGCCTTGAAGAAACCAGTTTTCTGGCTTTTATTGCCCTATTTAATATATATATATATAAAAAAAAAAAAAAAAACCCAAAAAAAACAGAGTGAGACTCTTGCAAGGCAGAAACCCAGAGTAAAATCAAACTGTTTAATGGTAAGCGCTTTCACAGTTCTGTCACTTCATCAGACAACTCTACATTAAAAATCAACGCTTCTTATAAAAACATCCATCCAATAAAAAACAACCATCAATTAACAAATCAAAAACTTAAAGTAACAATCACAAACTAATGCTTCAATGCATTAGAACTGCTTCTGCTTCTGACACCACGCGATAAGAACAACTAATGTAATGGCGTCGGCTGCATGTTTTATACCCCTAACGACCTGACGTCATGGAAGAAGAGACAGTATCCAACGCAGGAATCCAGGACTTTAGTATTCAGGCCGGCTGAGGGCTATCTGCAGGCAGATAATCCAAATGTAATGACTGCAACAGTGAAACACAAAGAACATCCATCTGTATAACAAATCTAATATGCAAAGCCACGGAACAAATTATCTTGGAAATGATCAACAACGGCACTGGCAACCTACAGACAATGGCTCCATCCCAGTTTGTCTTTGTTCATAAGTTCATAGATTCATAGGGGTGTACTAGGCTAATGGCCCTGGAGCCTTTATAAGCCTAGCCCACAGGATTATCCTGGCATCGTGCCACCTGATCTTATTTCCCAATGCCTCTGTCGAGGAAAGCTACTGGAGTGATCCCCGGCGTGAATTTTCCATTTCCCATCCACTCAAGATTTCTCTTGAAGAGGGCCAGTGAGGTGATCTGTTTGACATTTATGGGCAGTCTATTCCATAGCATGGGCAACCTCTGGGTTATGAACCTGTCCCTCCAGTATGTTCTGTTGAGTGTGGTAATGAGACTGAGGTCTCTGGAGCATGTGGTGTATAGGGATTGGGATTTCTTTAGATGTAGCATTTCTAACAGAGCTGGGTCAGACATGGCTTTGTAAGTCAAGCAGAGATTGCCTCTAAGAAGGTGATATGAGACAGAGAATAATTGGAGAATTCTTAGTTTGTCCATATAGGACAAATGTTTAAGGCCTAGGATCCTCTTTGTGAGGTACTTTTACAGCCTCTCCAGTTGTTGCAGGTGTTTAGTGAGGTACATGCCAAATAAAGCACTGTACTCAATGATTGGCCTAATGAGGGAAGGGTACAGGGAGACAATGATCTTTTTCTTCCTGGATGCAAAACCCTTAGTAATGAGATGTGCCACACTTTCTGACCACAGTGGCAATGTGGTGGTCAAAAGAGAGGTCGCTGTCAACCTGTGTTTCCAGATCTCTTAATGCCTTCTGTGTTCAGTGGACTACCATTGATGTGGTAATTCATGGGAACCGGGTTTTTCCCAAAGGGGATGACCCATTTTTGGCACTGATCTTAAGGCCATGGTTCTGACACCAGTCATTGGTCTCAGTGAGACCTTTCTGTAGGATGTCAACATCACTTGGGGAGTTAATAATAGCTCCCAACTTGCAATTGTCTGCGAGCTTCGTCAGCCAGAGTCCCTTTCTGTTGGCCTGGACTTCTGAGAAGTAGATACCACACAGGAGAGGACCCAGGACCGAACCCTGTGGGACACCACTCGTGACTGGTCAGCAATCTGACTTGCAGTCAGCTACTTTCACACTGTGAGTTCTACCTGTGAGCCAGTTTGCAACCCACCTAGTGATATGGGGGTCGATGCCTAGCTTAGCGAGTTTTTTATGATTTCTTAGTGGGGAATGGTATCAAAGGCCTTGGCCAGATCAAGGTAGGCTGTATGAACCCCCTTCCCTTCATCCACAGCTCTGGTGACTAACTCAAAGAAGTTGACCAAGTTGAGCAGGCATGATCTACCCTTCACAAAACCAAACTGTGTGGGATCCAGAGTTTGGAGATTCCCTATATCCTTGTTTATTAGGTCCATGATGATGCGTTCCACAGCTTTGCATATCAGACTTGTCAGGCTAATGGAGTGATAGTTCCCAGGGTCTGTAGTCGCTCCTTTTTGGAGAGGGATGACTGTAGCAGTGCACCATTCGGTAGGGACAAAGCCTGAGGTGAGGCTGCGAATGAGGTGCCAGTTCACTCTGTAGTTCATGTAGAACACAACCAGGGACATTTGTCAGGTCCCATAGAAGCTGTATTCTTGGCCTTGGACAGTGCTATTTTAACCCGTGCAGTAGTAATACTGGTGCCTAGCAATCTATTGGTATTGTGACTAGTCCCTTGGGGGGGGGGGGTAAAGTTGGCACTGAATTTGTCAGCCAGTATTCAAGGCTCATGTCAAACACCTTTGGCATGGGAGCTATGACACCCTGTCTCCAAGACAAGAAAATCTTGCAAGAGGATGCAACACAGACATGATGGGTGCCAAGGCCAAAGTTTAAAACTCAACTCCAAGAAATGCATTGTAATTCCTTTCAGGAAATTGTCCACCGAAGTTAATTACTCGATTGTTAAAACACCCCAAAAAGTAGATCCAATAGTCAGGGATCTGGGAACACATGTAGACAGTAACCTGGCCTTTGACCAACATGTAGCAAAGATATTACTATCTTCAACTAAACAAGAAACTAAGACTAATCAAGTCCAATAATTTATGACAATCAAATGTTTAGACAAAAGCAAGGAACAGCCATGGGGGCTCCATCTGCCTCCATGTATGCCAATTTATTTATGTCATTTTTTTGAGGCTACATTTCTGACTAAACAAAGGTTTGTGAAGAAATATGTAAATTTTTATTTCAGATACACAGATCTGATTTTTATTTGCAAAGGTGGCCGAAACGAGTTAGACAATTTTGTGGCTGATCTACACAATAACCCGTATGTGTTGTCTTTTGATGGCTCACAACAAGGTACAAAAGTTGTGTACTTAGACCTTGTTTTGGAAGGAAAAGAAGATGGGTGTATCATTACTAGTGTGCATAGAAAGTTTCTGGATATTAGTCAATACCTCCATGCCACCAGCTGTTATCCTCCTCATGTGTTAAAAGCCCTCCCCCCTAAGGGGTGCTTTTACGATTATCAAGAATATGTAGTTATAAGGACCGCTTGACACAACAAATAAAGAGAACAGTAGCTATGTTCTTAAGAAGGGGGTATGACCCCATAAATGTGCAAGAGGCAGAAGTTAAAGTTGTTAACAGTTTGAGGGGACACAAAATAATTGAAAGGAAAGGGGGTGGAGGACAACATCGAGGTGTAGTGTGTAATCAGCATAAAATAGATCCAATATATTTTGTGCCCGTATATAATATTAAAAGTGATGAAATTGTAGGGCTAGTTAAACATTACTGGAAATATTTATTGCAGGATACATTTTTAGCTATATTACCAGAACATCCCATTTTTTCATATACAAAGGACAAAAGTAAAAAAGACATGGTGCATGGAGCTTTTATCATGCCAGTGGCTGATGTACAAAGGCCCTTAAGAGATCTAGGGATTTTGAAACGTGGTAAATGTGGGGTGTGCTCACATATTAACACAGTTAGATTTATTAATAATGTTAAATTCGAACCCAGGAGTGTGTTTACTTGTGAAAGCAAAAGGGTAATATATGTTTTACGCTATCCCTGTGGTCTGTTTTATATCAGGGAAACAAAAAGGATGTTCAGTACTAGGTTTATAGAACATCAGAGATGTAAAAACATCAAAAGGAGGATAAAACAGTTTCTTCACATTTTAAAGCAAACAGTGGTGATGCTGCTCCACTACAGGGTACTATTTTAGAGCAAATTAATTGTATTTGGGGAGATGAAAGTATATTGAAACAGAAAGTATTGTATAAGGAATGTATATATATTTTAAAATACAAGACTCTGGTTCCTAAGGGACTGAACACTGAATTAAATTGGAAGTGTTTCCTTTACGAATGAAGTGGGTTTAATTGTTCGATTGGTTGTAATTTGTGCTCAAATTGTAGAAAGGTGAAGTTTTATGGAAGCTTTTTTATATTCAAAGAAGGTGCTAGAATAAAACATTGGATTTTACTGTTCAGTCGTCTTATTTAAAGTATTCGGAGTATTTTATTTTTTCCATATCTGGATTTTTTGGTTGCTGCATTCATTTGGAGTGTGGAGGTTTTTGTTGTGGTCTATAATTCCCTATATAACTCGCTGGATTGCTGGCTGGCTCACTGATGGGACCCAAGAAGTCAGGATTGGTGAGACCATATCCACCAAGAGAATGGTCACAAAGAGTACCTCAGGGCTCTGTGCTAGGCCCACTCTTTTTTTGGCATCTACTTCTCGGAATTCAAGGCTCATGTCAAAGGCCTTTGGCTAGCCAAGTTTGCAGATGACTGTAAATTGGGAGCTATGACACCCTGTCTCGTAGACAAGAACATCTTGCAAGAGGATGTATCACACACAAATGATGAGTGCCAAGGCCACAGTTTAAAACTCAACTCCAAGAAATGCATTGCAATTCCCTTCAGGAAATTGTACACTGAAGTTAATTACTCGATTGTTAAAACACCCCTAAAAGTCAATCCAACAGTCTGGGATCTGGGAACACATGTAGACAGTAACTTGGCCAGCGACCAACATGTAGGAAAGATATTACTACCTTTCAACTAAACAAGAAACTAAGATCAATTAAGTCTAATAAGGCCAACTCTCTCTCTCTCTGTCATCAAAACTACAGTAAGTGTATGGCATCAGGTCTAAGGACGTTATAGTACCACACTACTCAGCCCTTATCAGACCCATCGAGTACAATGCTCCCTTTCTCATGTACCTATCCAGATACTTGCAACAGTTGGAATGCCCACAAAGGTTCCTCACCAGGAGAATCCAGAGCATGAACACCATGTCCTACACTTCCTAAAGGCCCCATCTCTGTACTCCATTATCCTATAGGCTCCTCAGTGGTGATCTATGCCTGGTTTATAAGGCTTCCAAATTCAGCCCTGATGGATCTTTTGCACATCCACAAAACAAACAGTACTAAAAAACACTAGATCCAATTACTTGAACTTTACTTGTGATATTAATAGAACATACTGGAGGGACAACAACTGGAGGGACAGAGATGTGATTTAAAGGATCACTGTGTTATAGAATACGCTCCTCGGCCATGTGAATTAGAGTTCATCCCTGGCCCTATTCAAACGAAACCTTGACCACTGGATAGGAAATCACAGATTCACCCCCGGCCTGGCTCCCATGTCTCTGCTGAACTGAGGCTGCCAGTAAGTATAATGTTTCTTCAACTAACAACCCTCCCACAAGTTCCTTAGCTACCTCCTTACGAAGATACTTTTTCTCCTAACAGATACCCAATGTACTCAGACAAAACTGGGTTGGGGTGCATGGCTAGATTTATAACGGCCCTAGTGGTCATTGGCCTAGTAACAACCTATCACCTATGGTGGTTACTATTTTCCTTATGGACCTGCATCCAAAATCCCACTCTCTCCTTATTTCATGAATCCCTCCAACTTGATCATCATCCCTTTCCACTTTTATTTATAACCTTCTGCTTGTTTTATGCATATGAGCCTTAAATTTGTAGCTCTAAAATATCCCTTCAAACTAGTTAATCCTAAATCACCTTGTTCTATTAGGAGGATCTACTTATCCCAGTTTACTCTTGCCCTGTTTACCTTCCAGATAAAGTCCGTCAAGTCTTTAATATTGTCCATAACATTTCCTCTGTTTGATAAAAATATGCCTGACTTGTATAAAGGAACAAAAACATTTTCACTGCTTGTATCTTACTATCCATACCCATAAACAAGAGCTTCCATTTTCTCTGTTTTTGTGTTATCTTTTGTTTAGTCTCTTCCCACATATCCTTAGTTGCCAAAACAGAAGTTTTTTTAATCCATACTCCTAAATACTTCATCTTCTATCGCCATAAAAACAGGCATTGCTGAACTAAGTCATGAGTAGGTAACATGACTTACGACTATAGCCTTTGTTTGATCTTCATTAATTTTACATCCTGAAAAAACTGGAAACTGCCTCAAAATGTTCACAACACCAAGATGTCCTTTTCTGGAGTTACCAAGTACAAAATATCTACAAATAAACATACATTTTCTTGATTACCACACCAATTATATCCTTGAATTTCTGAGTCCTTTATTTTCTTTGCCAATAACTCTAAATACAAAGCAAATAAAGTGGAAGGAGGACATCCTTGTCTCATTCCTCAGTTCAAACATAACGTATCAGAGAGAAATCCTCTTGCTTTAATTCTTGCCTCAGATCCTTGAGCTATCTTCCTAATTAACGTCATCAGGGAATGAGAATGCTTCCACTGCCCTACGCACAAAATCCCAGCCTAGTATATAGAATACATTCTCTACATCAGAACCTACCAACAAAATCGGTATTTTCTTACATTTAATAAGTGTATGCAGAACAAATGAAATTGATAAAGTTTCTGCCATATTTTAAGAGAAAAGCCTTCAGTGATTTTTTAATGATTTTTTTAATGATTTTTTAATGATTCGTACAGGTGTATTTTTACAATAATGCACGTTTATAAGAGAATCTATTAGTATTACAATGAGCGACTGCATTTAAGTTATAGAATTTAATGTTTGAAGTCTATATAGTACCTTAAGTTAGCCTGAAGTTCCAATTGAAGTCTTTTTACACAACAAGGCATTCATCAATTGATATTTAATTAATTATTTAATTTGATTAATTGATTACCTAACAAGGCATTAAGGTGTTTACCATTGATGGAAGTATATAATGGTTTGGTTTGGATAGTGTAATTTATATCTGAAGAAGCGTGCAAGAAGCACGCGAAAGCGCTCATTCCTGTTATCGTTTTGAATAAAGGATATTTTGGAAATACTTCTTGTTCTCGTGGTGTGTCCCGTTTGGTTGGTTCCGGAGATATTTTCTTACATTATGCTTCTCTCTGTATCATCACTGTTCTGTTAATGTTGTCAAATGTTTATTTTTCCTCCACAAAAACACATCAATCTATACCTATCAATTTTGGCAACGCCTCTGCCATTCATTTAGATCGTATAGACAAACACTTTATAATCATGGTTTAAAACAGAAATAGTCTATATGTGGCAGGTCAGATGGGACTTTACCCTCTTTAGGCAATACAGCCAGCCCAGCACAGCTTTCTTCCAATATGCTGGTGCTTTCCTTCCTTTAAAAATACTATTAAATAAAATCGTCCATATCTTTAGCACTTTATTCCCTCTTAGCTGTCAAACTTCCAAAGAATACCATCTGTTCCTGGAGGCTTACCTGTAGAGTGATAATAGCTAAAACTTTTACCTCATCCCCTCCTATCTTAAATATTTGTTTTTGAGCCTCATCTTCCTCTAATCTTGGCATAATCGAGTCTTCCATAAATATTTCCATTTGTGTTCTTCCCTGATTTTCACACTCCTCTGCTTTTATACAAGTTTTCATAAAATTTCTAAAATATCTTGAATAGCTCTCTACAAGATTCCTGTTTATCATAGGCTCCTTGCATTAGGAAGCAACCCTTTCACCTTTCTATTGCCTTATTCACTGTGCTACAATTTTTTGTGGTCTAGAGTTATCAAAAATACTTGCTGAAGAGCAATCTTTCTAAAAACATGAAAGTTATCAAAATGCTATCTTACTATTTTTAATTTAGCACTCTGCAGCTGCATTTCTTGTTCTGTGAGATTCCCCTTATTCTGCAATATTTTAACCTTTGCCATCACATATAAATAATTCCCATTACTTCTTAACCATATATTCTTCTTTTTTTTTTTCTACCCCATCTTTAAACTCCATTTTATCCCACTCACTAATTATTCATTCTGAAGAAATGTCTATCTTCCCTAATAACTAGTAATTTCCACTAACCATTCCTTAAATTCCTCTCTTTTAACAGGAAGGTAGGAAAGTGCCATCTTCTCATTTTTACTTCACTACTCTGCATTTTATCTTTTTTTTTATTTTTTTTATTGCTTCATGTTTTGAAATAGGTACTGGATATGTGTTGAAGCTTTCAATTAAATATGCATGCTCCTGTGAAATATCATTTCTATTCAGTTTATCCCACTTACTGTACCTTGGGGAATACTATCTAAATTCTGGCTGAATTCACATCTTCCATACCAAATATTTTCATAATTTTTTTAAGAAATATATCCTGTTTTGTTATATTTTCCATTCTAGGACCCCTGATGCATCCTCACTATCAAAAATCAAGTTACAGCCCTCACCTATAAGTAACATTTCCTGAAGAAAGCTGGATTTTTTCCAAAATTTTCTTAAACTTCACAACAGTTTTTAGTAGAATGTAAATATATGCCAGTGTAATCCTCCTCCCTTCCTAAAAGCATGTACCACAAAGTGCCCATGACTGACTTTTGCCCCACTTCTATCACTAGTGGAGCCCGTCCAGCAATCAGTATTACTCCAGTTTTCCTTTATCCCTGATATTCTGCTGAATACCTATTCCGAAATCCTTTTTGTCAAATTCACATACTGACTTCTTTCCAAATGTGTCTCCTGCAGCATTACTATTTGCACTCAGCATTTCTTAATATAATTCAATAATATTTCCTTTTTGTCTATACCTGTAAGGCCATTTACACTTCAAGATACAAAGTCACTGCATTTCTTTAACCACAAAACAACCTTAATACTGATTATACTTAAGTGGCAGGTGGTTGTGAAGTCTCAACAAAATAACAAACAAAAGAATTACAAGAGTTAGTGGAAATGACAGTCAAGGGCCATCTACTGGCTGGGGGATGGTGAAAGACTCTGGAATTCAGGCCAGTCACAGACTTCTGCAGGGCAGGAAGTACGAAAACATAGCAGTGTAACGTGCAACAATGACTATGAAAAACATCCAGTCTTGCTTTAGTCAAAATGGAGCTACTAAAATGACATTTGACCATTCTTCCTTGATTTTTAAGAGCATATTGAGGATCAATGTTTTATTTAGGGTGCAATGCATAAAGAATCATACTTGGACAATTCAGGAAAAAGGCATCTATTCTACAAGCTTCTAGAGTTGCTTTCCTGAAGCAGAAATATCTTCGTTACCTGCTTACAGGCCAGTAAACAGATCTATTTTCAGTACACCTCATAATCTGTTTCAGGTCCAGAAAGATGTTCCATCCATTTGTGAAGGTCTACCTGAAATTTACTCACCACGTCTGCCACTAAGTTTTACTGACAGGGGATGCTGGCTACTATTAAGTAATGCCAACCCCTTCAGCTTTTTCCCAGGCTTAAGTTAAGAGCTTGCACAGAAGGCATGAAGGAGCTCTTCTGTGTTTCTTTTATGTACAAAATCACTGCTGTGTCCTCTGTTATTATCATAAAGACCACTATCTTAAACACATGGCTGAAATCCTTCAGTGCTACAATGGCCACCATAACCTCTTTTATATGTATCTGTTTTTCTTCATTTTTATCATCTGGTGTTCCCTGATTTTAAAGAATATCCACATGGGCCTCCATGCCAGATTTGAGGATACAGTTGTGAGGGTCATATGGGTCTGGGATACTTCAAAAGGCAATCCTTGATTCAGCTTGCACTGTGTTGTCCTCCATGACATCTCTTTCCAGATGCCAGAGAAAGAAGAGGAATGCTGGTCTCTAGGGACTGGGCATGGGGACACCACCTGTTCCTTATGTGCCACTGAAGTTTCCACATCTGTATAAGGGCAAAGAGCACCACTAGAATAGAGAATGCCATGTAACCCAGCAACATGAAATAAGTATAGTTGTGTGGTAGATGTTCTACTACAACACTGCTACAGTAGTCTACGTTATATGGGTCCTACACCTTGTGACTAAGCCAGCTTTTCAGGGCTTCAGGGCAAATTCCTTGGGCTCCAACTGACAGCAGCTTGACAGAAGCAACATAAAAGATTGAGCACAAAAAGCTTTAGAGCATTTTTGGTCTAGGAAGGAAGGAAAGAGCTCCAAAAGAACAATGCTAGGAAACCAACAGTAAACTACATACAATAATGTGTATGCATCTATACTCTGACAGCCAAAATAAAGGGACTGGAAGGAAGGGCAGCTATTGCAACAATGATGTTTTAGAACATGTACTGTTACAGAAAGTTTGCTTGCACAACTATACTATACTATGTTCAACATACAGGATCACTGTTGCAGTGGTCCTAAAGCTATATGCGTAGATTACCATAGCTTACAAAACTAAAAAAGGAAGGAGGCCAATAAGGAAGATCCAAGGAGCCCCTGGAGAATGGTCCTAGGAAATCATCTTCTGAATCTGGAAAAGGAATCCAGCTTGTAGTCCTTTGTAAAGGTATGTACAGGGGAGCAAGTTACTGCCTCTATAACACTTCTACAGTTCACCCCTTTCCAGAAAGCCACCAAACAAGATAAAGCCTTTGTTGAATAGACCCTAACCCTGCTTGGAAGTGGCTTATTATGGAGTGTGTATAGAAAAAATCAATAGAATCAGGTAAGTATCTCAAAATAAACTGCTTTGACCACTTGGTTGTCCTTTCCTTTCACCTTTGCAAGAGACAAACAGCTGATCAGCTTTCCTGAAGGCCTTTTATTTTATTATTTTTTTTTTTAACACTTTTATTAAATTCTTACATTATAGCTGATGACACAGGTACACATACAATAACAGAAAAGAAAACCTATATGGATCCCTATCAGTTCATTGAGTTTTCAGAAACACAAAATTCATATGGATGAGACCATATGATAGAGTTTCCAAAAACTCAAACATAAAAAAAAAATCTACTTTTTTACATTTATGCAGGGGAGCAAGCCACCCTGCACTACCATACCTCCTGCAAATTATACATACCGAGATCGCACTACAGTGAATAAAAGGGTAAATTTTCCGATCCTTGCTGTACTGCGATCTCGATTCAAAAGATTTGAGTTTTCAAAAACTCGATCATATGGTCTCGGCCATATAAATTTTGAGTTTCTGAAAACTTGACAGGGATCCATATATACGTTGTATCCTTTTAATGATTATATAGGACTCCAACATTACCTAAACTGCTCAACTCCTGCCCTCCCTTAAACCTGACTCTTCCTTCTAGACATTATTCTGCATGTATTGTTCTCACAAATTCCAACCATTTCTTTTTTTAATCATCTTTAATGAAGGATCACTTATGACGCAGGAAATTGTATAAATGAAAAAAAACGTACTGACATATTCTCAGTTAAAAACATTATGTATCACATATAATCTTCTGTAGTTATTGTCAGTCCAACATGACATAGCTCACTCAATCCCTGCCTTCCCTTAAACTTCATTCAAACTCCAAAACATTATTTTGCATGTTTTGTTCCCACAATTCCCCATATTTCTATGTAATGTGGACTAACCCTTTTCTAAAATTCTCACTTCCAGTTCTTTTATAGATGTTACTACAATCACTACTTCAAATAAGGTTGGTTTAGAATTTGATTTCGCTTGTCTAGAAATTGCTATTTTGGCAGCCAGAATTAAACTTAGAAAGGCCTTACTATATCTAGGCAATTCAGATCCTACATCCCAGCTAACAAAACCTTCCAGATCTTTATTACTTTCTTCCCTTCTAACTTGCAAACCTCAACAGGAATACTATCTATTCCTGCAGCCTTTCCTGTAGATTGGTTATACATCACCAATTTATCTCATCTCCTCCTATCCAAACTGTCGAGTCTCATCTACCTCTAACCTTGCCATATAGAATTCTTCCATAAATATTTCCATTTGTGCTTGTTCTGGATTTCCACATTTTTCTGATTTATATATATTTTCACAACATTTTCGAAATATTTCCAATACAGCTACAGGATCCTCTGGCTATTTTCCTTGTTATACACTCCTGAAGCTTGGCAACAACCCTTTCTACTTTCTGTTGCCTGAGTTGTTGTTGCTTTCCCAAAGGTTTGAATTTTTCTAGATAGTATCCCATCTGCCAGGGGACATCCAGAATGAGATTATTTTTTTCCTTTCTTGTGTTCAGGAAAAAAGACAAGAGAGTTGAATAGTCTGGCTTAAATAAACTCTGTGACCACTTGCATATAAAATAAAGGACTGGTTCTCAAAGAAACTCTGTTCATGTGAAAATAGTGTAGGGTTGACTCACTATAAGTGGTAGTAACTTGGATAATCTCCCAGCAGATGGTGTCAAGGTAAACAGTAAATCAGTCTTCCATGATAAAAACCTCAATTCAATCTGATTTGGTTCAAATGAAGACAGAATAAACTTCCAGACCTGTTAGCAAGAAGTCCTGGAGCAGAATTTCTTCAGTTGTCTGCTTTGAAAGGAGGAAAAACAGATCTACTTGAGGTGCTCCCCATAGCTTTAGCAATTCTTGGAAATCCCCGGGGTGAAAATTCCATATGTGAGGAAGGTCTGTTCTTGTCCTGTTGAGTTTGGGGTCTATATTAGATTACCAAATACTTAAAAAAGTGAACAGTGATTAATCGACCCTATGTAAGCGAAAGCTTACAATTTCGAACGGTCAGAACAGCAATTTTTTTCCAAGGGGGAAAAAAAATAACAGCTGTTTCAACAACAAAATAAATAAATAAAACACTTTAACCATTACATTAAGTTGGGGGTGCCCCCTACTTAAATATACCAACTCCGATATCACACTACAGTGCCGAAAACGGCAAAGTAATGAAGCGGCCAAGCAAATTCTTTCCCAGTGAAAGAATTCGCTTAAAAGCCGCTTCGATATTTTGCCATTTCAGTCTTTTGAGTTCGACCAAGACGCATTCGAAAGAATGCGTCTTCTGTCTTCTAATAGGGAACCTTGAGTTTGCCTGTAATTAAGTTTGTTCTGAAAGAAAGTATGAAGCTTGAAGAGTCAAATAAGTTAAACTGCTACCTTTCTGGCTATCACAGCAAGCCTACAAAGAAGGTAAGCGCTGGTATATATTTGTTAGTTTACGTACATCACTGTGGTAATGTCTTGTGAAAACTTGTAGAGGTCATGAGGACTGGAGATGCCTTGTGGCATTCCAAATAAGACCGTAGCAAACATTTCTGATATTATTCAGGTCTGATGCAGCTATTGTGGCAGACTTTTTTTTTTGGGGGGGGGGGGGGTTGGGCACAGAATGAAGAACAAAATACTTGGCTTGCAAAAGAACTGGTCTATCCACCACAGAATCATCCTCTTTGCAAAGGCCAGAAATGGAATCTGAACAGACAAAGGTATAGATCCTAAATTCAGATTTATCTGAGGTATCCCGGTATTTTCCACATATGACATCTGGCCTGGGGAAGCATGAGAATCCTTGATGCCATGTATTCCAAATTCATGAGAAATTCTCAACAGATAAGCGTTTAATTGGAGAAATTCAGGAACAACTGTATAAACACTTGTGCTTAGTTCACAGGAAGAAAAACTATCATTCAGAACCTAACATCTAATGATGCAGTTCTATGAGATGAAAGAAGGCTTCTAAAGTTGTTTTGAAAACCCAGACTGAGCAGAAGATTCTGAATAGTTGGTATAGACTGACAGCTGGAAAAAAAGAGTCTGCAAAGATAGAACAATAGTCCATTATGGAAAGATTTGAACGCCCAAATGTTAATAAGCAATGAATGGAGGTAGACACTTTGTGAATATGCTTGGTGCACAGAAAACCAAACGGTAAGACAAAGAACTGCTATGGTAAGCCAGACAGAGCCAGTCCTAACAAATGAATGACCTGCATGCAATTGGGAATGCTATGACATGCATCCTTTAAATCTAGCTTTACCATGACAGTTATAGGAGGGAAGACAGGTACAAAGCACTGAAGGGAATTAGAAAAGAAAGGTTATTTCACTCCTTGTGCCAGCATGTGGTGTAGAATGGG
This sequence comes from Protopterus annectens, assembly GCF_019279795.1. Taxonomy (NCBI): domain Eukaryota; kingdom Metazoa; phylum Chordata; order Ceratodontiformes; family Protopteridae; genus Protopterus; species Protopterus annectens. Next base: position 48,011,385 of record NC_056733.1, read on the forward strand.
AGAAATGAAAGGGACTAGGTTCACTGGGCAAGAATGAATCCCCCGGCAAGGAGGGAGAAATTCACATAGCCAAGTGTACTCCAGAAGGAGTCAACCTGCAAAGTGGTCAGGTCAGAGGGTCTGCACATATGCATTCTTACATTTGCTCCTTAGGTCTCAGTTGGAATGTTTATTTTTTTTCTATAAGACACTCCCAGAGACTTTTGGTTGATGCCATGATTGCTTGGAACCAAAAGTGCATTTCTTTTGCCTGCAAACGCCTGGTATGATGGTATTCTTTTTGGATTGATCTCAGGGTGAAAATGGAACAATGTTGACATATTCTACATCATGCTCTAGGCTGAGGCAAAACCAGCACAAATTATGGAAATCCTTATGTGATGAAACTGCTTCCCACTGACTATGCAGTTATTAACTTTTTAAAAGATCCTGTTTCAGATTCAGTATCAGAATCAAACATTACCCAATACAGTTTGATAAAATCAAAAAAAGATAAGAAAAATCCATATGGGTTACTTTAATGGCTTCTGGAAGCAGACTGTCTGATGGACTGACAGCAGTATCAGACACAAGGGACATGAAAGATGCCACTTGTGTCAATCAGTGTTAAGCCTACACCAAGCTGACACTTTATTCCAAAGAGAGACCAAAATGGACTGCCATTACTTTTCTTCACGATTTTTCTTGCACACCCTAAGAGGGCCCCCTTCCAGCTTGCAGATGCAAGAAAGCCTTTGGTTCAGACGACACTGACACCCATAAGTAAACTTCTTTTTAGATATGAAGAAACATGTATTTACAAGGTGAAAGCCCTCAATCTAGCTATTTCTGACATTATTGTTTGTGGTTATTTAATCTACGTTCTTTCATATTTTACTAGCTATTTAAATAAAAGCTATTCAGACACTCTTAAATAGAGCAAAAAGTTTCTCTTGGGGGAGGGGGACTGTGTGGATTCCTTTGCCAACTTGCAGTGGTACCAGGATTTTTAGATAATTTTTTAACCCATCATTGCTTCAGTTTTTTTTTTTTTTTTTTATTTAATTGCATTTATGGTAGCAATCTACATTGTCACTTCAGGCACTTAAACTGAATTCCTGTATGTTAGACATGCTTTTTATAATTATGTATTTATATTTACCAAAAACTTCTATTATGGAGCTTAAGAAAATTTTGGGAGAAATAATTAGCTATCAGCAAGGATTACCATGTATGAGTATGGACTGGAACTTGATTTACAGTAGTGAGGACGTATCAGGGGACCAAGAAGGGAAAATATAACAAGGGTAGATTTCCAAAGAAATATATATTTGGTATAGAAGATATGAACTCCGTAGCAGAAACAAACAAAATTTGCATATTATTCCACGAGGTACAATGACTGGGCTAGACTGAATAGAAATTATATTTCATAGTGTTCCACACAATCACAGCCCTTAAGGCAAAATAACATACCCAGCACACCAGTAACAGCTGAATCTATAGTCAGGCACACTGACGTTCCACTCACTAGGCTGAACAAGAAGGTTACTGTTAGCTGCCTGTCGGGTACCAGGATCTGCCACATAACACAAGCACTCAGGTCACTCCAGAACAAGTACAAATATGACTCTGTCATTGTCCATGTTGGTGTGAATGACCTGAGCCGTACCTCCCTGGACTACATGAAAAGAGACATGGAGGAGCTCTCTGATCATGTAGCACAGGCCGGTATGACCCTGACCCTGAGTAGCATCCTGCCCTCACCAAGAATTATACCCCGGTATAGAGAAAACATTATCAATTTCAACACTTGGCTAAGCTTCTGGTGTCATTCAAAGGGGATCCAAAGTATGTCAGCCTGGGATGACATGCTCGACAAGCCACGCTGCTTCGCTAGAGACGGCTTGCACCTGTCACCCTTAGGCTTTTGAATACTGGCCAAGGCTCTTGCCACCCCCATAGTGCCTTTTTTAGGTAAGGCTCAAAAGACAAACCTACCGCCGTAAATAGCACAAGTAACAAAAAACTGAGGGTAATGCTACTCAATGCCAGAAGTCTAAACCTCAAAATGTACGCACTCGAGGCACTCAGTATGGAGAAAATCGATACATGTGCAGTAACAGAAAACTGGTTTAAGGTTCCAGAGAGCACCCCAGCACTACCTGGCTACAACGCATACTATACAATTCGGCTACAAAACCCAGACCAAAATACTAAATGTGGGGGAGTATCCATATTAATCAAGGATACCCACACCTCCAGGTTAGTGACACAGCACGATGCTTCAGAGATCATCCACGTGCAACTAACAATGGGCAAAACTGCTATTCAAATTATAGCTTGCTACAGATCGCCCACCATGTCCTAGGACCCCACTCCACATTCCTGGAAGCACTGGGAAACAAAGGTCCTACCAAACACCCTGATATTGGGTGATTTCAATTACCCAAACATTAACTGTGAGAACTACTCAAATACAAACTCCCTTGCCCAACATTTCCAAGAATTTATAAACTCAAATGCCCTTGATCAACTGGTCAACACCCCCACCAGAGGTGACAACATATTGGACCTGGTCATCAACATGAGCGACTGGTGTTCCATACCGGAGGTCAACCCCTTGCTATTTAGATCTGACCACAAACTAATCACTCTGGGTATCCATATTCTGCCACCACCCCCGGTCAAAGAAACCACCGTGAAAAACTTTTGAAAAGCAAACTTCACGTTACTTAAGACCGAGGTGGGAAGTTTCAAAGCCCCCCCCTGCTAAAGGATAACGCTGTCCAAGCTGCAAAATCCTTTACTAATGCACTCTACGGGCACCTACAAGAATGCATGGATCGTACTATCCCAAACAAAACCAAGACTCACTCCTCCAAGAAAAGGAAACCAGTCAGGTGGACCCCTGCCATAAACAAGCTATACAATAGAAGGAGGAAACTAGTACAGAAGAGAGTAAAATCCCAAGAAGGGAAGACATCCCTGATCAGTATCAGCAATAAACTACATTCCTTCATAAAATCATTCAAGGCTAGCTTCGAAAGAAAAATTGCCAAGGACTCCAAAGATAACCACAAGACATTCTTTAGGTATGTCAAGAATCTAAGTGACAGTTCTCAGATCTGCTCGAAGTTAGTGCAGAATGGCACAAAATACACTGATCCGACCGATATAGCCAACATCCTGGCAGACAGGTTCAGTGCAAACATCACCCCCCTCTCACCTCCAAAATGGCCCATAACTATACCAGAAGAATGTAGTGCCCCTGAAATCACAGACAGGTTAAAATAGCCCTCTCCAAAGCCAAAAACACAGCATCAATGGGACCGTTCGGTGTCCCAGGCTGCGTCCTACATGAGCTCAAAGATGAACGAGTGGCACACAGCAATGGTTATTCCACTCCACAAAGGTGGAGCCACAACAGACCACGGGAACTATCTCCCTATAAGCCTGACTAGCTTGGTCTGCAAAGCTATGGAGCGCATCATCATAGATCTCATTAACATAGACACTGGAAACCTCCAAACACTGGACCCTACCCAGTTCGGCTTTGTTAAGGGCAGATCATGCCTCCTAAACCTGGTGGACTTCTTTGAGACAGTTACCAAGGATATAGATGAGGGAAAGGTGGTCGACACAGCCTACCTAGACCTTGCAAAGGCCTTCGACACCATTCCCCAATCAGGTATTATAGACAAGCTCACCAGCCTGAACATAAATCCCTACGTCACAAGATGGGTTGCCAACTGGCTCACGTACAGAACCCACATGGTAAGAGTTGCGGGAGCTAGGTGTGACCCTAAACCGGTTACAAGTGGCATTCCCTAGGGATCAATCCTAAGACCCCCTCCTGTTCGGCATATACTTCTCAGAGGTACAGGCAAGCACAGGAGAACTATGGCTGACCAAGTTCACAGACTACTGCAAATTAGGGGCTATAATTGACTCTCCGGCTGACAGCCATCCTCCAAAAGGGTCTCACTGAGACAGATACCTGGTGTCAAAACCATGGCCTCAAGCTAAATGCCAAAATGTGCATAGTCATCCCTTTGGAAAAAACAAAGTACCAACAAACTACTACATAGGTGGTATCCCCCTAAATACGGAAGACGTAATAAGGGATCTGGGGACCCAAGTAGACAGTAACCACTCCTTTAATAATCACATTGCCAAAGTGGTTAGAAAATCCTTCTATGTGACCCACCTAATCACAAAAGGGTTTGCATACAGATCAAGAGAGGTCATTGGGCCCTTCTGTGCATCACTCATCAGACCCATCATAGAGTACAATGCCCCATTTGGGATGTACCTTACAAGACATCTGCAACAACTGGAAAGACCACAGAATACCTCACCAAGAGGATCACTGGTCTCAAGCAGATACCCTATGCAGCTTGACTGAAGAAACTCCAGCTGTACTCGGTTGCATACCGCCTACTCAGAGGTGATCTCTGCCTGACGTAAAAGGCCATGTCCAACCCAGAATTGATGGACATGCTCCACCTAAAGAAAACCATATTGCCTCGAGCCACACGCTCCAGGGATCTAAACCTCACCACAACAATAAATAGGACATGCTGGAGGGATAGATTCCTGTCCCAGAGACTTCCCATGCTCTGGAACAAGATTCCAATCTACATTAGGCAGAGCTCCTCGCTAACCCTCTTCAGGAGAAACCTTGATGAGTGGATGGGAAACAGAAAGTTTACCCCAGGGATTACCTCAATGGCTCTGCTGGACAGAGGCGCAGGGAATTAATCTAAGGGGGCGGCAAAAGGCAACACATTCCGGCTAGGCTTATAAATGCCTTCGGGCAGATAGCCTAGTATCTACCTATGAACCTATGAACCCATAGGAATGTGCATACACTGAAACTAAATTAAAGATGAAGGGTAATTAAGTAAACATGAGACAATGTTGTTTTGGAAATGATTCAACAGTCAGTGGTGAAGATGGAAATTTCTTCAGCTGGCATAGCTAATGACTGGGATAAAATGAAAATGGAGGTTAAAACAGGGTAGGAATAAGAGACAACATGGGAAAGATGTAACGGAAATTTTGAAGTGCTGACAACTGTTAAAGGATTAGCTGCTGGCTGCTAAAAGGAAAATAAGGGAGCAATGAAATAAAATGTATGAGTTTAAAACGGTTGCTGCTAAACCTTTAGCATGACAGACAGCAGAAAGCAGAAAAAAGGTGGTTACCAAACTTAGGGAGAACATAAGAACAAAATAGCCTGAGATCTAGAGTTACTCTGGAAGTTTTAATAAAACTTGCATAAAGAGGAGGAATGTGGAAAAGAAAAAGCACAATGGAAATATTTATGGAAGACAATTATGCCAGGGTTGGAGGATGATGACGCTCAACAATTAATAGTTAAAAAGCAGAAGAGATGAGAAAAATGGTGATGTATAAACCAAACAGGAAAATCTCCAGGGACAGACACTTCCTGTGGAAATCTGGAAGCTGTAAGGGAAGAAAGTGATGAAAGTCTGGATGGTTTTGTTGAACAATATTTTAAAAAGGGGAGGGAGGATACCAGCATCTTGGAAGAGGGCATAGGCTCTTCAGTCCCAGCTTTACATGCACCCATTATAATTTTAAATCATGATTATTAAGTGTTTATGTCTATAGTGTTGTCAAATCTGATAGCTATGATCGATGCAATTTTGTGGAGAGGAGGCAAAAACTTGACATCAGTAGAAAGTACAGCTGTGTAAGTTGCACTTACCATAATACTAGCTGTTCAAATTCCTCATTTGTGCAGTAGCCTTTAGGCATTACAGGTAGTGTCTGGCTCAGGACCCAACAACTGTCCAGCTTCCAAAAGCTCTGGCTCCCCTACATACTTTCAAATCTGACTGCTGATTGGACAGCCTTAAGGAAGAAAAATCGGCAGTCACAGTGAAGAATCTTCAAAACTTTCTTGCTCAAAAGTTAAGGAGCATACTCATCCTGAACCACTAAAATTTGCCATAACACACATTTTTATACCCAAATAACTATATACAAAAACAGGAGGATAGAGGGTGGGTGTAGCTACTGCAGCAATGAGGAATTCAAACAGCTAATTATGGGTAAGTGCAACTTACACAAGTGTGCAATGTTCACCATTCCCACTGCTGCAGTAGTTCTTAAGCTATGCGTGTTGATTATAAAGGCCTATCCAACCTGGGAGGAGGAAGGATATAAATCCAAGAGCCCCTAAAAAATGGCCAGAGCAAAGCCTATCCTAGATCTAGAAAAATTACCCAATTCGTAATGCCCTGTAAAGTAAGTACAGAGGACCGGGTAGATGCTTCTAGAATACTTCCAAGTTCACGCTTTCCAACATGCCATCAAAGACAAGGCTCTAATAGAATAAGCCTTTGTACGGCCTAGAACTGGTTTACCAAGGTGTTAACAAAAAGAAATGGGTTCATAGGTAGGTACTAGCCTATCGGCCCTAGGGCCTGTGTAAGCCTAGCCAAGAAGTTTCCCTGGCTTTAGTCACCCAAGGATGCTATTTACCTGCACCCCTGTCTAGCAGGACCACCGAAGTGATTCCCGGGGTGAATTTTCCATTACCCATCCACTCATCAAGATTCTTCTTAAAGAGTGCTAGTGAAGAACTCTGTTGGACATAGATAGGTAGCCTGTTCTAGAATATGGGAAGTCACTGGGACAAGAATCTATCCCTCCAGCATGTTCTGTTAATTGTGGTGACAAGGTTTAGGTCTCTAGAGCATGTGGCTCTGAGGGATTGGGATTTCTTTAGGTGTAGCATGCCCAACAGCTCTGGGTTTGACATAGCTTTGTATGTTAGGCAGAGATCACCTAGGCGATATGCTATGGAGTAAATCTGGAGTTTTTTGAGGCAGTCAGCATATGGTAACTGAGTCCCATAATCCTCATTGTAAGGTTTTTTGTGGCCTTTCCAGCTGTTGCAGATGCCTTGTAAGGTACATTCCAAATGGGGAGTTGTACTCTATAATGGGTCTGATGACAGCCGAGTAGAGGGGGACAATGATCTCTCTTTTCCTGGATGAGAACCCTTTTGTGATGGTGTGCCATGTAAAAGGATTTCCTGATTACTGTGGCAATGTGATTATCAAAGGAGAGACTACTGTCCACTAAAATCCAGAGGTCTCTTATCACACCTTCGGTGTTAAGTGGGCTGCTGCTTATGTGGTAGTTCATGAGTACAGGGTTTTTACCAAAGGGGATGACCACGCAATTTTTGTCACTGAGCTTGAGGCCATGGCTCTGACATCAGGCATCAGTCTCAGTGAGACTCTTTTGCAGGATGTCCACGTCGTTTGGAGACTCTACTATGGTACCCAATTTGCAGTCATCTGCAACCTTTGTCAGCCAGAGGCCCTCTGTGTTAGCCTGTACTTCAGAGAAGTAAATCCCAAACGGGAGGGGACCCAAGACTGTACCCTGTGGTACTCCACTTGTCATAGGTTTGGAGTCAGATTTGAAGTCCGCAATTTGGAGGTAGAGGAGAAAAGGACAGACCTGAATCTGATTTTACCAATACTTTCCAACAATGCAGTTCTTTTTTAAAAAAAAAAAAAAAAAAAAAAAAAGCCCAATCCTGAAATTTTAGAATTTTAGACACTGCAAATGTTGGCTTCAAGTCTGTTAATTTTTCTCATATGCAATCCTGGGGGCTTCAAGTCTGTTAATCTTTCTCATATGCAATCCTGGCACAAAAATCACAAGAATCATAGTGGGCCATAAGTCCCACGACCCTGAGATACTCTCTGGATGAAGCCAAGGACTGACTTGAGAAGCATAGGAAAGTGTCCAGATAAAAATCCACATTCTCATGTATTTCTCATGTCTCACCTTCTCATGCCTTTTGCTGCAGAGTGTCTATAAGCCAGCCTAGAAAGAAAATCCTGTGTGTTGGGGTCAAGGAGGATTTCTGAATATTTACAGTGTAATGAGAAAGTATTTGCCCCCTTCCTGATTTCTTATTTTTTTGCATGTTTGTCAAACTTAAATATTTCAAATCAAACAAACTTAAATATTATAAAAAGATAACCCAAGTAAACACAAAACGCAGTTTTTAAGTGATTTTATTTATTAAGGAAAAAATATCCAAACCTACATGGCCCTATGTGAAAAAGTAATTGCCCCCTAAACCTAATAACTGGTTGTGCCACCCTTAGCAGCAACAACTGCAATCAAGCATTTGTGATAACTGGCAATGAATCCTTCACATCACTGATGAGGAATTTTGGCCCATTCTTTGCAGAATTGTTTTAATTCTGCCATATTGGAGGGTTTCTGAGCATGAACCGCCTTTTTAAAGTCATGCCACAGCATCTCAACTGGATTCAAATCTGGATTTTGACTAGGCCACTCCAAAACCTTCATTTTATTTTTTTAAGCCATTCAAAGGTGGACTTGGTGTGTTTTGGACCACTGTCCTGCTGCAGAATCCACATGTGCTTAAGCCTAAGGTCAAGAATTGATGGCCGGACATTCTCCTTCAGGATTTTTTGGTAGAATTCATGGTTCCATCAATCACAGCAATCATAAAAGCAGCCCCAGATCATCACACTATCACCCCACCACGTTTTCACTGTTGGCATGATGTTCTTTTTCTGAAATGCTGTGTTACTTTTATGCCAGATGTAACGGGAAGCACACCTCCCAAAAAGTTGAACTTTTCTTTCATCAGTCCACAGAATATTTTCCCAAAAGTCTTGGGGGAGTATCAAGATTTTTTTTGTCAAAAGTGAGATGAGCCTTTATGTCCTTTTTAGTCAACAGTGGTTTTCGCCTTAGAACTCTGCCATGCATGCCATTTTTGCCCAGTCTCTTTCTTATGGTTGAGTCATGAACACTGACCTTAAGTGAGGCCTGCAGTTCTTTAGATGATGTTCTGTGTTCTTTTGTGATCTCTTGGATGAGTCGTTGCTGCACTCTTGGGGTAATATTTCTAGGCCGGCCACTCCTGGGAAGGTTCACCACTGTTCCATGTTTTTTCCATTTGTGGATAATGGCTCTCACCGTGGTTCGCTGGAGTCTTAACACTTTAGAAATGGCTTTGTAAAGTACAGTTGGGTACACTTACATAAATGTAGATGTTCGAGTTTATTCACTGTTGCAGTCATTACATTTGGGTAATCTGCTGGCAGGTTGCCCTCAGTCGGCCTGATTAATAGGTCCTGCATCGGTTGCTGTCCCTTCTTCCATGACGTCAGGTCATCAGGGGTATAAAACATGCAGCAGACGCCATTACATCAGTTTTTCTTGCCCCAGATGTCAGGTGCCCCCATAATGGGGAGTGAATAAACATAAAAACACAAAGGTATACCTCCAACAAAAAGCAAATACACTAAAAAGGCTTAAACATAGTAAAAGAAAGTAGAGGTATAGCCAGAAAAAGTTAGGGGGCTGGAGGGAGGGTAACCAGGACTGCAACAATGAATACACTCGAACATCTACATTTATGATAAGTGTACACAACTGTACTATGTTCTTCGTGTCCCCTGCTGCAGTCATTACATTTGGGTAGATTCCCAAAGCTATGGTTGGGAGGAGGAGTTTATACAGCATTAGGGGCAGCTATAAGGCCCTGCAAGACAGCAGTGGGAAAAACATCTCTGGATTTAGAGAAAATTGATAAATGATAATGCTTGGTTAAAGTATGTACAAAGCTCCAGGTAGCAGCTTCTAGGATGTCCCTGGTAGGAACACCTCTGAGAAAGGCTGCCCCTGGTAGGAACACCTCTGAGAAAGGCTGCAGAAGTAGATGCAGCCCTGGTGGAGTCAGATCTGATCCCCTGGCAGATAGGTTTTCCATGGTGCTTATAGCAGAAATGAATGCAATGGCTTATCCATTTAGAAATGGTTTGTTCTGAAATAGCCTTCCCCTCTGCCCCTGCAGCAAATGCTACCAGCAGTTCAGATTTTCTTCGAGGTTTAGTCCTGTCCAAGTAGAATCTAAGTTGTCTGTGGACATCCAAGGAATGCAGAATCCATTCCCCTTTGTTCTGTGGATTGGGAAAGAAGGTTGGCAAATGAATGGACTGATTAAGAGCCACACCGGAAACCACCTTGGGCATGAAGGATGGATTGGTCCTGAGAGATACCCTGTCCGCATGAAAGATGATGAAAGGCTCCACTGCCATAAGAGCCTGTAATTCAGATATCCTTCTAGCTTAAGTGATTGCTAAAAGGAAGGCTGTTTTCCAAGAAAGAAATTTTAAGTCTGCAGTAGCAGCTGGCTTGAAAGGAGGTAGAGTGAGTTTCTCCAAAACAAAGTTAAGGTCCCAGGCAGGGGTTGGAGCTCTCCTGGGTGGTCTCAAGTTTTTTTGCTCCCCTGGGATACTGCCTGAGCAGAGGATGAGAGAAGAGGGGAGGTTCTGTGTTATAGTGAGATGAAATAGCTGAGGTGTGGATTTTAGTGGAGGAAAAAGACAGGCCCTTGTTAAGCATCTCAGTTAAGTATTGCAAAATCTGAGGTAAATTGGGTGCTGCTGTGCTCATCCCTAGAGACTGGTTCCAGGCACAGAATCTTTTCCATTTGTCAGCATAAAATTTTCTTGTACTAGGTCTCCTTGCCTCTGATGATGAGGGTGAATTTAAGTGATTAGCCAGGCTGCAAGGTTCAATGTTGGAAGCTGAGGGTGCAGAATTTGATTCTCCTCCTGAGACAGAAGGGAAGGGGTCTGAGGCAGGTGCCATGGAGATAACTGCGACACTGCGTAGGAGGGGGTACACCAGTGTTGGCGCGGCCAGTCTGGAGCAATCAAGATCATCCTTGGTTTGTCCCATTTTACTTTTAGTAGAACTGTAAAGAGCAGAGGCAGTGGGGGGTGGGGGGGGGTGTAGACTGATAGGTTTTTCCAGCTGAAGGACAGAGCATCCACTTTCCAGGCTTGTTTGTGGGGAGTCCTTGTGCAAAACTTGTCCAACTGGTAGTTCTGGGGGGAGGCAAATAGATCTATGTCTGGGCTCCCCCATTCACTTGCCAACATGTTGAAAATCCTTGGTTCCAATTTCCACTCGTGTGGGTCCATGAGGTTTCTGCTTAGTCCATCTGGCAGGAATTGAGCTTGTAGGTGCACTTGGTAGCTAAAGACTGTGTTCCACAATGCCATGGCTAGTCTGCAGAGGGGATAGGAATGTGTACCCCCTTGCTTATGTACCACATAACCGTGGTGTTGTCCGTCTTTACCATTAGTTGTCCTGGAAGAATGTAGTCCTTGAAGGCTGTCAGAGCATTCTGTACAGCTAATATTTCTTTTTGATTGATATGTAGGTGCATTTGATTTGGGTTCCATTTACCCTGAATGCACTGCCCTGCCAGGTGAGCCCCCCCATGCATAGTCTGATGCACCTGTAGTTAGGGTTTGGGTGGCAGGGGGTAGTGTGAATGGTAGTCCCTTGTTTTGGTGGCAGGCCTCTGCCCACCATAGGAACTCCAGGCGTAGGCATGGTATGATAGGAATCATTGTTTCCAGGCTGTGATAATGTTGATTCCATAGACTTTTTAGATACCACTGCTTCCTCATATGCAGTCTCGCATATGGAATTAGAAGAATGCAGGAGGCCATGAACCCCAAGGCTTGCAGTATTTGTCTTGCAGATAGCAGGGTTTTTGTGGCCACTGGTTTGAAGTAAGTTACCAAATGATTTTGCTTTTCTGCAAGAAATGCAATTATTAACTTTTACTGACATCGGTAAGGAGCAAGAAAAAGTTTCACCAACGGGGTACTTAGCTTTAAGTTGAAGACTTCAGTTCTGAAACTCGAAAACTAAATTTTCAGGAGTCGGCCGACCGACACTTGCGAACTGCTTCTGCTATGGGCACCACACGGCAGGAAAGACTGATGTAATGGCTTTGGCTGCATGTTTTATACCCCTGACGTCATGGAAGAAGGGACAGCAACTGACGCAAGACCCAAGACTTTGTTAATCAGGCTGACTGAGGGCAACCTGCCAGCAGATTACCCAAATGAAATGGTTGCAACACTGAAACACGAAGAACATCCTTTTCCAAACTGATAGATGACAATTACTTTGTTTCTCATCTGTTGCAGAATTTCTTTAGATTGTGGCACGTCGTCTTCGTTTTTGGGATCTTTTGGCCTACTTCACTTTGTTTAACAGGTTCTATTTAAGTGATCTCTTGATTCAACAGGTCTGGCAGTAATCAGGCCTGGGTGTGGCTAGTGAAATTGAACTCAGCTTTCCCAAAAATGTGATTAACCACAGTTACTTCATGATTTAACAAGGGGGCAATTACTTTTTACAGAGGGCCATGTAGGTTTGAATAGTTTTTTTTTGGGCCATGTAGGTTTGGATAGTTTTTTTTTTTTTTTTTTTTTTTTTTTTAAAGAAGGCCATGTAGGTTTGGATAGTCTTTTTCCTTAATAAAATCATCACTTAAAAACTGCATTTTGTGTTTAATTGGGTTATCTTTGTCTAATATTTAAATTTGTTTGATGATATGAAACATTAAGTGTGACAAACATTCAAATAAATAAGAAATCAGGAAGGGGGCAAATACTTTTTCATTGCACTGTATATGGAACCCCAGATTGGTCAGAAGACGAGGAAACCCAACTGAAATGACTACTGATATCTAGGACAAGACTCTGCAAAGATGAGTTAAGTTGTATAGATAAGGAAATATGTGAATGCCATTCACTTTGAAATGAGCTATGACTGGAGCTAGACACTTTTTAAATACCCTTGGAGCTCTAGACAATCCAAAAGAGAACTGATAATGTGACCCAGATAGAGGAAAATTTCTTGGACTATGGGAATGTGAAAGTATGCATCTTTTAGATTTATCATTACCATAAAATTTCCTTGGGGAATGAGGCGTAACAGCTTCTGAAGGAATAAAATCTTGACCTTTGGAACATGCACATACAGATTTAGAAAGGAAGAATCTAGAACTGTTCTCCAAGAAGACTTTGTACAAGAAACATTCTGGAAAAGCCTTTTCCCCTTTGGTTTGATGGCACTAGTTCTATGGCTACTAGATAAGTGTCGAAGAACTTAAGGAAACATTCCTATTTGGTTCAGGGAGTAGACAGGAACTATTCTCCCCATTCCAAAAGCAGGATTTTTTATCTAGTACCAAGTGTATCAGTCCTGTACCACTTTTAACACTCAAGAGTCTGAAACAATCTGTTGCCAAAGGGGATGAATGTACCTGGCAGTTTCAGGAACAGATTACAGACATACAGGCAGGAGGAGGCAGGGGAAAGAAAGCTGGTATAGTCATTATTAAGTAAGAGACTGGCCATTTTTGGGCGGAGATCTTTGCTTCATGTTGTTCCTCTCCTGCTGTCTCTTCTTTCTGGTTCATTGTCTGGCTTGAGAAGGCAGGGATTATTGTTTTTGTTTTGTTTCTTAGATGCCTGTGATGCCCATACACTGACCCAGTTATCAAGGAGCCTCATTCCTCACCACTGGCACCAGTAAAGGGCATCCACATTGGGAGGGATAACAAATACACCCACAGTAAAGTACAATGTTCCTTAAGAGCACACAGAGATCACAGTCAGTCTTGTCCTGGTTTTACCCTTTCTCTCCAGATCCCCAGTATGACTCCCAACTGGCACAGCTATAGGCTACAGATCACAGCGGAGTAGTCAAGCCAAAACCTCCAGTGCCCTCTCTGTCCAACCAGTACTTTGAGTTCCTGCCAAATTAGCTGACAGACACACACACACACACACACACACACACATTTAGTTTATATACAAACACAGACACTCCTGAGGAAGGCTGACATGTTCTCCAGTTATGCCCCCTCCTGCCAGGCTATAAGGTAGTAATCACTACCACCAACTACTTTTATCAGCTACTAAAAAGGCCCTTACCAAAGGGTGTCCAATTACTGTGCATTATTAATATCCAATTAGTAAGTGTGACGAACAGCAAGACTTATTTGGAGGGACTTTGTACAGTGACACTAATATACATGCAATGTACTCTAGAGCTTAAATTATCTCTACACAAAACAGACACAGTTGAAAGGTTTAAAAATATTTAATAATAAATAATAAAAACAAAGATAAATCTTCTCAATTCAACACAGTTCTAGTCAAGAGTTCAGAAATCACAGGAAAATGCTTAAAATAATACTGTAGAGTAGTCTGACAAATATAGAAAACAGCAACACTAAATCGGACTCGATTCCTATCTCACTAAAAGCAATTACAGATCTAAATAAATTTACATATTAGGCAAAGGCAGAGTACTGGTGAGTTGATGTCAGTTCTGAAGACAAATGCAAAATGCCCTCTCTTTCTCTCTGAGATCTCCTAAATTAATAATACATCACTGCTGACTCATTTTAGATTACATCATTCTTGACACTTCTCTGGTTCCCAAACTACCAGAAACTCTAAATTTACATTTCTTAGTAAGCTTGCACCTGGTCAGGAAGCCAGAGCAATAAAATGTATTATATATGTAAAATCTAGCAATTAACTCTGGTCTCAAAACAATAGAAGGAATTCCTTAGTCCAGACATCACGGCTCTGAGTTTTGAGATCAAACATAGTTGTAATTCTTTACTTAGCAGCTTTCTTCGAGCAAAGTGCACTGTGGTTACATTTTCTTTGAAGTTCAACATTTAACACAGTCTTCTTTACATTTGTGGAACAGCCTGTGGATTTTATTAACATTTACAATGACAAAATTATCTACAAAATTCTATCTAGCTGGGCTGGCAGCCTTTCAGTTTTTCACAATGCCAAAGAGGGTGTGGGAGATTAGTGAGGAGGGACTGAAAACTCTTGGAAACTCCCTGTATTAATTTCATTCTCTCATCAAAATTGTTTGAGGACTCAACAGGTGGATGGACCATCCCATTAGCTAAAATTGAATTTAAAATTTCAGACTTTACCTCATCAAACAACTTCTGATTACATACTCAGGCATATTCTCCTCAATATTGCAGCAGTAGCAGTGGACCTAGACAGAGTATTTGCGCAATCATACACACTTCTTACAGCATGTTTTGATACTTGGGAAATGTTATGGAAAATAAATTCAGATAGGCACTACCTTCAGGGAGAAGTGTGGTAAAAAATTTCTCTGTACAAAAAAGCACACTTACACATATGCGTTTGAAAGTTCAGATTTCTATACAGCAGTGTAGAAGAAGAAAATATTCACATATCGGATCTATCCAATACCTTTCTTTTGCTGTCCACAAGGGCAGGATTAAATAACACCAAGAGTCTGCCCCCACATGGTGAAGATATAGTAATGACCACAGAGTCAGATTTAAAGTGGGGAAAAAAAGTTATGTTATTACCATAATGTTCCATCTGTGTTGTTGATCTTCATTCATTCATGACAAATGGGTCTCGGTTTTGTCCTCAGAACAGACTGTGCAGATGTATCAAGCTCGTGCCAACCAAAAACTCTCAAGCTAAGGTTACCCACTGTGCCCCTCTCCTCACCTCCTCAGACAGAGTTTGCCCGTAAGGAAAGAAAGCGGAGGCTTTGTCTGCATAAATGCCCCATCATGTTATCAGGACCAAATCCAAACCTCCAAGAATCTTTCGGACGAGGTAGGAGGGTAGGATGTCATGAATGAATGAATGAAGATCAACAACACAGATGGAACGTTATGGTAGGAACATAACTTCTTTATCTGATGTTGTTAACCTTCATTCATTCATGACAGATGGGACAGTCCCTAGTTACTTTATGTCCTGGGAGGCATTATGGACAGATATTCCTAAGCACCACTGATCCAAAGATGCTCTCCCCTAGAGACCAAATCCAATTTGTAATGAGTGATAAATGCATGAGGGGTAGCCCAATTGGCTGCCGTACAAATACCCTCCATAGAAGCTCTGGAATGAAGTCACCGAAGTAACAACTGATTTGTTTGAATGCGCCTTGATTTTAGTTGCTAAACACATTTCATTTTGTTGATAGACAAAGGAGATGCAGTCTCAGCCATTTCACCAAGGTGACTTTGGAAACCGATTTTCCCAACTTGGGGCCTGAAAAGAACAGGAATAATTCATCAGATTTTCGTAAGGATTTAGTCCTGTAAGTAGAAACATAACTGTCTATGTACATCCAATAAATATAAACAACATTCTCCTTTATTAGAGAAGTCTAGGAAGAAAACTGGCAGGTCAATGGATTGATTAATATTTAACTCCGAGACGACCTTGGGTAGAAAGGATGGGTTAGTCCGAAGAGATGCTCTCTCTTTGTGGAAAACTATGCAAGGACGTTTTATGCACAAGGCCTGTAATTCTGATATTCTTCTTGCCGAGGTAATAGTTAATAAAAATAAAGTCTTCCAAGACAAGAATTTTATATCAGAAGTGGCAGCAGGCTCAAAGGAATGGCAAATCAAAGTTTGTAGAACCAGTGTCAAATTCCAATGTTCAATGGGCTCCTTGAAAGGAGGTTTTATATGAATGACTCCTTTTAAGAAAGTTTTACAGAGATGGTGAGATATTAAAGAGGAATCTTGGAAACCATTATGGAAGTTTGAGATAGCTGCTAGATGGACCTGGATTGTAGACGCTGATGCTCCTGAATGGAATAAGGTTGACAAATACTCCAACACAAAATTAATTGGAGGTGAAAAGGGGTCTAGTCCTTTTTCTCAAGATCAGAAACAAATCTGTTCCATTTACTATAATAAATTTCTCTGGTGGACGATTTATGGGAAGCCAGAAGTATTTTTCGTGCAGGGAAGATGGGTTATTTTGCCTGGCAATTACAGGAAGCGGAGGAACCAATCTGTCAGCTTGAGGCTTGATAGATTTGGGTGGATCAATCCCTGAGGGTGTGACAGTAGTCCCGGAGTTGGATCCAGAGTCCACAGTCGGTGAACTAGGTGAGGCCAAAGGAAAGGGAACCAGACTTGTCGGGGCCGATAGGGTGCAATGAGGATTACTTTGTTTCTCAACCAAAGTGCTTTCTTTAGAAATTGTGGAATCAGAGGAAAGGGAAGGAAGGCATAAATGAGTCCCGGGGGCCAATCGTGTACTAGAGCATCCATCGGAGACTCTTCCTGAGGGGGAATTAGGGCAAATTAGCTGCTGCATTTGTGGTTGGTGGGAGACACAAATAGATCGCAGCAAGGCTGACCCCAGCGATTGAAAATCTCCATTGCCACTTCAGAACTGAGAGACCACTCATGAGGCAGGATAATGCATTTACTCAGGTTTGTCCGCAATCACGCTTGTGCATTGTTACCAGAATGAAGTTGGAAGCCATCTACCATTGCTAAACTCTCACGGCTTCCTGACAATGGGTAGGATCTTGTTCCCCATTTCTTGATATACCAGATGACTGATATGTTGTCTGAGTGGATAGCAATTGTCCCCGACAGGAGGGCAGATTGGAAGCTTGCAATGCAAGAAGCACCACCCTCAGTTCTAAGACACTAATATGCAAATTGGCCTCTAAGAGGGACCAAGTGCCTTGGACTGTCTTTTCCTGAAAATATCCCTCCCATCAGGGACGCATCCATGGTCACACTACAGCCTTGGGCTGAGAGGGTGAGAAGGAACAACTCCATAATTACATTTCTGGCTTCATCCAACAATTCAGATCTTGCTTGGAACGGTTTATTATGTGGATTAAGTAGGACATGGGATGTGTCAATAGGGACCACTGTGTCACCAGGAGCCACTGTTGCAATATCATATGAAGTCTTGCTAGGGGAACAATAGTAATCATTGCTGCCATTGCTCCTAGCAATTGATAGACTGAACGAGCAGGGACTTTGTCCTGAGAGACTATCACTCAGAGTTGGGACTTAAGTCTCTGAAGCCTGCAAAGAGGAAAGGCAACCAGGCAAGACCTTGTGTCGAAAATTGCTCCTATGAACTCTAGGCTTTGAGTAGGTACTAGTTTTGGCACTGATATCCAACCTCGCAAAGAGCCAAACCAAATTGTCACACTAATTTCCTTGTAACTTCCTCTTAAATTAAAAGAAGTACGATGCAGGAAAAAATACAGCAACAGTCTGTAGACCAAAATTTAATAGCAGAGAACAGAGTAGCGCTTTCACCAACAGGCTTTGTCAACTCACAGTTACAGCCATATACTGATGGTTTAAATATAGAGCAGAGAAGCTTTCATTGGTTAACTAATAAAAACAATTAAGGCTTAATTAAATATAATTAGTTAAAACGCAATTTAAAAAACAATTTAAAAAATCTCATATTATATACTGGCTGTCTGCATATATATCTATCTAATAACTATCTACATAAATTCATAAACATATACACATATATATACACAACATGCACTGCTTGCTCTTCATTTTATGTGGGAAAGACTAGTAGACAGCTCAGAGAGAGGGTTAGGGAGCATGTCTACCATATGAGCAAGCATTCCGAACATAATGCACTTGCCAAACATCATGATATGTCAGGCACCACTCATAATTTTCTCTTCCGTGTTATACAACACATCCACCCCAGTGCTAGGGGAGGGGATTTTGATAACTTCATATTGAGTGTGAGCTTAGATGGATCATTCGCCTGAGGGCACACCAGGCACCAGGATTGAATGATAAAATCCAGATTAAACCCATCCTTAAGAAAAGAAGAATTAGGAAAATACACAACAACAAAAGGTGACATTTTAGCAATGGTTATTTTATTACCAGTAAGCTGTATTATTTAATATGTTATATGTTTCCTTTTGTGTATATATATGTATATGTTTATGAATTTATGTAGATAGTTATTAGATAGATATATATGTAGACAGCCAGTATATAATATGAGATTTTTAAATTGTATTTTAAATTAGTTTTAACTAATTATATTTAATTAAGCCTTAATTGTTTTTATTAGTTAACCAATGAAAGCTTCTCTGCTCTATATTTAAACCATCAGTATATGGCTGTAACTGAGTTGACAAAGCCTGTTGGTGAAAGCGCTCTGTTCTCTGCTATTAAATTTGGTCTACAGACTGTTGCTGTATTTTTCCTGCATCATTCTTAATTTAAGAGGAAGTTACAAGGAAATTAGTGTGACAATTGTGGCTCTTTGCGAGGTTGGATATCAGTGCCACTATCTTTTAGGACTCTATATATGCCATTGATTGTTTTCGTTTTTATTTGGTGTACTACTGGCATCAGAGTCCTGTTCCGTTTGGTGGTCGTTCTTCTGCTGTTTCTCTAGGTACTAGTTTTGACTTCTCTTCATTTATTGAGTTACCTAAAAGTCATGCTAGCTGTACAGTGCAGTGCAAGGCATGAAGGAGTAGATGCTTGGTGGGGGCAGTAAGGAGCCAATCGTCTAGACATGGAAACAACCAGAATCCTTGCAGTCTCAAGTGAGTTGTTACTACTGCCGCACATTTAGTAAACACTCTGTGAGCTGTGGAGAGACCAAAGGACAGAACGCAAAACTGGTAATGATTGGCTCCCAGCTGGAAACGGAGGTGTCTGGAGCATCTGTCCATTTTTATATGGTAATACGCATCCTGCAGATCTATCAAGCACATCCAGTCTTTTTTCCAGAAACAGGAGGATAGACTGAACAGTGACCATTTGGAATTTGGTTTGTCTGAGAAACTTGTTTAGGATGCTGACGTCCAAAATTGGCCTCCAGTCCCCTGTCTTTTTTTGGCACTAAAAAGAACCTGGAGTAAAATCCGGATTCTATCTGGTCTGGTGGAACTGCCTGGATGAGTCTTTTGGAGCAGCTTTCAAATATCTTGCGTTGCTGTGTCCCTCTGACTCTGTGGAACATTGGGGATTTGTGTTTGTGACCTCGGGTAAAGATCAAAGGGAATTTGATAACCTCTGGTAATTATTGTCCACACCCAAGAATCTGTTGCTTTGAATTGCCAGACTAACTGGTGCAGAGATGATCATCCTCAGACTGCCTTCCAGACGTAAGCAATCTAGATGCTCTTCAGGAGCACTGGTAGGGTTGCCCAGAAAAGGAATCTCTGGGTCCCTGGTTACGTGGACCCCCCCATGCCTGGGGGGGGGGGTCTTGCTGATAAGTCGTCGTCCCCCCCGCCGCGGGAGGAAAACTCAGGATGCATCAAGGAAGGGTCCTTGGGATTTCCTGAATCACATCTTTCCACTCCACTGATTCCTACAGTAGGATCATTGGGGAGTGGAAAAACATACTCCCACAGCAGATAGTGTCTTGCCGTCCTTCTCACACCTGACTAGCGTGTCTAACTTGTGGACAGAAGAGAGAGGAAGCATCAACGGGAGTGTTGATGAAGAAAGACTTGAAAGGGTCCACAAAGTTGCACACGCGCATCGAGGTGTGACATCTCATGATAATGCCTGCACCCATTGCTCTGGCCGCCCCTTTGGTTGTATGTGCAATCAACTGCATGGACGAGTTAGATATGGATTCCAGGGTGGCAAGCTGTGAAGTAACTTTGTCACATACCTAGTCAGACACTGCTCCTGCTAAGGTCCCTGAGAGTTCCATGATCAGGTCTCTCTGGAGACAGGTAAGATGTGCCTAATAGTTTAATGACTGTATGCCAAATGTCGTTGAAGCATAAACCTGCTTCCCAAGTCTGTCCATCGTCCGAGACTCCCTGTTTGGAGGATGGACAGCAGGACTCTCCTCTGCGAGCTCTTTCCTTGGGCCACCGCTACCACCATAGCATCTACTGCCAAGCCTTTGGACCAATGTGGCTGATCCTTCGGAGGGGACAGTATTTTTTGTCCAGTCTCCAGAATAGCTCAACAGACTCAGGAGCCTTCCAGGTGTGCTGCACAAAAAAGCTTGACCAACTCATCCACAGGTTGGGTCACCCAGGAAGTAGCAGCTCAAGCATGAAAAGTTGGGTCACCCAGGAAGTAGCAGCTTGAGCATGAAAAACTGCAAGAATACGGATTCCTCACAGGAAGGGTTGGTGGGGATCGAGTCACCCCTTTTATCAGT